>NC_054828.1:74039488-74344905 GCF_018345385.1 Vulpes lagopus
GTCTGGGAAGGCCTCCAGCAGGCAGGCGCTCCCACCTCGTTGGAGGGGTCGCTGCCCCATACCAAAGTCCAGGTGACTGGCTCTAAGTGTGGGTAGCTGGCTGTGCTTGTGACGGTTCCAAGGGTTAAGGACTCATCCACAGCCTGCCCCTCAACCTGGCCCTAATCATAAAGTGATCTGCAAAGACGTTCTAAGGAGAGTTCCTTGTCTCCCTTGGTACCCCAAGCCCACCCCCTTCACTGGGGCCTCTAGCCAGCTTTTCCCCTGGTAGGGAGGGCCTCATCTCTCCACTGTTACCGCCTGGGCCCACAAGGGGGTGGGTCCCACCTTCCCCCTGTTCCTTTACTGTACTATTCAGCCCTGCTCCCCACCTCTGCCTCTTTAACCTGCCGGCCTCTCCCCGCCCCTGCAGGCTGTGGTCACATGCAGTATTTGGGTGTGTTGGGGCCTCCAGTGGGGCAGCCCAGACAAGCTAAATTTGGGGACCTATACTGCAGCCTGAAGCAATGACACACCTCCCGTTGGCTTCATCCTAGTTGCCTTCTAGTTCCTGATGCGCTGTTGCTAAAGGAAAGTTTGCAACAAGACTACTTGGATCCTCCCTCAGGCTTCAGTGGCCTCTGGGAGCCTTTGGGACCCTGTGTTTGTCAGTTTCTCCTCCTTTACTGATCCTGTTTTCCTCAATTATTTCTTCAAGTTTTGAGAGCCCATGGTACTGTTTTCACATTGAGTCTGTGAGATCCCTTCTTCACGGACTCAAACTCCTGCCCTCTCACCATTCTGGGTTTATAAACCCCCTTGGGGACCCTCTGCCCTTTCTCATCCATCTCTGACGATTTGGGAGGGGTGAGTAGGGGATGGGGCAGACGGTGGGAGCTGGGCAGAGCCCTATTCAAGTTCCTGGTAATCCAATGCCCATGAAATCTCTGCTCTGCTGGCCCCTCTCCAGCCTGTGCCTGAGAGAGTGGCATCTGTGTCTCTGAGGCAGGTGTGTGTGTATGAGAGAGACAGACAGACACAGAGACACATACATTCTGTTGTCTCTTCATGTGTGTGGGGGGGAGCAAATTCTGTGAGTGGAAGAGTATCTGTAGGTGTGATTTCTTTTTTTTTTTTTAAAGGATTTTCTTTTTTATTTTATTTATTCATGAGACACACACGGGGGAGAGAGAGAGACACACACACACACACACAGGCAGAGGGAGAAGCAGGCTCCACGCAGGAGCTGGACATGGGACTCGATCCCTGGTTCCCAGGCAACCAGGACTGGGACCTGGGCTAAAGGCAGCGCTAAACCACTGAGCCCCCTGGGCTGCCCTGTAGGTGTAATTTCTCCATCAGAAAATCAAATATCTACCCTGAGGGACCAACTGGCCAGAAAAGCAAGGTTGTCTCCCTGTGCCGAGTACACATCCCTTTTTTTTGCACCAGCCTTTTGTTGATGGGATCCCGTACTTGGCTCAGTGTACTGGTGCCAAGAAGCCACCAGGGCTGCCTCAGAGCAGACTTGTTGGTTCTGTGGGGATGTGTAAGTGAGGCTTCCAGGAGCCCCTGTTGTCCTCCCCACCCTGCCCGGTGTTGAGTCAGAAGTCCTGACCCTGCTGAATCTGGTGCCTCTCCCTTGCTGGGCTGGGCCCTGGGGGTGGGAAAGGGTGGGCAGGGAGGGGGTAGCTCTGCTCTGCTAATGGAAGTACTGGGCAGCAAGGGAGGGCTGTGGTTACAGAAAGCCTGCAACCCAGGTGGATGAGAACGCCCATTAATCTGCATTTCTGAGCTCTGGACACACTGTGTTCCCTGGCTCTCCCTGCTTGGGATGGGAAGGGGTTGAGATAACTGCACGATCCTGGTGCTTGCCCATGACTGCTCTGATTCTTCTGCTAAATTCCCCAGCTCCTCACCTTTGTAGGTGTAGACTGGTGGAAGACTTATTCCTGGGCCACAGGAGTCAGGGAGAGGGGCCCCACTCACACCCTCTGGGACCCCAGCCAGCCCTCTGAATCTTCCTCAAAATATCCCTGACAGGGAAACTTCTTGCCAGTTTCCACTGACTGGGGTGGGAATGGGGCCCAATAATCCAGGCCTGTCTGTACCTTTGGCTTTAGTTTTCAGTGGAGGACAAGGTGGGCTCTAAGAGACATAGAAGTCAGGGGACACAGCAGGTAGATTTCCCCACCTCCAATCTAGCTAAGCTAAAAAGGTGGGGAGGAGCCAGAGGTGTTCTAGCACAAGGCATTCTGCCTTTTCCTTCTTACTAAATTCTATGAAAAAAGTGTATTGTGCACACAGTTATATGGGAAAAGTTCCACTGTGGAGAATTATGTTTAATTTTGTTCAGTTTAAAAGGCTTCCATCTCTTTAACTAATTAAATATTTATTCTGGCTAAGGTCAATGGGGAAGGGGCAGTGCACCTCAGGAGCTGAGAGAGGAGAGAGAGAGAGTGTGTGTGTGTGTGTGTTATTGGGGGAAGGTGGGGCTGAAGCTCCTTGATTGTCAGTGTTGACCTCTGGCTTCATCTGAGAGCAGTGACCAGGAGTGGGGACAAGAGGGTAAAGTCCTTGAGCTGGAATACTGACCCGTGACAGGCTGAGAGGGATTTCGCAAGTGCTTCTGTGGTGGGTGTGGGCGGAGTTGTGGGAAGAGCAGGCTGGAGGACTGGCCCAGCTCAGTTGAGATCTGATCAGCCTTCACCCAGTGGTACCAATTGGCCTTCAGGTCACACTGGAGAACAATCTTCCCACTCTCTTCCCTCTGGATGGGAGGAGACCACCTTCCTTCTGTGTCAGCTTTTAGTTTCAAGGCCAGTCTGAATACCCCCACCTCTCCTCCCTCATGAAAGTTTGAGGGCTAGCAAGCCCAGAAACTACTGCCCCTGAGTCCCAGGACTGCCAGGTATTCTGTTTGTCCTGGCATCACTGACTCCGTAGGACCACCTTGCTGCTTCTCTTGGCTCCCAGCAGTTGCTGTCCCACAGGAGCCACAGATAATGGCTCCAGAAGATACCTCAAAGAAGGTCTGTACCCTCCCTCATTCCAGTATCCAGGTGGTCAGTGGTTGGTCACTTTCTCCCTGCAGATCCTTTCTCTTCCAGGGGAAGGAAAGAGGGAGGTGGGGTGGGAGTGGGGGTGAGGAGAAGCAACAACTTTTCCCTAGCTGATTTGTGATGGGTGTTCCCCTGCAGAGTAGTTATTTTCAGGATGAGCCTTAATAAGAAATAGCTCCTAGTTCCATCAGATGTATTAGTCTTCTGTCTCCATTGTTTGCCCCCCAATCCCTAATTCTTTGCAGCCTTGCCTTTGTTTCTGAAAAGAGGCTTCAGATAGTTCTTCTGCCTGGTGTGCAGGGACTGGATGGCTGGGCATGGGGTGTTAGTCTCATGTGTAAGTTTGATGTTCACTGATATGTCCCTAAAGGATGCTGAATTCCAGGACAAATTTTGCTTTACTCTGGCCTCTTAACTTTCCCTAGGGATCTGCTGCCCAGATGGGTTATAGAGAAGGAGAAGGTAGGGTTTGCCTTAGCCCTGCAGTCTGTTTTTGGGCTTCCTAGGAAAGAAGCTGCTTCCAGCTGTGGGTTGGCTTGAGGGATGGAGGGGGCAGCTGGGGAGGGGTAGAGGAGAGAGAGTGCCTCCCACTTTACTCAGATTGTTGTTTATAACTTCTGGAGCCAGACCCAGTCTATCTTTCATGCTGGGGTAACAAAATGACAGAGATATCCTACGGTTCTTAGTTCTAGAGAACTGGGGCTCCCGGGGGTCATGAGTGTCACCTTCAGTTGCAGTCAACAGTAAATGTTAAAACTGGAAAGCCACCATATTACATATGAGGAAACAGATTTGTCCAGGACCAGCCTGCAGGGTTTGAGTCTCTGTCCCCTGCTCCTTTGTTACACCGTGGAAACTTTCATCTCCTTCTGCCCCCATAGCTGCCCCCTGTGATGCCCTCTACCTTCCCCCTCCTCACTCAGGATGTTCCAGACCCTGTATGACTACTTCTGGTGGGAACGGCTGTGGCTGCCTGTGAACTTAACTTGGGCTGATCTGGAAGACCGGGATGGACGTGTGTACGCCAAAGCCTCAGACCTCTATATCACACTACCGCTGGCCCTGCTCTTCCTCATTGTTCGATACTTCTTTGAGCTGTAAGCATACCGACCTACTCCCATGCCTTCCCTGGCTGCCAGCCACAGTTCCTTGCACTTGAAGTTTGTCTCTCGCTGTTTAATTGGTCCTGGACCCTGCTCTTCTGGCGACCCAGATGCCTTCCTACTGCGTGCCCCCCACTAAACACAGCATTGTCTTCCAGAGGGCTCAGCACCCCCAGGCCCTCTCCTTCAATGGTTATTTGTTCTCCCTCTCCACCCTGCCTGGTCACTAGTGAACACAGGCAGCTTTGTCAGCTTTGGGCAGGCCAAGGAGGCCAAAGAGGGGGTTGCCGGGAAATTGAGACCCAGGAGAAAGTTGCGGGAGCCTGTAGCCTTTCCTCATCTCAGCTTAGGGGCTACCAAGAGACTGAGGTGTTTTAAAAGACACAGACGCTTCTCACTTCTATCCCTTCCTCAGTTATGTGGCTACACCACTGGCTGCCTTACTGAATGTAAAGGAGAAAACTCGGCTGCGGGCACCACCCAACCCCACCTTGGAGCATTTCTACCTGACCAGTGGCAAACAGCCCAAACAGGTGTGAGCCGCTGGCCCTGCTCTGGGAGTTACCGAGTGCTGTTGGGGAGGGGCAGGTTGTGATGCCAGCCGTAGTGGGTGAGGAGAGGGCAGTGGTGCTGACCTAGGTTCTTGCTGGGAGATGCCGGGAGGATGGGGGTGTTGTCAAGTTCCAAAGGTGAACATAATGGGCTTCTTCACCCAGGCAGAGGTAGAGCTCTTGTCACGGCAGAGTGGGCTCTCTGGCCGCCAGGTAGAGCGCTGGTTCCGCCGTCGTCGCAACCAGGACCGGCCCAGTCTCCTCAAGAAATTCCGAGAAGCCAGGTAGGGGAGGCTGGGGCAAGAGAAGCTGGGAGAGGAATGTCTGGTGCACCTTGCTGGGTTGGTGGGTCATGGCTGTATGCAGGGAGAAGGGGTACCTAGGTGAGCTGATTTGGGTTATCAGTGGAGTATCACTGGGGGCACTTGGGAGTGGTTAGAGCGCTGTGCCACTCTCCTAATTCTTCCTGCTTCCTCTTCCAGCTGGAGATTCACCTTTTACCTGATTGCTTTCATTGCGGGCATGGCTGTCATTGTGGACGTGAGTGGGGGTTCCTGGGAGGTGGGAGATTTTCTGTCAATGTGGTGTTGAAGCCACAGAATTTGAGTCCTTCCTCTTTTGACCTCTCACCGTTTCTCTCTGCAGAAACCCTGGTTCTATGACATGAAGAAGGTTTGGGAGGGATATCCCATACAGGTATGATGGGGTCCTGACTCCTTACTTGGGGTGATTAAGAGAATTAAGGTAGGACAGGACTAGGACATACCCTTGTGAAGAGATCTCTGGAACACATGGCAGAAGGCACTGGAGTTACGGTGCTAAATAATCTTGGGCTAGAAGGGCTGGGTTTAGTCAGGTGAGACCCTTGGGTCTCCTTACCTTTCTCTTTCTCTCCTCTTTCCCAGAGTACCATCCCTTCCCAGTATTGGTACTACATGATTGAACTTTCTTTCTACTGGTCCCTGCTCTTCAGCATTGCTTCTGATGTCAAGCGCAAGGTGGGTCAGGAAGCTGTGCCATTAAGCCTAGGAGCCAAAATAAAGCCCTGGGATGGAGAGCCTCCCCTTTGATATCTGGGTATTTAGACAGAGCTGTGGATTAAGGGGAACTAAGTGGAAGGGTGGTAGGAAGTAGAAATAGAGTGGGGCTGGAAGAGGAAAATGTTTCCTGGAGCCTGCATCTTTTCTGCAGGATTTCAAGGAACAGATCATCCACCACGTGGCTACTATCATCCTCATCAGCTTCTCTTGGTTTGCCAATTACATCCGAGCAGGGACTCTGATCATGGCTTTGCATGACTCTTCCGACTACTTACTAGAGGTCAGGCTTCCTGGGCACTTCCTAAAATCTAGAGACTTCAGTGCAGGTTTTCCTGTCCCTCTCCTTTTTTGGGGGTGGGAGGGGTTGACATTCCCAGGACCAAGGAAGCCGGGGCACAGAACCAGTGTATATATGAGTGTATACGGGAGAGTTAGGAGCCTGTGATGATGAACGGGGGCTATCTATGCAGTCAGCCAAGATGTTTAACTATGCGGGATGGAAGAACACCTGCAACAACATCTTCATCGTCTTTGCCATTGTCTTCATCATCACCCGACTGGTCATCCTGCCCTTCTGGTGAGTAGGAGGCCAGACTACTGTCCTCAAGGAATCAGGAATCTTGCCTTTCCCTACATCATTTACCTGTCCTCATCCCAACCGCCTCCTGTGCCTACAACTCTCTCCTTTCCTGTTGTAGGATCTTGCACTGCACCATCGTATACCCCCTGGAACTCTACCCTGCCTTCTTTGGCTACTACTTCTTCAATTCCATGATGGGAGTGCTACAGCTGCTGCATATCTTCTGGGCCTACCTCATTCTGCGCATGGCCCACAAGTTCATAACTGGAAAGGTGAGTGCTCTGTAGGCCCCACTACTAGAACTCTAGTAACAGCCCAACTCTAGAAACAGCCCAAACTCCCTCCCAGATCTGTATCCTGCTAAGAAACTGCTGTGGGCCCCCAAGGTGCAGCAGGACGAGCCTGCTGAGAAAGGCATCCCTTAAGGGTTTGAAGACAGCATGTAACCCCCTCTTCTCCCTTTTCACAGCTGGTAGAAGATGAACGCAGTGACCGGGAAGAAACCGAGAGCTCGGAGGGGGAAGAGGCTGGAGCTGTGGGAGGGGCAAAGAGCCGGCCCTTAGCCAATGGCCACCCTGTTCTTAGTAACAACCATTGTAAGAATGACTGAACCATTGTCCCTGCTGCCCGCAGATTAATGCATAAAGCCAAGGAACTAGCCCATTCTCCCCAGTGGACCACTTTAAGCCCTGGGGAGAACGGAGAAAGCAGGGAGAGAGTTGCTCTTCTATGTCCAAACCCTCTGCTTCTCACCCAGTTGCCTTTAACCAAACTAACCAGCTTCTCCCCAGGTAGAGGGGAGGCTGGTATATCTTTTGTTAGAGGGGAAATGGACTTACTTTCCTCTCTGTAGTTTCTAAGCTGTCCTTTCTATTGATTTTGAGGCCCTTCCTCAGCTCTGGGGGTGGCAGATACAACTCACATTCCTTATTCTTCAGAATTTGGCCTGTTTGCCTCAGACTCCCTGACTGCCAGGGTCGTGCCTTACTGTCCCATCTGTGGGCCTCATTCTGCCAAAGATGGACCAAGGCTTACCTTTCTAGGCTCCCTGACTTGGGCCAGAAACCAAAGCTGAGCTTTTTTTCCTTCTTAAGACACAAATGAGTGTATGACCCTTACCCTACCTCTGCCAAAAAGGCAGGGAGCATACTGGGACTGCTCGGATGGTCTGCGTGTCACTGCTCTGCCAGCGCTCTGTTGTCACAGGTCCAAGACCTTACTGCCTCCTTCCTCTGGCCTCATCCCCTAGGCTAGCTGGTTTGGAATAGAAAGGCAACTAGTTCTAATTTTTATTTATTAAACACTCGTTGTTTTGGTTTTAAAGCCAGAATTACAGCTAGCACCTGGCATTTCAGCAGAGGGACCACTTCAGACCAAAATGTACTGTTAATGGTTTTTTTTTTTTTAATTAAAATATATTAAAGATTAAATAAAACATGGCAGTAAGTGTCTGAGACTAGTAGGAATTGAGAAGGGAGATCAACTAAATAAACTAAGGTAGTCTTCCTCGTGGTTATGCAACGTTTTCTTTTTAAAATTTCGTATGGCAAGTAAGAAAAAGCAAGGGTACAGAAGATATGAGGTTAATGACAGCTGCCCCTTGGTAAGGAGGGGGGGAAACCCATAAATGGATGTATGGGGGCTGAGGAAGAGAAATCAAATCACAGTCTTAGTTTTAACATCTTGTTAAAAGACGTTCGAGAAACCATACAAATCAAGGATAGTAAAGACAAGTCCTCCTTCCAGGAATAAAGTCTGTCAGAAGCATGAACACTTGAACAAACGTCAGCTGGGAGGGGAGTACCAGGAGGAGCACTGAGGGACATCAGGCCCAGGTCGGCATGGTCACCCCCACCCCCAGAGCTTTAGGAGGTGCAGGAGGGAACTTGCCTGCTAGCACCACACTGGAAGGTATCTCCTGATCCAGAGCTCCCATTTCTACCTACTAGGAGCTGGGGGAAGAGCTAGATTGGAGATGTGGGCGTCAGAGTTGAATAGTCAGGAAGACCCAGTTCCTGAGAAAAGGATGGTTCAGGAAGGGTTCAGAAAGTTCAGAAGAAGGTTGTCCTCTAAAGAAGACGCCCTCTGCATTCGATGGCCCCACAGCAGCAGAGCAGCTCCTTGCCTTCCACGCTGCCCACCTCGTAGTTGTAGTCCCAAGTGAGCTCTGTCCCAGCCCGGATCCTCCTGGACAGGAATATAGGGATGAGGGTGGTAAAGGCAGTACATTTCCAGGTGGATGTGGAGCTGGAGCAAGTGGGGAGGGCTTGTCCCAACTTGACTCAGGCCACTGCTTTTACCCGACCATCTCCCTCCCCAACCCCCTCTTACTTGCTGGCAAAGAACGCCACCCAGGGAAAGCGAAGATCATGAGTGTCCACGAAGACATTCTGGACAAACAGGTTGGGGCTGCAGCTGTGCTGTGGGTTTAAGGACAGAACCCATAAGAATGGAGAAAACAGAACCTGGCTTTGTGGGGTGAGCATGAGTTGGACAAAAAAACAATGCCATTTGATCCTACCCATCATAGTGGAGAAGTTCTGAAAGAAAACTACCTCTTTAAGATTCTTGAGATCAAGAATTTCTAACAAGGTGGGTTTATGTTGTGCTAAAAGAACTAGAAATTTGAGGACAGTGGGATAATCCAGCATCTGGGGAGAGAGATCTCACATTGAGGTAGCGGCCCAGGTTGCCTTCGAGCTTGGCATCAATGATATAGCAAGACTCCTCCCCATCATAGAACTGGCGTGTGTTCTTACGAACAGGTGCACTCTCCCCCTTTTCCACAGATGCCATGTTGGTTGATTTAATGGCAATCCCATGGGTTGACTTAAGAGCAAACCCTCGGGTTGATTTTACTGCCACCTGGCGCTTTGTTGGACCTGGACAGGAAGGAGAACAGGGTTAGGCCTCAACCCACCTCATGAATGGACATACTACCCCTATTTCCATTCCACTCATTGCACTGCAAGAATACTGTGACCCTGAAAGCAAAGATCCTAACTGGCAATTTTTTCAAGCAGGATTAGATCTGTTGGGTATAGGAACTGAGGAAAAAGAGTAGGGAAGGGGAAAGGAAAGGAAGGGGATGTACTGAACGTTAACAGTTGAGCTGGGAGTCAGAGAACGGTCCCAGACATGTGTTAGCTCTTAAGATCTGAGTATTTTCCCCCTACTTCTTTAGCTTCCTGAAAAAAGCCTCTATCCCAATCTTCCTACCATTCCTTCCTACTATCCCCAACATTCTTCGAGACTACCAGACATGTTCTTCTTGTCCTCAAAGTCATCTGCTTCTGAGCCAGAGGAGATGGTCTGGATATCATCGCTATCCACTGCTGTGGCTGAAGTCTGACCAGTGGTGGGCTTCCGGCTGGTCCCACTTTCCCCCTCACTTTCTGTGCTGCTGGACAGTGTTAGGACATCCTGGGAAACAGAAGGGTGAGAAGAAAGAAGAGTAAATGGAGAGGACCCATTCATGTTCTTGCTCTTTTTATGGTAAGACAGAAGAGGCTAAGACTACAGCAAGAGAAAGATTAGAATGCTGGCTAAAGGAAAATGAAGCAGGAAGTCCCAGCCAAATAAACAAGGGACATATTGGGAGTTATCATTAAGGCCCTGACGAAGTGAGGCAAATACTCCTCAGACTCTGAGTCCAACCCAAGGTTGGATGAGGTGCAGCTTGCGGAAGGTCACTTACATCAGTGTTGGATTGAGCAGAGGCCATGAGTCGTCGGCTCTGATGCATACTAGTCTTACTAGGTGGGCGGCGGAGTCCTTCAAGCTTCATGGGGGAAGGATTGTAACCATAATTTCGAGAGCTTTCAGTAAGTCTAATGGGAGGGGAAAGAATGAGGGGGTCAGATTATGGGCTGTTTCTTACTTAGGCTTCTTTTATAGGCTTGAAACAAGGCAGATTTGGAAACAAGTCAGAGAGGCTCTTACACTGACAGCTTGCTTCGGTCATCGGGATCCTGAAAAAAAAAAAAAAAAAAAAAAAAACAAGTGAAAGGTTATAATGTTTTCAGCCGTCCTGGGTAACAAATCCAACAATCAGATTTCATCTAAAATGACCTCCAAAGACATCAGCTAGTGAGAAGTAGACTAACTAAAGAGACTGCTCTGCAGCTCAACAGTAACAATCATGTTCTCATCAGGATACCTCCTGATAGGGGTTCCAAACTCTTGCTGATGACAGGGACAGGAGACACAGTTTGCCACCTATAATGTGCTAAGTTTCAGTATCATCAAAAATATATCTAGAATCAGTTCTTTTTCTTTTCTCCTTAAGGATTTATTTATTTGAGAGACAGAGACACAGAGGTAGTGCAAGTGAGAGGGAGGGGACAGAGGGAGTGAGAATCTCAATCAGACTTGAGCCTAATGCAGGGCTCAATCTCACAATATCACCTGAACTGAAATCAAGAGTTGGATGCTTAACTGACTGAGCCACCCAGGTGCCCCTCAATTCTTGGTTTTTAACTAGAACAAGACAGAAATGCTGTAGGTAGCTTGAAATAACACTTTAAAAAACTACTTATAAATCTTTTTCTTTGGAATGAGCCAGATACTTCTTTCCCAGGTTGATTTTTTTTTTTTTTAATTTATTTATGATAGTCACAGAGAGAGAGAGAGAGAGGCAGAGACACAGGCTGAGGAAGAAGCAGGCTCCATGCACCGGGAGCCTGATGTGGGATTCGATCCCGGGTCTCCAGGATCGCGCCCTGGGCCAAAGGCAGGCGCCAAACCGTTGCGCCACCCAGGGATCCCTCCCAGGTTGATTTTTAAAATAATTTGGTTCCTTGAAGCACTAGGAATGTGCTGGGGGGAGAGGGGGTTAATCCAGTTTCCCACAGAAATATTTATCCAGTAAATAATCTACATGTGAAGAATGAGAGTAAGCTACATTAAGTTACTACACCAAAGTTACACAAAAGCCGCCACTTACCTCTTTCTTGGCCTGCTTGATGTCTCCCTCCTCCTTGAAGCCCAGCCCTGAAGTGGAGGCCTTCTCAGCCTCCCCTCTGCCTCCCCCAGCCCGGCCTTCCCCACCTTCACTAGTCTTGAAGGATGAACGGCTATCAGAGTCAGCAAAGCCACCTTCACTGACACTATTGCAGCTCAACCACGAGGCCACCTTGTTCTTGGGTGTCTCTTCAGAGGAAGGTGGATTGCAGCCACCTACGGGGATCACTGGAGGGATAGGAATATGTGGGGGGCCAAGGTCTGGGGGGCGGGAATCCTTGGAAGCTATCTCAGACAGTCCATTCTCCTTTTGACCCCGGGTCTGCCGCCGGGTAGCATAGCTGCGCCACACAGAGCTGGTGCTGAAGTCTTCATCTTTACAGAAGTTATCATCGGAGCTGTCATCGTTAGACTCTTCAGGATCCTCTGTACCACTATTGCCATCCTCCTGATCCTTCAAGTCCACCCCGCTGCTGTCAGAAGAACAGGGGGCATCACTCTCATATCCTTCCTTGAAGTTCTCCACACTCTCGATATGGTCCAGATTGGCAAAGTACTCATCACCCATCTCCAGGCCCTCCTTGTCCGCAAAGTCATCTGTCAGGATCTTGCCTGGGAATAAAGAAAATTAAAGGCCTTCCATGGTTATAAGGATCTTGTAGAAAGTATAGAGATCCTTCCCCCAATACCGAACCCACCAGCACACAAGTCAAAACACCTCCGTTATAGGTTCTCCCTTGTCTCTGATGATACTCCCTTCTCTGTATCTTAACTATGAGAGAACAGGCAGCTTTGCCCTAGTTTTCAATCTTGCCCTTCTGCAACCTCTTTACTTGGTTTACCAAAAGGATGCCCCGAGCTATGCTAAAAGTCTCTGGGTGGAATGATGTGGGAGAAAATGATACACTGGACTCTGCTCTCATGTCCTGTGTCTGAAAAATTCTCACGTCCACATTCATCCTTTTTTCTTCTTGTCCTTATGGCTGTGTGTCCCCTTCCTGGTCCACAAAGACAGCCACATCATTTGTCCTATTCTTTATAGAAGAAAAATCCTGGCCTCTTACTCCCATATTCACATGTCAAGCATTTTCTTCTTATGTATGTTCAACTGATTCAATTCCCCACCATGTCCTAACCCCAGAGACAACTCTATGATTTCATTACCAACCTGCATAAATACAGACAAAGGAGCCTTTGGCAATGTCATCCAAGCAGCGGATTCCCCAGCCCTTGTTCTGTGTCTTGAATAGCTGTAGTCGAACCTGGAGTCCATGCTGCACCAACCGGTTTGTGCACATGTTTGGGTCACATTTGCAGCGTTTGTTACACTCATAAACTCTAAGAGGAATGGCAAATCAATCACAACATGATCACTAGAGTATCCATTCAGTCCACAGAACTGTTATAATTCTTAAGGTATCAACATTTATTAGGTAATGATCTAAATTAATTTACTGAACTATCTATGCTCTTTGATTCTTGGGAACAGCCCAGGAAAGGAATTCAGAAGGGGGAAAAGTTATTTATTTATTAAAGATTTTATTTATTCATGAGAGACACAGAAAGAGAGAGGCAGACACACAGGCAGAGGGAGAAGCAGGCTCCATCCAGGGAGCCCAATGTGGGACTTGATCCTGGAAATCCAGGATCACGCCCTGAGGTGAAGGCAGATGCTGAACTGCCGAACCACCCAGGCACCCTGGGAAAAGCGATTTATACAGGTATTTATAGCACCAGTTAGTAACAGTGAATACCAGAATGCCTAACACCTGGAGAAAAGCAAGAGCCACTAAAATAAGGAGATAGATGTATCAATTTATATTAAAAGGGATCCCTGGGTGGCGCAGCGGTTTGGCGCCTGCCTTTGGCCCAGGGCGCGATCCTGGAGACCCGAGATCGAATCCCATGTCGGGCACCCAGTGCATGGAGCCTGCTTCTCCCTCTGCCTGTGTCTCTGCCTCTCTCTCTCTGTGACTATCATAAATAAATAAAAATTAAAAAAAAAAACAACTATCAAAGTCAGAAAGATCTAGCATATAGTTATACTGAGAAAACTATCATCTTTTCAGGTATCAATTTTTCTGCTCCATCTACTTTGCTCAATATTGGGATTTCACTTTTTTTTTTTTTTTAAGATTTTATTTATTTATTCATGAGAGGCAGAGAGAGAGAGAGAGGCAGAAACACAGGCAGAGGGAGAAGCAGGCTCCATGCAAGAAGCCCGATGTGGGACTCGAACCCGGGAATCTGGCCCTGAGCCGAAGGCAGATGTTCAATCGCTGAGCCATCCAGGCGTCCCAGGATTTCACTTCTTATGTGCCTAATATGGAGATTTAAGGGAGACATCTACTTTTGGAAAGATGACAAGTACAATTAGAGAGCTGATGACATGAGTCCTATCCTTTTGGACAAGGTGGTAAGAGCAGCTTCTATTCACTGAATGTATATGTTGTATTTGGCATTATGCCAATATGCTTTATATACATTCTCTATTCTATCCTCAGAGCAGCCTTATAAGGGTGTATTTTAACTTTAAAAAACTAGGGAAGTTTTTAACTTTAAAATCTGGCTGGCTCAGTTGGTAGAGTATGCAACTCAATCACAGTGTTCATGAGTTTGAGCCCTACATTGAGTCTAGAGATTACTTAAAAAATAAAACAATGGAAGCATAATATACAGAGAAAAGTACATATAACATGTCTACAGCTCAATGAATTTTCACAAACTGAACACAAAAGTTAACTAGCTGGGGCACCTGGGTGGCTCAGTGGTTGAGCCTCTGTCTTTGGCTCAGGTTGTAATCCTAGGGTTCTGGGATCGAATCCCGCATTGGGCTCCCCAGAGGGAGCCTGCTTCTCCCTCTGTATATATCTCTGCCAGTCTCTGTGTCTCTCTTGAATAAATAAATAGTCTTAAAAAAAAAGACAAAAAAAAACCCCACAACTTAACTAGCACCATTATCAAGAAACAACTTTGTTAACAACTTAAAACCTCAGTGAGAATAAGAGGTATTCATGTTCAGTTCTTTTTACAGCTAATAAAACAAGATCAGCTTAGAATGGATGACGTCAGAATTTGAAGTTAGTTCTAGTCACCACCATATAAACTTTCAGAGTAGCCACACTGAGCATCATTCATTCACTCAACAAAATTTGTTTGAGTGGTTACTATGTGCCAGGTACTGGGTCAGTTAGCTGCTGGTGGTACCATGGTGACAAGACAGACACTTTCCCATCCTCATGGAACTTACATGCTAATGGAAAAGATAAAACAAAAGCAAGTCAACACATAAATGGAAGTTGCCCCAGATGCTATAAAGAACACAAAGAGGGTGCTCAATGAGAGCATTAAGTGAGGGAAACTGATCCAGTTTTAGAGTAGCCAGGAAAGGTCTCTTTAAGGCAGTGAGATTAAAGCTGAGAGCTCAAGGTTAAAGAAGATACCCATGCAAAGAACACTGGACAGATGCCAAGCAGAGGGCACAGTCTATACAAAGGCCCTTGAGGTAGGCTGGCAAATACTGGGCAAACTGGATGCAGAAACTGAAGAATATCAGTGTGATTAGAACAGCTTTGGAGGGAGAGAGATAGGAAGGGGCCAGAGAGTACAGTGTCTTGTGACCCAAGATTAAGAATCAGAATGAAATCCAAAATGCAGTGGGAAGCTATTAGAGTTTTAGGCAAGGAAATGACATTATTTGTGGTTATTTGAAAATATTATAATGAAATATTCCAAACATGAAAAAAGATATAGCATTAGCAAAAAATTTTTAAAGATTTTATTTATATATTCATGAGGGGCACAGAGAGAGAGAGAGAGAGAGAGAGGCAGAGACACAGGTAGAGGGAGAAGCGGGTTCCCTGCAAGGAGCATGATGTGGGACTCCATCCCAGATCCCAGAATCACACCCTGAGCCTAAGGCAGATGCTCAACCGGTCAGCCTCTGAGCCACCGAGCCACCCAGGCATCCCCCAGCATTAGCAAATCTAAATATTGTTATGAGACTCAAGTTTTTTTTTTTTAAATAATTAAAACATAAATGATACAGTGATGCAATTAAACCTAGTAACGGTCTTTTCCTTTGCTTAGTTTTCAATTTACATTCAGCACAAATTCATCTCCTGATTTCTCTGGTGGCCTGGATCGCCTATGAAGATCCTTAGACACATCAGGTTTTGTCTGGTGCATAGCTGTTAGCCTAGAAGCCCCTTTCACCCCACCATCTGTGGGGTTCCCCCTCAATCGTTTTTTGAGTTGGAGCCGCTATTTCCTGGATTCGTATGCCTTCCTCGCTCTTGACTTTTCCCCTCATCCTGGCAAACAATTCCAGTTAACTTTCTGAGAAGGGGACTAATGGGACAATTTTGAGGTATTTCATGTCTTAAAAATGTCTTTAGTTTATTTTAACACTTAAAATTCATAGCCTGGGGTTTAGAATGCCAGGTTAGAAATAATTTCCCTTAGAATTCTGAATTGAGTCTTTAATTTCCATCTAGCTTCCAAAGTCATTTTGCAAAGGCAGAAGGTATCTGAGTATTTTTGTGGTCTATTTCTCTTCTTTAGAAGCTTTTAGGGTTTTTTATTTTGTGTCTTCAGTGTTCTGTGGACATAATGATTACATTTTATTTTTTAATATTTTAGTGGGGATAATATATTTTCACCCATTATGCAGGACATGACTATCATTTTCTATTTGAAAACAGACTCTTCAGGCACGCTTCGGTGGCTCAGCAGTTGGGCGTCTGCCTTTGGTCTAGGTCATGATCCTGGAGACCCAGGATCAAGTCCCACATGGGGCTCCCTGCATGGAGCCTGCTTCTCCCTCTGCCTGTGTCTCTGCCTCTCTCTCTCTCTCTGTGTTTCTCATGAGTAAATAAATAAAATCTCTAAAAAAAGAAAGAAAAAAAGCAAACAGACTCTTCGATTATGGGAAAATTTCTATGAAGTATTCATTCATGTTTTTCTCCTCTCTTCTATTCTAATTATGTATCTTGAGCACCAGGTTTGTTAGTTTCTATGTTCATATATAACCATTTTACCAAGTTTTATATCCAACTCTTGCATTGTCTTCCTCTTTCCCTGACCTGCCTTTCTCAAATTTATATGCTGGCTTCACCTCCTCCGTTCAGTCTCTAGTTGGAGAGCCCAGTACTTACTCCTGTGCCCCCTTAATTTTTTCTATTATCAATATTCTCTCTCGGTGAACTCCAGGCTTTAAATACCACTTCTGTGTTCAGAATTCCTAATTTCTTATGTCCAGCTCTTATACTTCTCTCCAGAAATCTCATTGCCTTCTTGACATTTCTCCTTGGAGTGCCTAGGAGGCACCTCAAACGTAACATGGCCAGAACAGAAGCTGACTTCCACCCAGACCTGCTTCTCCTCTAGTCTTCCATCTCAGTAAAATGTACCAATGCCCACTTTGTTGCTGAAGTATAAAGTTTAGAGGACTTGAACTTGATTCCGCTGCTTCTCTCCCATGCCAGTCCATCTATCAAGTTCTGTAGCTCTACCGCCAAATCCCAACTCTACCCTCTTTCAGCTCCACTCTCCGTGAGCACTCTAGTATAAGCCCCAGCAAGCACAACCTCTCGCCTATATTCCCATAATTATTCTATGTGGACTTCTCAGTTTTACCTTTGCTGCCCTAAGACCCAGTCTCCACCAAGAAGCCATGGTAACCTTCAAAAGGCAGCTGGCATAATTTGCCTGCTTAAAATTCTCTAACAGCTTTCTATCATACCACAATTTGGTTCTAATTTTTATTATCATTTACAAAGTCCTATATAACCAGGTCCCTGCATACTTTTCTATGAACACGTCTCCCTTGCCATCATAACCACAGTCTGTTAGAATATACATATAACTATGAAACAGAAACAACTGCAATTGCTAGGTCCTAGTCAATCATTAGAAGTCTTCATTTAAAGGAAAGCCCAAGGAAGAAACATGTACTAGAAATTCAGTATGTCCCTCTGCCTGTGTCTCTGCCTCTCTCATGAATAAATAAATATTAAAAAAAAGGGGGGGGGGATCCCTGGGTGGCTCAGTGGTTTAGCGCCTGCCTTTGGCCCAGGGCACAATCCTGGAGTCCCGGGATCGAGTCCCACGTTGGGCTCCCGGCATGGAGCCTGCTCCTCCCTCTGCCTGTGTCTCTGCCTCTCTCTCTCTCTCTCTCTCATGAATAAATAAATATTAAAAAAAAAAAAAAGAAATTCAGTATGTAAGATTTAATTGATAAAATACCTGGTTTACCTGGTTTCAGTTACTCTATTTTTGGTTCCAATTTTTAGAACTCCATCTCTGAGGTGCTTTGCCTTCCCCTACTTACCCTGTGGGTAGACACTCTTCTAGTCTCTTGTACTGGTATCCAGAGTTAGGGTTGATCTGGCCACCTGGGGTGCAGGCTGTGGCCTGGATAGTTAGCTGATGACAGGCACATTTGGACCTGAATTTAAAAAAAAAGGGTATGATGGCTAGAGCTGTGAGACATTTAGAGGCAAGAAGTACTACAGAAGGATAGGGAGAAGACAGTGAAATTTCTCTTCTGTCATACATGTAAACGAGAAGGGAAAAGACGGTAAGAACGTGACAAAGTGACAGAATGAAATGAAATGTCAACTATAAGCATGATGGACGGACACAAAGGAAAAGGAGAATCAGAGAAACAAACACAGGGCACAAGTCCCCAGAGTCATGCAGTGGGGGCCACATCAGACCCAAGCCTCCCTCATAGCTTTCATGGAGGTCTTCTGGCAGGAGCTCCAGCTGAGGGATGATGTAAATAGGAAATGAATGGAGATCTAAGGCAAAAGAAGTGGTAGAAAGTAAAGGCAAGGATAACAAAGTTGGAGACAGGGCCAGCAACTACCCTACCAACTCACTTGTCTCGGCACCCATCCTTGCAGTCACAACCAACCAGAAATTCTGGGCCTGTGTTAATGAAAACACCCTTGCCAGGGATTCGTTCCTTACTGTAGGCCACCTGGGGTGGGGGGGTTGTGTCAATTTCATTGACACAGGATAGGGGAACATCTTCCTTCCCATAGGTGATGTCCAAAATATAGTAAAATGGTTTATAGGGTTGAAACTTTCGGTCCACAAGAACATATGGATCCAAACAGAACATCTCCAGGAAGAGGAAGTCACAGCCAGTCTCAAAAAGATAGCGTTCGATCTCCTGCATTGTCCGAAGGCAGAGGCCACAGGGTGTCTTATAGATAACATGAAAGCCCATCTTGCGGTTAACTCGGCGGCGGGCCGTCATTCGCCGGAAGTCATAGAGTAGTGGGACCAACAGAGGATTCTTGCCCCGGTACTGCGCACTTCTCATAGGCCTGACTCGAGACAGACATGTGTAGCTGCACACATGAGGTAAGTAGAAGAGCTTCTCCATGGGGGCACGGTAGGAGGGCTCTGCTGGGGCCCGCTCCAGCATGCCATGGAAAGCTGGGGGTGCTGGAGGTGCTGGCGGCGCTACTGAAGCAGAGGCTGTTGAGCCTAAAGGTGATCTGCAAAGGACATGCAGGAAATCAGGTAAGAGGAAATAAGCCCTCCGTGCCATGTAAGGATCCCTGCAGCTGGCTAACCCATTTTTTCTTTTTTTCTTTTTAAAAAATATTTCATTTATTTATTTATTTTTTATTTAATTTTTTTTTAAAAGATTTATTTTTATTTATTTATTTATGATAGACATAGAGAGAGAGATTGGCAGAGACACAGGCAGAGGGAAAAGCAGGCTTCATGCCGGGAGCCCGATGCGGGACTCGATTCTGGGACTCCAGGATTGCACCCTGGGCCAAAGGCAGGTGTGAAACTGCTGAGCCACCCAGGGATCCCCTATCTATCTATCTATCTATCTATCTATCTATCTATCTATCTATCTATGAGAGAGAGAGAGAGAGAGAGGCAGAGACACAGGCAAAGGGAGAAGCAGGCTCCATGCAGGGAGCCTGACGTAGGACTCAATCTCAGGTCTCCAGGATCAGGCCCTGGGCCAAAGGCGGCACTAAACCGCTGAGTCACCCGGGCTGCCCAATCCACTTATCTTTCAAACAGCTGTGTTTGGGAAGCTACAGATGACAGAAAGAAGTCATGTTTTCCCTTGCTTTACCAAACCTGGACAATGAAAGGCCCTGGTTACTCTTCAAAGACTGAAAATATCTCCACGGCAACAGTAAACTTTTTCCTGACATTTTTTTGCCCTGTGAATTATGGAAGTGGAGTCCAGTTTTCTACTGATGCTTTTTCCCCTTTTAGGTGTCCTACAGATGTCTTCACTAACTCCTGTGATTCAAGGAAAAAGAGGCAGTAGTGATCTCTTTCTATTGTACCAATGATGGATACCATATTCAGTGACAAGTTTTAAAGATTTTATTTATCTATTAATGAGAGACACAGAGAGAGAGAGAGGCAGAGACATAGGCAGAGGGAGGAGAAGGAGGCTCCATGAAGAGAGCCTGACGCAGGACTCAATCCCGGGACTCCAGGATCACGCCCTGAGCCAAAGGCAGATAGATGCTCAACTGCTGAGCCACCCAGGCATCCCAGTGACAAGTTTTAATAAATGACTTTCTAGTGATTCCATATTTCTAAGGCACCGAGTTTCTAATTCAATTATTTTTATGCTGTTTCTTGGAAAATTCCCAGGTTAAAGCTTTCCTTTTGGGTTGCCTGGGTGGCTTGGTCAGCTAGAGTCTGACTCCTGAGACTTAGGTCATGAGATCTGGGTCATGAGATCGAGTTCCATGTCCAGTTCTGCATTCAGCACAGAGTCTGCTTGAGATCACTCTGCCCCTCCCCACATTTGGACGTGCACATGCTCTCTCTTAAATAAATAAATAAATAAATAAATAAATAAATAAATAAATAAATCTTAAAAAAGAAGAAAAAAAAGCTTTCAAGCCCAACATCCTTATCATCATAACCTTAACTACTAAGCCCAATGGAACCAAGGAATGTCCCCATACAGTGATCAGTTAGTCCATGTTGCCACCTCCCCACAGAGAGCCTGAGAGTTTCTCACCTGTATGTCTGGTTGTTCCCAGGTTTCCCAGCAGGGACATTTTCACTGAGTGCAGGAGAGGTAGGGGAGGAATGACCAGAGCCCACAGATCCCGGTCGGAAGGATGTGCTCTTTTTGGCTACCTGCTTCCGAGATTGGGCAAGCTGACTTTCCAAGCTGCTAAGAGATTAGACATTCATACAGTAAAGGATACAGAAAAAGTAGTATGAAAGAAACTAACAAATAAGAAAGAATATCACTCACTCATTATCACCTGCCTGTGGGGACAGAGGGGGTACAGGTGGGGCAGGTGGGATGGGGGGGGCAGGAGGAGCTGTAGGCTGCGGGGGCTCCACTGGCTTGAACTGGGTCCCAGTACTGGCCAGATCTTGGGTGTATTGGACCACAGGACCTTTGCTCCTCACAGCACCTATAGTTAAAAGGAAATTGACCACTGAAGATGATGAGCTGTGCCATGTATATTCAGGCACATTTGATCCTTGATTTACACAATGTAAAAAAGCAGCAATGGAAACATTCTGAGTAAGTGTTAAGACTGTCAGTTCTCATTATTTACACCAATGAGTGAAAATACTGGCATAGACTGGCTTTGACTCAGTAAGACTTTATCTTCCTCCCTCAAGCACAGCTTATATGAGTAATTATGTTATACTTTGGTGAAATATTTTATTTATTTTTTGGTGAAAAATTTAAAAAATGCATTCTTTGATCAACTAATGTTATCAGGAAAAATCAACCAGAAAGTATGCCAGGGACATATAAAAACAAAAGCAGTTTGGGTCTTAAAATAATTGACCATGAATAACATACAAAGCAGATAATCCTCATGTGGATAACAGAGGTAACTACTACATCTGTCCCTAACCTAAGCTAGTGGTTTCAGATTTGTATGGAATCATTTAGAGTGAATCAGAGCCATAGCATGTGAAGGTAGCACCACAAATCATCACCACTACTGAAAACAACTCAGTGCACACGTCCTATTTCTAATGAGTCACTAGTATCATCCTGGTAAACAAAGGGTAGCTCTTACATATACATATTGTACATTGTATATACTCTCCTTTGCTATTCATTTCTTTCCTTCCCTTTAGTGTCCTTTAGGACATACCCATATTTGGACGTGTCCTGAGCTGTCCCCCATGCTTCTTCTCCAATGCAGAGGCTGAGGATGTCTTCATGCTGAACATGGGCTCCAGCCGTGTAGAGCCTCGATAGATCCATTCACATCTTTTGTCATCCTAGGGGATTGGGATGGAGGAAGGATGGAGGTAAATGAATTAAAGGCTAGAATCTATCCTGCCATCTGTGGAGAACATGCTTCCATATGTCTCCTTGAATGAAATATCCCTGAATCCCAAATTCCCTAGCTATGCAATAAATTTATTAGACTTCATGACAGCCATCAGGAATATGAAAAAGAAAAACAGGGTTGCCTGGGTGGCTCAGCGGTTGTGCATCTGCCTTCAGCTCGGGATGTGATCTCGGGGTCCAGGATCAAGTCCCTCATTGGGCTACTTGTGGGTAGCCTGCTTCTCCCTCTGCCTGTGTCTCTGCTTCTCTCTCTCTGTCTCTCATGAATGAATAAAATCTTTAGGGATCCCTGGGTGGCGCAGCGGTTTGGCGCCTGCCTTTGGCCCAGGGCGCGATCCTGGCGACCCGGGATCGAATCCCACATCAGGCTCCCGGTGCATGGAGCCTGCTTCTCCCTCTGCCTGTGTGTGTCTCTGCCTCTCTCTCTCTCTCTCTCTCTCTCTCTGTGACTATCATAAATAAAAAAATAATAATAAAATAAATAAAAAATAAAAAAAATAAAATCTTAAAAAAAAAAAAAAGAAAAAGAATACTCTAATTCTCTGATGCCTCCCTTCTGTCTCACTATGCTACCAAAACCCTGACCCTGGACAAATGGAACTGCCTTCTTTGTGCCTACATGCAATGTAAATATTCTTAGAGAAAAACAAACCAACATGCAAATTAGCATCATAATTAAATTCAGGGACTTTCTTTCCTTTTTTAATAAAGATTTTATTTATTTGAGAGAGAGAGAGTGCGAGCACACATGAGCACAAAGTTCGGGCATGGGGGAGAGGGCCTGGGGCAGAGGGAGAAGCAGCAGCTGAGCAGGGAGCCAGGTATGGGGCTCCATCCTGGGATTCTGAGATCATGACCTGAGCTGAAGGCAGATGCTTAACTGACTGAGCCACCCAGGCGCTCCAGGGAATTAATTTTCTTTCTTTCTTTTTTTTTTTTTTTTTAAGATTTTATTTATTTATTCATGAGAGAGACACAGAGAGAGAGAGAGAGAGTGTGTGTCAGAAACACAGACAGAAGGAGAAGCAGGCTCCATGCAGAGAGCCCGATGTGGGACTCGATCCCGGGTTTCCAGGATCAGGCCCTGGGCTGAAGGCAGCATTAAACCACTGAGCCACCCAGGCTGCCCAGGGAATTAATTTTTAATAACTATCACAGAGAAATAAAAGGACAAAGTAAAATTTGACCCAGAACAGTGAAAATATACAGGATAAGAACGAGGAAAATTATGGAGGACTACAAAATCATCCTCATTACTGCCTCTTACATTCCCCTATCCCACCCTGACCCTTGCCTCTAAAACTCTGGAGAAGAAGAGTACCAGGAAGAGGATCCTGACTAGGCTGCCGTCCACCTCCTCGACCCGGGACTTCCACCATGTGCCTTCCCACTCAGTCTTGATAAGCTGGCCACTCTTGAGCAGTACCATGGGGCGGTTGGGGTAAGCTGTGATATACTCCTCTATGAAGTCCCGGCAGGAGATGTCTTCTATGTCCTCCCAAGTCTTTTTCACTGTCGGAAGGAAGAAGGAAGGCTGAGAGAGGGCAAGTAGAGCAGGTCTTTTTTTTTTTTTAAGATTTTATTTATTTATTCATGAGAATACACAGAGAGGAGAGAGAGAAACAGGCTCCATGCAGGGAGCCTGATGTGGAACTCGATTCCGGGTCTCCAGGATCACACCCTGAGCTGCAGGCAGCACTAAACCGCTGAGCCACCGGGGCTGCCCAGTAGAGCAGGTCTTTTTCTTTTTTTTCTCTTTCTCTTTCTCTTTCTCTTTCTCTTTCTCTTTCTCTTTCTCTCTCTCTCTCTCTTCCTTTCCTTTCCTTTTTCCTTTCCAAGATTTTATTTATTTATTCATGAGAGAGAGAGAGAGAGGCAGAGAGAGAAGCAGGCTCCATGCAGGGAGCCTGACGTGGGACTCAATCCCGGGTCTCCAGGATCATTCCCTGGGCTGAAGGCGGTGCTAAACCGTTGAGCCACCTGGGCTGCCCTCTTTCTTTTCTTTTTTCTTCTCTCTCTTTCCTCTCCCTCTCTCTCTCTCTCTCAAGTAATCTCTATGCCCAATGTGAGGCCTGAACTCACGACCCTGAGATCAAGAATTACATGCTAAAAAAAAAAAAAGAAAAAAGAAAAAAGAGAAGAAAAAAAAGAGTTGCATGCTCTATCAACTTTGCCACCCAGTCACCGCTGGGCATGTCTTAATAGGAAAAAATTAATGGTTGGCAAGGAGACATTGGGCATTAAGTTGGGAGGGAGAGAAAAAATAAATGAAGAAAACATAACCTCAAGGGATGCAAAACCAAGACTTCCTAAAAATACCGAACCTATTGTGTAAATGCACAAATGGATCAAGTAAGTACTAACTAAGCAATAAGCAAATATAAGTGAGTCACTAATTTCATTAAAATGCATGTTTTGTTTAGGAATATTCAAGTGGAAATTCTTGCTAACTTGACAGAAGTCTAGAGATAAATAAAAAGATAAAAAAAAAGAGAGATCAGGTGGTATCATGAAGTTGATAAAAAAAAAAAATTGTCCTTTCTCATTCTGTATCAGGCTACTTCTAAGGGACCCTGAATACATTTTCTGCCATGTTATATGGAAAGGGAGCAGTGTTAGTCAACTCTTTCATAATTAAAAACAACTGTTTTGTAGGAGTAAGCCAGAGACAGAAGTATAGAAGACACTATGAAACTTCCATCTAACTCAGCTTCTGCAGAAAGCACTATGTAGACTACAGATTTATAGAAATGTTAGATGAAGGATAAAACTAGGAAAAAAGTAACATCTTCTGAAGCCTAAATCACTCAATAATGAAATCAAAACACAGTTATAATATGAGATTCCACCCAGGGTCAGTCATGATCTCCTCATGTCCCACTCGGACTAGAAAGACCCAGAACTAGAGAAAAGCAAGTAGAACTGTATCTCCCAAAGAACATTAATCAAACTTATGCTCTTTGAGATGGAAGCACCAGGGCTTTCCAATTGATTATCTTAAGAAAAAATACAAGATAGATGAGAAAATGGATAAAACTCAAAAGGAAGGACACTCACGTGGCCGGCAAATGGGATATAGCTCAGACTGTGTGACATAGGAAGCATAGCCATCATCAAAGAAAATGAGAAACCTGTAAGTAAAGAGTAATGAAAGAAAGATCGGGGTTATGATATTAAACATGACCTACAGAAATTATCATAGCTTCCAATCTTGATCACAAATAGGACACACTCCTAGGAAAATGTTCTAGTCTACTACTTCCTTCCCATTATTATTCCTTCTAAGAGTTAGGAGTTCTCTCTCAATCTAACCAACTTACTTCCACTTTTCCAAAGCTATTTAATCTTGTTCAACTATCAGACTATTTTGCTAGAAACATTTAGTCTCTTTCTTTCTATTCCCCTAACCATTAAACAATCTTGAGGACTCTCCTTAGTTTCTTCCAAGTTTCTTCTTGAGAAAAAAAAGAGAAAAAGGAGGAAGAATCACCCATCCAACTCCTGTCATAAAGAATGAGCAAGGGTTTCTAGTCACTAAGAAATAAACACAAAGGCTATTTGTGAGATCTATTTGAATACAGCAGATGATTTGCTACTGGCCTTCACTCTTTTTACAATCCTCTGTCCAGGTACCTGAGCTTGTTTTTGACGTTTGGTGTCTCAGCTACAATGCCAGCATAGAGCCAGACCTGATTCCCATCCTTGTATTTGGCCACCACTCGACTGCCCACAAACAGCTTGTCAGCAGGAGGGTGGTAATCATAGGCAATATGGTTCCCCGACAGTAGACTCTTTCCTTTATTGTCGAATTTCACCTTGTACTTCTTTCCTGGTCCTGAGTAAAAGGAAAAGATACACAAAAAATTTTAAAACCATCAGCTTCTGTGTAAATCCTGACTGCTACATGAGAGACAAAAGGCAAAGCTGTGGGAAAAAGAAATGATCGATCAGCAATGGAGACCTGTAGGTTGCCTTTCATTAGCTCTTCTATCCTGAACATACCAACCGTCTGGATGGCAATAAGAGTGCCTTTGTGCCATGTCTTAGTTCTCTTCTTGCCCAGGATGCGCATGTTGACTATCAGGTCACCATCTTTGCTCAGTTCTCCAGACATCTGACTCAAGGTTCCTACAGAAGAAAGGAAAGAAATTCTAAAAAGATATGGCATAGATTGGGGATAGTAAATAGAAACGTAAAGAAGGTACAATAAGGTAACTGGGGAAAGGGGATATTCATTGATTCTTAGTCACTTTCGCTGCTCTCCTAGGCAGAAACAAAAAACAGAGCTGACTTAGCTATTTATGCTAACAGGAGAAACCTGCATAATTGAAGTTCACAAGTAATTTAAGAACACTCACTTTAACCAAGTGTTCTCAACTCCTTATTAACAATATTAATTATACTCATTAAATGCTAAGTAGCACTTATAAAACATTTTCCAGTAGAGGATCTATTAACAGTTTGATTTGACAAAGCTTCCCTCAGACCTCTGTGTAAGAGTTTGAGTTGCTCTCTTCTAATCTCCATCTAGAAGTAATCATGAGCACGAAGCTAAAAATGTATTTTATTTATTTAAGATTTTATTTATTTTTTTATTCATGAGAGACACACACAGAGAGAGGCAGAGACATAGGCAGAGGGAGAAGCAGGCTCCATGCAGGAAGCCTGACGGGGACTCGATTCCGGGACTCCTGGATCACGCCCTGAACCGAAGGCAGACGCTTAACTGCTGAGCCACCCTGGCGTCCCTAAAAATGTATGTATGTTTGTATGTATGTATGTATTTATTTATTTATATTTTTAAAAGATTTATTTATTCATTCAGAGAGCGAAGAGAGAGGCAGAGACACAGGCAGAGGGAGAAGCAGGCTCCATGCAGGAAGCCCGATGTGGGACCCGATCCTGGGTCTCCAGGATCACACCACGGGCTGCAGGCGGCGCTAAACCGCTGCGCCACCAGGGCTGCCCCCTAAAAATGTATTTAAAGCCACTACACATTTGAAAATCAGCAGACGGGGGATCCCTGGGTGGCGCAGCGGTTTGGCGCCTGCCTTTGGCCCGGGGCGCGATCCTGGAGACCCGGGATCGAATCCCACATCGGGCTCCCGGTGCATGGAGCCTGCTTCTCCCTCCGCCTGTGTCTCTGCCTCTCTCTCTCTGTGACTATCATAAATAAATAAAAATTAAAAAAAAAAAAAAAAGAAAAAAAAAGAAAATCAGCAGACGAAAGACTTAAGCAGACAAGGAAAACCTGTATTTAAAGGACCCAACGGAGGTGGATGAGGATTCTGAGATGCTAAAACAAAGCCAGTTACCCATGAAATCTCTGTAGGAATTCACTCCCCGATTCCCACCACCTATACCGAGCGAGGTACCTCCTGACCCTAACCTTTATGTAGATCCTGGGAACTGCTCTTCTTGTTGACAGCATCCATGAACTTCTGGACATCCTGAGCTGACTTTCTTAAGGCAGCCATAGCTTCACGGAGCTGTAAAGAAGGTGATGAGGGAAACAAGTTTTAAAATACCATGTTAGCAGATCCCTGGGTGGCTCAGCGGTTTGGTGCCTGTCTTCGGCCCAGGGCGTGATCCTGGAGTCCCAGGTTCAAGTCCCACATCGGGCTACCTGCATGGAGCCTGCTTCTCCCTCTGCCTGTGTCTCTCTCTGTCTCTCATGAATGGATACATAAAATGTTAAAAAAAATTTTTTTTAAATAAAATAAAATAGCACGTTAGACTTGAGAATAAGAACTTGTCTTTCAAAAAACAAAATAGAATGGGTTATGGTTGAGAAGTTATGGTTATTTTATCAAGCAAAACTGCCCTTCCTTATTTTTTTTAAGATTTTATTTATTCATTCATGAGAGACACAGAAAGGCAGAGGCAGAGGGAGAAGCAGGCTTCCTGTGGGGAGAGCCCGATGTGGTACTTGATCCTGGGACTCCAAGATCACGCTCCAAGCCCAAGGCGGATGCTCAACCACTGAGCCACTCAGGTGTCAGGGCAGAAAACTGCCCTTCCTTAGAAATCTGCTTCAGAAATCAGCTTTAGGGAAATTCCCTTGATTAATCTCACCTAGCTGATCACTGCCAAATTCTACATTCATACATCACTCAGGGCATGCATCTATGTAACCTCTGCTGCATCCTTAGAACAGCTGTAAGAGGACTAGAGCCCACAGGGCTGATTATAGAGTGCGTGATTATGTTGATGTCTGAACTGACAGAACGGTCAGGCCAGAAGTTTCTCCAATCTTCTTATTCTTACCTGTCATCTTTACCTTCCCCGTCCCAACTCACCTTCTGGTCTTTGGGAGTTCTGCTCCCAGCATCACCTATGGATGAGAAAAGCTCTAATGAGTATAAGAAACTTACACGTAAGAATTTCCAAGAAATCAATAATTAAGCTTTTTTTTCATTAAGGCATTTTATTTGCATGTATTATAACTAAGCTACTGAAAACATTATCACGGAACTATTACTAATTACAACTGAAAACCATATATAGCTATATATACAAAAGTACTAAATGGTCCAGAAAGACAGGTGACAACAAATAGGTGACAGTGCTTACCTGAGGATAAAGTACTGTGACAGGTGGTAGTCTACAGAATTTTTACACTTTTCTGAAGATTTTATTTATTTGACAGAGAGCACACACAAGCAGGGGGAGTGGGAGAGGGAGAATCAGGCTCCCCTCTGAGCAGGGTGCCTGATGCAGGACTCAATCCCAGGACTCTAGGATCATGACCTGAGCAAAAGGCAGACACTTCACTGACTGAGCCACCCAGGTGCACTGTATATTTACATTTTAAAAAATATATATTTGAGAGAGAGCGAGTAAGAGAGCGAGTGCACAGGTAAGGGGAGCAGCAGACTCCCAGCTGAGCAAGTAGCCGGATGTGGGGCTCGATCCTAGGACCCTGGGATCATAACTCGACTGGAAGGTAGACACTTAACAGGCAGACCCACCCACCCACATGCTGCTTCAAATTTTTATAACAATTTGCTTATGAATTATTTGAATGATTATTTATTTACTTGAGAGACAGAAGCAGACTCCCCACTGAAGAGGGAGCCTGATGTAGGACTCGGTCCTAGGATTCTGGGATCATGACTTGAGCCAAAGGCAGACACTCAACTGACTGTGAGCCACTCAGGTGCCCTATTAGAATGATTTGAAACATCAGATGTAGTCAATGAATGAAGCAAAAATGTTTACTCTTGAGTAGTGCTGTCTAGTAGAACTTCCTGCTGTGACAGATTTGTTCTATATCTGCACTATTCAACCTATTAATATCTGGCTACTAAGCACATGAAATGTGGCTAGTCCAACCAAGGAAATGAGTTTTAAATTTCATTTAAAATGCTTTTTAAAATTCAGGGGTGCCTGGGTGGCAGAGTTTGTTGGGTGGGGTGTTCGACTCTTGGTTTTGGCTCAGATCGTGATCTCAGGGTTGTGAGACCAAGCCTCATGTTGGGTTTTGCACTTAGCATGGAATATGCTTGGGATTCTCTCTCCCTCTGCCCGTCCTGCTTGGACTAATTCTCTAAAATAAATGGATACATCTTAAAAAATTTTTTTCAATTCAGAAATAATTCACATAGCATAAAATTTATCCTTTTAGAAATGTTTAATTCAGTGGTTTGTAGTATATTAACAAAATTGTACAATTATTGCTAATGCCCAATTCCAAAAAATTTACATGAACCCAAAAAGGACCCTCTTATATTTATTTTTTATTTATTTTTTATTTTTTAAAATTTTTATTTATTTATGATAGTCACACAGAGAGAGAGAGGGGGGGGGGGGCAGAGACACAGGCAGAGGGAGAAGCAGGCTCCATGCAACGGGAGCCCGACGTGGGATTCGATCCCAGGTCTCCAGGATCGCGCCCTGGGCCAAAGGCAGGCGCCAAACCGCTGCGCCACCCAGGGATCCCAAGGACCCTCTTATAAAAGGACACATAGTAAACAGATTTCCCTCAGACTCCTAGTTACTCTCCTCAGAAGAAACCAGTATTATCCATTTCTTTTGCAGCCAAGGATACCTTGTAAATGTACATATGTACTCTTTCCCTTCTCCATCCTTTTACACATAATCAACATGTGGTTTTACGTTGCTTTTTATCCCCAGATGTCAAATATCTAGGAAAAGTATTCCCTCTCAGCAGCTATAAATCTGATTTTTCCCCAATTTTTTTTATTGTGGTAAAATACACATAACACAAAGTATACCACACTTAACCATTATTAAGTGTACAATTCAGAAGTATTAAGTACATTGATAACATTGTGCAACCATCAACTTTATTGAAAAATGTTAAGTACTAAAATTTTATTTTTGTGTAGAGGAATTTAACAGTATGAAATAGCTATCCCTAAATTGATCTTTTTTAATATTGTCAATAGTTTTTTTTGGGGGGGGGGGGCGGGAGAGGGGAACATGACAAGTTGATTCTCAAATACACATATACACATACATATATATATGTAAATATGACAAGTAAAAAGAACGAGGATGTCCACAAAGAAGAAAATAAAGTGAGATGCTAGAGTTAACAGATATGGAAACTTACAAAGCGCAGTTACACACAATATAGAATTGACATAAGAAAAAATGACAGATCAATGAAACAGAATAGAAAGTCCCAAAATAAACTCACAAATATATGGAAATACTTTGACAAGTAGACCATATATATCAGTAAGAAGGGACTCATTGCGGGATCCCTGGGTGGCGCAGCGGTTTGGCGCCTGCCTTTGGCCCAGGGCACGATCTTGGAGACTTGGGACCGAGTCCCACATCGGGCTCCCGGTGCATGGAGCCTGCTTCTCCCTCTGCCTGTGTCTCTGCCCCCCCCCCCTCTGTGACTATCATAAATAAATAAATTTAAAAAAAAGGGACTCATTTCAATAAGTGGCACTGGAACACTGATTAATAACCATATGAAAAAAATTTAGTAGATCTTTACCTCAAATACTATACAAAAAATAAATTTCAGTTGGATTAAAGACTTAAAATGTGAAAGGTAAAACTATGAAAGTTTCAAAGGCAACATAAGAGATCTTTATAATAAAGCTTCAGAGCAGAAAGGATATAAAAAGCAATGACCAGGGCACCTGGGTGGCTCAGTGGTTGAGCATCTGCCTTTGGCTCAGGTCGTGATCCTGGGGTCCTGAGATTGAGTCCTGCATCAGGCTCCCCAAAGGGAGCCTGCTTCTCCCCCTGCCTATGTCTCTGCTCTCTTTCTGTCTCTCATAAATAAATAAAATCTTAAAAAAAAAAAAGCAATGACCATAAAATGCTAAAATTATATCTTCTGTTTATCAATAAATAACATAAAAAGTAAAGATAAACCATTAGCTGGGAGTGATGTTTACAACTCATAACTGCAAAGGATTAGTGGTTGTGATATGTAAAGACTTCCTATGAATCAAAAAAAGGGGCAAATGATCATTGAGCAAACAAGCAAGAGACATGAAAAGACATTTTAACGATAAACTACAGATGACTCATTAACATGTAAAAAGATTCTCAAGTTCATCAGTAGGGAAATAAAATTTAAACACCACAATACCAAGTGTTGTCTAAGATGTGGCACATAGGACAATCTACCCACTGGTAGTTATAAATATAAAATTGGTACAACTGCTTTGAAACTGTTACTTATCCAGTAATGTTAGAATTTCCATATCCTAAAAACTCGCAACTCCACTCTTACAGTATACGTATCCTAAAAATTTAGTAAGACTACCAGAATAGAAAGATTCTTGCACATCATAAAGATTCTTTTTTTTTCAAAGATTTAAAAAAAATATATTCATGAGAGACAGAGAGAGAGGCAGAGACACAGGCAGAGGGAGAGGTAGGCTCCACGCAGGGAGCCTAGTGTGGGACTTGACCCTGGGACTCCAAGACCACACCCTGAGCCAAAAGCAGGTAGTCAACACTGAGCCACTCAGGCATCCCATCATAAGAGACTCTTAACGATAGAAAAGAGAGGGCTGATGGAGGGAAGTGGGTGGGGGATGGGTTAGGTGGGTGATAGGTATCAAAGAGGGCACTTGTGATGAGTAATGGGTGTCGTATGTAAGTGATGAAGCAATGAATTCTACTCCAGAAACCAATATTGCACTGTTTGCTAAGAAAATTTAAATTAAAATAAACAAAAATAAAATGGATCAGGAGTTATGTCTAAGAATATTTAGAGCATTATTTGAACTGAAAACAAAACATCAACAGACTGAGATATAAATATATTGTGATATTCATACAATGAAATAGTAATAGTGCAGTAGTTACTGACATAAGCATCACACATCAGCATGATGTTAAAGAAATGATTGAAGAATATATACACTACATATCATTCCTTTTTTTTTTTATCATTCCATTTATACAGTTAAAAAATAGTTAAAACTATGGCACTTCTGATAAGAGTGATATGAAAAGGACTCTCCTATGCAGAAAACAAGTATAAAACTAGAAAAAATTGTTAAAAACAATCAATTCAGGGCACTGGAAACTGACCAAAGACAATAAATTGAGAAGTATTTGTTCTTAAAAAACTGCTAGGGCAGCCCGGGTGGCTCAGCAGTTTAGCCGCCTTCAGCCCAGGGCATGATCCTGGAGACCCGGAATCGAGTCCCACGTCGGGTTCCCTGCATGGATCCTGCTTCTCACTCTCCCTGTGTCTCTGCCTCTCTCTCTCTCTCTCTCTCTCTCTCTGTGTGTTCTCATGAACAAACAAACAAAATCTTTAAAAAAAAAAAAAAAACTGCTAAAATTCTGGCAAGGAAAGTTAAGTCTGTGTACCTCCTGCTTGGGGCAGCTCCTATCCCTACTCCACCTGATGAGCGGAAACTACAACTTTACCACTGAGGCCTAGCCATAACAATGAGCAGCTTTGTTAGTCTGAGGCTGCAGCTCATGTACAGTGTGAGCAGCAAACCAGTCAGAAATTTAACAAGATCCTGTGGGCAGCCCTGGTGGCCTTGTGGTTTAGTGCCACCTTCAGCCTAGGGTGTGATCCTGGAGACCAGGGATCAAGTTCCACGTCAGGCTCCCAGCACGGAGGCTGTTTTTCTCTCTCTCTCTCTCTCTCTCTCTCTCTCTCTCCCTCTCTGTCATGAATAAATAAATAAAATCTTTAAAAACAACAACAACAACAACAACAAAACAAGATCCTGAAAATGAGAGAGCCATGGACAGGCTTAGGCAAATTTTCTTTTTCTTTCTTTTTTTTTAAAGATTTTATTTATTTATTCATGAGAGACATAGAGAGAGAGAGAGAGAGAGAGAGGCAGAGACACAGGCAGAGGGAGAGGCAGGCTCCACACGGGGAGCCTGACATGGGACTTGATCTTGGGACTCCAGGATCACGCCCTGGGCCAAAGGTAGGTAGGCGCTAAACCACTGAGCCACCCAGGGATCCCCTTAGACAAATTTTCTATGCCTTCTTGAGTGACTGCTAAACTACGCACATGCAGAGAAGACCCAGGAGAGTCAATGGAGACTTGAGAACTAGATGCAACTCTGAATGCATTCTCTATACCTCTGTAGAACTCACTGGCTAGGGGCACCTCTGTGGCGCTGTTGGTTGACCATCTGACTTCTGACTTTGGCTCAGATCATGATCTCAAGGTGGTAGGATCAAGCCCGGTGTTGGGCTCTGTGCTCAGCACAGTCTGCTTCATTTTCTCTCCCTTCTCCATCTTCCCCTCCTCTCCACATACTCTCTAAAATAAATAAATAAAATTTATAAAACAAAACCACAACTCACTGGCTAAACAATGTAAAAAAAAAAGGAGGGGGGCAACTGTTAAGAGCCAACCTTATATAAAGTTATATGTATATATGAATCTGTGGGTGACTGCTAAACTATGCACATACAGAAAAGATCCAAGAAACCCAGAGACTTGAGAACTAGATGCAACTTTGAATGCATTCTCTATATCTCTGTAAAACTCAATGGCTAAACTATTTTTAAAAGGGGGGCAACTGTTAGGAGCCAAGCTAACATATAGTTTAAATTTAAAAACCAAGCAGAGGGATCCCTGGGTGGCTCAGTGGTTTAGCGCCTGCCTTTGGCCCAGGGTGCGATCCTGGAGTCCCTGGATCGAGTCCCACGTAGGGCTCCCGGCATGGAGCCTGCTTCTCCCTCCTCCTATGTCTCTGCCTCTCTCTCTCTCTATGTCTATCATGATCATCATTAATTTAAATCATCATTAATTTAAATAAATCTTAAATTAAAAAAAAATAAAAACCAAGCAGAGACGTCAGCTGCACACTAAAGGGAAGAAAGAGTTGGCAGTCTGAGAAAAATTACTTGAAAGAATGAAAAAGAAAACAGAGGGGCGCCTGGGTGGCTCAGTTGGTCAAGTATCTAACTCTTGATTTTGGTTCAGGTCATGGTTGTTTGAGCCCTGCATCAGGCTCCATGTTGGGAGTGGAGCTTAAGATTCTCTCTCCCTCTGCCTGTCCTCCATCAAAAAAGAAAAAGAAAACAGAAACTCTAAAATTCAGACTTGCTGTATTACCTAAAATGTCCAGCTTTCAACAAAAAATGATGAAACAGGAAAAGTGAGACCTATGCTCAGGGAACAAACCCTGGTAATAGAAACAGACTTGCTGAGCAGCCTGGGTGGCTCAGCAGTTTAGCGCTGCCGTGATCACACCTGAGTGTAAACTCACACCTGAGTTTAGCTCAGGTCGTGATCCTGGAGTCCTGGATCGAGTCCCGTGTTGGGCTCCTTGCATGGAGCCTGCTTCTTCTTCTGCTTCTCCCTCTGCCTGTGTCTCTGCCTCTCTCTCCCTCTCTCTGTCTCTCTCAAATACATAAATAAAATAAAATCTTTAAAAAAAAAAAAGAGAAACAGACATGCTGCATGGACTTAGAAACTGCATGTATAAATATGCTCTAAGAGCTAAAACAAATTACGTTCAAAGACTTAATGCTATATGCTAATATGCTAATACTCAGTAAACAAAAGAGTTGACGATAAAAAGAAGCAAATGGAAATTCCGGAATTCAAATTACAAAAACTAAGAAAGCAAGTTTAAAATGGCAGGAGAATAAGTAAACTAGAATGTAGATACTTGTACAGAGAAATTGTCCCATCCAAAGCACAAAGAGAAGACTAAAGAAAAATGAACAGAGCTTCAAAGATTTATGGGACAATGTGAGGTGTCCTACCATATACGTAATGGGGATCTCAGAAGGCAAGGCGAGAAAGAAGGGGCCAGATAAAATATGAGGAAATAAGGACTAGGGCACCTGGATGGCTCAGTTGGTAGAACATGCAACTTGATCTTGGGGTCTTAAGTTTGACTTGATGTTGGGTGTAGGGATTACTTAAAATCTTAAAAAAAGGGATCCCTGGGTGGCGCAGTGGTTTAGCGCCTGCCTTTGGCCCAGGGCGCGATCCTGGAGACCCGGGATCGAATCCCACATCAGGCTCCCGGTGCATGGAGCCTGCTTCTCCCTCTGCCTGTGTCTCTGCCTCTCTCTCTCTCTCTCTCTCACTGTGTGCCTATCATAAATAAATTTAAAAAAATTAAAAAAAAATTTAAAAAAAATCTTAAAAAAATACATTGAAAAAATATAGTTTAAAAAATGAAATACTGAAACACTTCTAAATTTGATGAAAAACTTGAATCTACAGGTCCAAATTCAATTAATTTCAACTAGGACAAATATAGAGAGAACTCGAGTCCCACGTCTGGCTTCCGTATGGGGCCCGTTTCTCCCTCTGCCTTTGTCTCTGCCTCTCTCTCTGTGTGAGTGTCTCTATGAATAAATAAACAAAATCTTTAGAAAAAGGGGGGGGGGGGCAGCCTGGGTGGCTCAACGGTTTAGCGCCGCCTCCAGCCCAGGGCGTGATTCTGGAGACCCGGGATTGAGTCCAACATTGGGCTCCCTGCATGGAGCCTGCTTCTCCCTCTGCCTGTGCCTCTGCTTCTCTCTCTTTCTCTTAAAAAAAAAAAAAAAAGGGAGGGGGGACATATCAGATAAAGAAAAGTAATTAGTAATTAAAAACCTTCCCACAATAAATTCAGTGTGGCATCCTATATTGGAAAAAAACCCAGAAATTAAAAATCTATAATTGAGGTAAAAATAACACACTCATGTTTGCTTTTTTTTTTTTTTTAAGATTTTATTTATTTATTCATGAGAGACCGAGAGAGAGAGAGAGAGAGAGAGAGAGAGAGAGAGAAAGAGAGAGAGAGAGAGAGAAATACACCCTGGGCCGAAGGCGGTACTAAACTGCTGAGCCACCAGGGCTGCCCCATGTTTGCTTCTTAGTTTTGACCAATATACCATGGTAACATAAAATACTAACATTAGAAGAAACTAGCGAAAAGTATGCAAGAACTCTGTACTAACTTTGCAATTTTTTTTTTTTTTTTTTTTTTTTTTTAAAGAGTAGGTTTATTGATATTTGGTTTCAGCTCTCACATTTTATTTTTTTTTTAATTTTTATTTATTTATGATAGTCACACAGGGAGAGAGAGAGAGAGGCAGAGACACAGGCAGAGGGAGAAGCAGGCTCCATGCACCGGAAGCCCGATGTGGGATTCGATCCCGGGTCTCCAGGATCGCGCCCTGGGCCAAAGGCAGGCGCCAAACCGCTGCGCCACCCAGGGATCCCTAACTTTGCAATTTTACAAAAATATAAAACTATTCCAAACTAAAAAGCTTATTAAAAAAAAAATCCACAAAAAAAAGTCCTCCAAAAAAAATGTCCAAATGAAGACTGTCTCACTGCTGAATTTATCAAACATTTAAGGAAGAAATAATACTATTTCAGAAGCACCTGGGTCAGCTGGTTATGTGTCTGCCTTCGGCTCAGGTCATGATTCTAGGCTTCTGGGATGGAGCCCCACATCCAGCTCCCTGCTCAGTAGGGAGTCTGCTTTCTCCCTCAGCTCATGCTCTGTCTCTTGCTTTCTCTCTCTCTCAAATAAATAGTTTTATTTTTTTTTCTTTTTCTTTTTTTTTTTTTTAATTTTTATTTATTTATGATAGTCACACAGGGAGAGAGAGAGAGAGAGGCATAGACACAGGCAGAGGGAGAAGCAGGCTCCATGCACCGGGAGCCCGATGTGGGACTTGATCCCAAGTCTCCAGGATCGCACCCTGAGCCAAAGGCAGGCGCCAAACCACTGCGCCACCCAGGGATCCCCTAAATACAGTTTTAAAACAAAAATATTTCATATGAACTCAGAGGAGGGAACATTTCCCAACTTATCTTTATAAGGCCCATTAATACCTTAATACCAAAGCCAAAAAGACATATCACAATAAAATGATAATCCAGCAGCCCTCATGAACATAGGTGCAACAATTCTTAACAAAATATTAGTTGGGATGCCTGGGCGGCTCAGCAGCTGGGCACCTGTCTTTCCCTCAGGTCCTGATCCCGGGATTTGGGATCAAGCCTGCATCCGGTTCCCTGCAGGGAGCCTGCTTCCCCCTCTGCCTGTGTCTCTGCCTCTCTGTCTGTATCTCTCACGAATAAATAAATAAATCTTTAAAAAAATTTTTTTTAAAATTAGCAAATCTAATACAGAAACATATAAAACGGATTACACACTAAGACAAAGTGGCAAGGGTGGGGTTAGAAGTTATTCTAGGAATGCAAAGCTGGTTTAATATCTGAAAAATCATTATTAGAATACTCCTTATTAATAAGAAAAAGGACAAAACCTATATGATTATCTACAGATGATACAGAAAAGGTAACTGACAAAATCTAAAATCCAATCAAGCCATGATTGGCTCTCAGCAAACAAGGAGTAGAAGCAACTGCCTTCAACCCAATAAAGACTATCTACAAAAACCCTACAGCTCACATTACAATTAATGTTTAAAGCTCAGGAGCAAGGAAAAGATGTCTGGGGACACCTGGGTGGCTCAGTGGTTGAGCATATCTGCCTTTGGCTCAGGGTGTGATCCCGGGGTTCTAGGATCGAGTTCTGCATTGGGCTCCCTTTGAGGAGCCTTGCTTTTCTCCCTGTCTATGTCTCTTGCCTCTTTTTGTGTCTCTCATGAAGAAAGAAACAAATCTTAAAAAAAAAAAAAAAAAAGTATCTGCTCTCAAAACTTATTCAACATTGTATGAAGATTCTAGAGAACAATAAGGCAAGAAAAAGAAATAAAAGACATCTAGATTAGAAAGGAAGAAGTAAAATTGATTTTATTTGGCATGAGGTAATATTAGAAAATCCCAAGGGATCCACAAAAACAATTCTAGAATAAGTGAGCTTAATAAGGTCACAGGCTATAAGATTAATACACAAAAATCAACTTAATTTTCATATCCTAGCAACAAACAATCCTAAAATGAAATTAAATAATTTCATTCACATTAGCATTAAAAATAAAACACTTATGAGATGTACCATATTCATGCATTAGGAAACCGTGTATTTGTTTAAAAGATAATGCTCCCTAAATTCACCTTTACAGTCAATATAGTTCCTATTAAAAATCCTAGCAGGTTTAAAAAAAAATTTTTTTTTTTAAGATTTTATTTATCCATTCATGAGAGACACAGAGAGAGAGAGAGAGAGAGAGAGAGGCAGAAACACAGGCAGAGGGAGAAGCAGGCTCCATGCAGGGAGCCCGACGTGGGACTTGATCCTGGGTCTCCAGGATCAGGCCTGGGGCTGAAGGCAGCACTAAACTGCTGAGCCACCCGGGCTGCCCCTAAAAAATGTTTTTGATAGAAACTGACAAGCTGATCCAAAAATTTATTTTGAAGTTATATGAAATGCAAATAAATCTGGAGCACTTTCATGAAGTGATTTTTAAAACATACCAGAAGTTCACAGTAATACAAGCAGTTTGGTGCTGGTATAAAGATAGATATTAAGATAATGTGACAAAATAGCATCTGGAAATAGACCCTCATATACATGGCCAGTTGATTTTTGACCAGGGTACTAAAAGGATAGCCTTTTCAACAAATGGTGGGAGAAAAACTGGATAGCCATCAGCAAAATAAACAAACCACCTTCAACCCTTACCTTGAGAAGTTTTACTCTTAAAAAACATTAAGAAAATTAAAAGACCACATCTGAGAAAAAGTGTATATAAAATATATCTGATATAGGATGCCTGGGTGGCTCAGCAACTGAGTGTCTGCTTTGGCTTGGGGTGTGATCCTGGATCTGCCTATGTCTCTGCTTCTCTCTCTCTCTCATGCATAAATAAATTAAATCTTAAAATAAACAAAATAAAACAAAATATATTTGATAAATGAATTGTACCTAAAGCCTAAGTTCTGTAAATCAACAATAAAAAGACAACTCAATTCCAAAAAAAAAAAAAAAAAAAAGACTACAGATTTGAATGATGTTTCCCCAAAGAACATACATAAATGGCAGGTATGTATGTGAAAAGGTGCTCAATTTCCTTAGGAAAATGCAAATTACAATTTGATAGCACCATATACACACTAGAATGGCTAAAAGTCTGACAATATTAAGCATTGTCAAGAACGTAAAGAAACTGGAATCCCATACTTTGCTAGTGGGAATGTAAAATGATATAGCTACCCCCTCTGAAAACACTAAGGCAGGGATCCCTGGGTGGTGCAGGGGTTTAGTGCCTGCCTTTGGCCCAGCGCGCGATCCTGGAGACCCAGGATCGAATCCCACGTCGGGCTCCCGGTGCATGGAGCCTGCTTCTCCCTCTGCCTATGTCTCTGCCTCTCTCTCTCTCTCTCTGTGTGTGTGACTATCATAAATAAATTAAAAAATTTAAAAAAAAAAAAAACACTAAGGCAGTTTCCTAAAAATTCAAATATACATCTACCCTAAGACTTAGTAATTCTATTCCTAGGTGGAATACCCAGAGTCATGAAACATAACGACTATATAAAAATTTATACATAAAAAAAAAAAAAAAATTTATACATAAATATACATAGCAGCATTATTCCTAATAGCCTCCCAAACTGGAAACAACCCAAATATTCATCAATTTTAAAATGGATAAAAACATGTGGTGTATCTATAAAACTGAGTATTAATCAGCAAAAAAATGGGAGAAAATTATGAATACATGCAGTAACATAAATTAATCTCAAAAACATTATGCTAATCAACAGAAACCAGACACAAAGCCAACAAATTGTGATTCTACTTATATGAAATTTCTAAAAAAGGCAAAAAGGAAGCAAGCAGATCAGTGGTTACTTAGGGGTGAAAATAGAGAAGGTAGGCAAACAGGTATAAGGGTAATTCCAAGTATTCTAAAACCAGACTGTGAAGACTGCACCACTATATTAATTTACTAAAACTCAAACTATACACTTAACGTGGGTGATTTTTATAGTATGTAATTATACCTAAAAAACCCTGAAAAATAGGGATCCCTGGGTGGCGCAGCGGTTTAGCGCCTGCCTTTGGCCCAGGGCGCGATCCTGGAGATCCAGGATCGAATCCCACGTTGGGCTCCCGGTACGTGGAGCCTGCTTCTCCCTCTGCCTGTGTCTCTGCCTCTCTCTCTCTCTCTCTCTGTGTGTGTGACTATCATAAATAAATAAATAAAAATTAAAAAAAAAAAAACCCTGAAAAATAGACAAAACCAAACAATCTACCATTTTGAAATATATATATACATACGTGCTAATGCTCCCTACAAAGAAAAGGGAATTCAGAATTGGGAAAGGAAGGTCATGCAATCAGGAAGTAGCACACAGGGGACATCTGTGAGACTAATAATGTTCTATTTCTTTTGGTAACAGACAGAACCGGGAAAGGAAGGTCATGCAATCAGGAAGTAGCACACAGGGGACATCTATGAGACTAATAATGTTCTATTTCTTTTGGTAACAGACAAGTCCAATGGTTTGGAATATGGAGTCAGTGACAATGGTCTCTCCTTTCTTTTATCTGCTTAACTTCCTGTGTTTAAATTTCAATCCTGAGACTTCTTACCTGGAGCCTTATCTCTTACCTGAATCAATACTGAGGACATCATCATCTTCATCAGGAATCTCTATTATTTCTGTAGGCCGGGAAGTTTCATCCTCAGAGCTACTATCCCGGTATTGTAGTCCCAGTTTGGAGTAAAAGTCCTTCACCAGAGACTCACAGTTAGTCACCGCCCTAATATTGGAAAACATGTAGAAAAGGTCAAAGCCAGCAGAAATAGGTATAAAAGCCATCAGAATTTATATCTATTTAAGTACAGTGATCTCAATTTAAGCAGGCCATATTCCAAAGTGTCTCCATTTAGAATTCATTTTTATTTCTTTTTATTTTTTAAGTAGGCTCCCCAACCAATGCAGGGCTTGAACTCACCTCCTGAGATCTAGACCTGAGCAGAAGTCAAGAGTTGGATGCTTAAGCAACTGAGCTACCCGTCCATTAGAATTAAAAAAGCTTTACTCACAGAAAAACATTTAAATAGTGGTTTCCAGACTAGATTCTCAAAAATCCACAATAAGCCCTGAATACAGTCCTTTCAATCATCTTGTCATTTATCTTGTTATTTGAAAATGTGTTCTAATTCACAACTAAGTACCTGACACAAATCTTCTGGGGATTTAGGAGTAGATACAGGGCTCACGCACCAGTTACATAAGACAGCAAAGCTTTACAATCCTCACTCCCTAGAACATTCTACTAAGAAAACATCGCTTCTCGGCCTTTTGGCTAAGATCAAATGTAGTATCTACTAAGAAAACAAAGTAATTGTTTGGAAGCAGAGTAGAGGAGAAAGACGACGAAGGGACTTGAGACCCAGACTCCCCTACTGTTGACCATACATTAGCTTCCGAGAGATGAATATTCTCTATGTGGGTGGTTGAGAGGTCAGATTTTGGCCCTAACCTATGAGGAAGAGGAAGGTTCTATACATTTGTACCTTGTAAAGCATAAAGTGCTTGGCACAATGTCATGAACAATTATACCTCTAGAATGTCTGCCAAGGTGTAGATTTCCTATTTCCCATTTAGTCCTCACCTGGATGCATCATCAAAGAGCTGGTCCACATGGGCCACCTCAGATTCCTTCTGTATTACCCATGTTTCCAATTCTGCTAGTTGCTTCTTACGCTGCTGTACACAGTCCATCTTTTCTAGTTCTTCATCAATGAACTGCCGAAGTTCCTCCATTGAGATACCCAGCTCCTCGACCACTGCTTGTTGCAGTTCTGCAATCTCTTCAGACTCCACTGCAGCTGTAGCTGCATCCAAACCAATGCACCCAGGGAGGGAGGACATGCTGTTGCCCTTTACACAGAAAGGAAGACTAAAATTACCTTAGGAGTTATTATAACCGTTAAATTTCAATATCCTAATAAAACTCACTCCTACACTACAACTTGTTATCCAAATACAGTTAGGTTTGATTCTGTGTTCTCTCTCTCCATTCTCCTGGATTTGATGCTAAAATTTTACAGCATTCTTTTTTTATTATTTAAAGATTTTATTTACTCATGAGAGACAGGAGAGAGAGAGACAGAGACATAGGCAGGGGGAGATGCAGGGGCTTCAAAAGTTGCCTGAAGCGGGACTCCATCCCCAGACCTCGGGATCACGCCCTGAGCTGGGAGCAGATACTCAATCGCTGAGGCACCCAGGCGTCCCAGATTTTATAGCATTCTTATCATATCCTACAGACTACTGGGCCTAAAGATTTAAAAGTTTGAGGGTATGGAGAACATATATTATGCAACAAGGAGCTACCGAAAATAATGTTTTTAGGAAACAGAAGAGAATCAATTTGCTGAGGAAAGTATTTCTGTGACCTGTGTTCCTTAATTGACTAAAGGGATCAATCTTTGTTTGCATGCGATGCCAATCTGAACACCCATTTCTACCTAGAAAGGAGCGGTTAGGGCAGCCCCGGTGGCGCAGCGGTTTGGCGCCGCCGCAGCCTGGGGTGTGATCCTGGAGACCTAGGATCGAGTCCCACATCGGGCTCCATGCGTGGAGCCTGCTTCTCCCTCTGCCTGTGTCTCTGCCCCTCTCTCTCGGTGTCTATGAATAAATAAATAAAATCTTAAAAAAAAAAAAAAAAGGAGCGGTTAGTCTATTACTAACTCGTTTCCTCTTTATATCCTTGTTCGCTTTACATTACTTTGCTTCCAAGTGGAAATTTACTTTATGAAGTCATATTAACACTTATGCACACAAAAGCAAAAAGGTCTCCCAAAAGTAAAGGGAAATTAAAGCAATCTGGGAATAAAATGTAGCTACCTTGAAACTACAATTCAAACAACCCATGCAGTGGTGTTAACTGCTCTTTTGAACAAACGGTTAAAGCAAAACTGATGCCAGAATGCCGTGCGACCCCTGGACCAGTTCTCATCGCCTCCATTTTCCCTTGGCCCGCAAACCGCCCCACCTCCGCGCTACCCTTTTCGGGGCTGCGTCCCACCCACCCGCAAACCCAGCTCAACCCCGCCCCCGCTCGCCTCTCGGGGAAGACTTCCTTCCCACCCACGCCCAACCTCCTCCCACAAACAAAACATTCCAGACAGGCCCCTAGCCTCCAAATACCTCAGTTAGTATTTCCCACACCTCCCTGCTTCCAGCTACAACGGCTCTTTTTCACCAAGCGGACCCCAGACTGGAGACACAGGGGTCGGACTCGAAAGGGGAGTACCAAACCGTAAGGAAAGGGAGCAGGGGGAGGGGAATAAGCGTGAGGAAGGGAGGGAAAGGGAAGCAAAAGAGACGCCCGGAAGCAAACCTCAGGTGCCGTTCCGGTGGCCGCGACGGTAGCCTGACGGGGTCAAACCCAAAGCCTCTGAGCGCCCCCTCCAAGGCCCGGCAAACTCCGGCAAGTACGCATGCGTCAAAGCAGAGCCTTCCCGGCACTCGTGGGAGGCAACTGGCCGGGTGAAGTAGGCGTTGGCCTGGAGTACATTGTGTCTTGTGTCTCTTCCGCCAACCCCAGCTAATGGCAGTAGTATTAAGTTTATTTTGTAAAGACTCAGTTGGCGAACACTTATATTTAGTTTTTTTTTCACCCGGTTGATATTACATAAGTGGTACACATTGTAAAAAGTGGAGGAATATCTAGATGTAGTAAGAAGAAGGCGGGGTACGTGGTGGCTCAGTGGGTTAACTGTTGATTTCAGCTCAGGTTGTGATCTCAGGGTCCTGGGCTGGAGCACGGAGTAGGGCTTTGTGTTCACAGAGTTGGCTTGTCTCTCTCCCTCTATTCCTCTCTGTCTCAAAATCTGAAAAGAAAAATGTGACAATATCTTCTCCTCCTTCCATTACTTACTGTTCCTGCTGCTTTGAGGTAAAATAAATTAGTTTTCTAGGCTTGTATGTATACAGTCGTGAATGTGGATTTTTTTTTTAAGATTTTATTAAAAAAAAAGATTTTATTTTTAAGTAATCTTTACTCCCAGGGTGGGGCTTGAACTCACAACCCTCTGCCAGCTGAGCCAGCCAGGCATCCCTGAATATGAATTTTGTTTTGTTTTGGTTTCACATACGGACATCCCTTGAAGTCAGTAAAAACTATAACATTTATCTTTTTGACAATTGCACAATACTTCATAGTGTGGCAAAATCATATTTAGAAAGATGTTCTCAGTTTTTAGCTACTACAAATAATAAAATGATAAACATTAACATCATTTACATTACATTACAGTGGCCCCCCCTTCTTCTTACTACATCTAGAGATTCCATTTACATTACAGTACATTACAGTACATTTTGAAGTAGTACTTTTATTTTTATAGCAGAGATTCCCCAAAATGGAATCTGAGTATAAAAATACATATACACTTTTTTTCATTTTAATAGAATCTACTCTCAAATTACTATTCAAAAATGTTGAAACCATTCTTATTCCCACTAGCAAATCTTTGAACATATGTTTCCCCACACCCTCATTAAGATTGGATGTTGACTATTTAATTTTTAAGAATTTTATAGGTCTTAAAATAGTATCTGCATCAGGATAGACTAAGCTGTGTTGTAGAAACAAACAATTTCAAAAGCTTAAAACAAAAACCATATATTTCTTGCTTAATGCTACATAATCATATCTAGTAAGTTGACTTTGGAGCTCTGCTAGGATATCTGCTCAGGAGCCCAGGCTGATGAGTAAGTCAGACCAGAGGAAGAGAGATCTCTAGTGGGCCTCACATTGGCAGTTACAGTGATTCAGGACTATTGCACTTACAACTCATTGGTCTGACTGAGTCATAAGGCCCTACCCAATCACAAGGGGGCCAGGAAGAACAGTCATGTCTCATATCTGGAAGGAGAAAGAACTGTGTGTATTTGATGAACCAGCAGAATTGACTACCACATTATTTCGTCATTACTTTAATTTGTTCAGCTCTCTTTACACTAACCGCACCTAAATTCATTTAAAAGGTATAAACCAGGGCAGCCTGGGTGGCTCCCCAGTTTAGCACCACCTTTGGCCTGGAGTGTGATCCTGGAGACCTGGGATCTGGTCCCACTTCGGGCTCTCACCATGGAGCCTGCTTCTCCCTCTGCCTGTGTCTCTGTCTCTGTCTCTCTCTCTCTGTCTCTGATGAATAAATAAATAAAATCTTTTTATTACAGAGAGAGAGAGAGAGAGGCAGAGACACAGGCAGAGGAAGAAGCAGGCTCCATAAGGGAGTCTGATGCAGGACTCAAATCTGAGGCTCCAGGATCGCGCCCTGGGCCAAAGGCAGGCGCCAAACCGCTGCGCCACCCAGGGATCTCTGTAATACTTTTTAAATGAGCAATTCAACTTCTAGGAATTAAACTCCCTATCTTTGAAATGCATGTATTTCAATATGCATACCTTTGATATGAGGTAAGAGCTAAATTGTCTTCTGCAACATTGCATGAAATAGCAAAATATTTAGAAACAATACAAATTAAAAAAAAAAAAAGAAACAATACAAATTTCCATCAGCAGGTGTTGGTTAAACAAATTATGGCACACCCAAACAGAATACTCTTCAACTATTTTTTTTTTCTTTTAATTATGATAGAGAGAGAGAGAGGCAGAGACACAGGCAGAGGGAGAAGCAGGCTCCATGGACCGGGAGCATGGCGTGGGATTCAATCCCAGGTCTCCAGGATCGCACCCTGGGCCAAAGGCAGGCGCCAAACCGCTGCGCCACCCAGGGATCCCTTCAACTATGTTTTTGAAAAAAAGGAGGCTCTTTGTGCATTGGTAGAGAGTAATCTTTAAGTAATGTTATTAAGGGCAGCCCCGCTGGCGCAGCGGTTTGGCGCTGCCTGCAGATTGGGGTGTGATCTTGGAGACCCGGGATCACACCCCAGGCTGCAGTCCCACATCGGATTGAGTCCTACATCAGTTCGAGCCCCACATTGGATCGAGTCCCACATCTGGCTCCCTCAGTGAAGCCTGCTTCTCCCTCTCCCTCTGCCTGTGTCTCTGCCTCTCTCTCTCTCTCTGTCAATAAATAAATAAAATCTTTAAAAAAATGTTATTAAATGAGAAGAAAAGGTATAGAACACAGTATATAGGGATCCCTGAGTGGCGCAGCGGTTTAGCGCCTGCTTTCGGCCCAGGGCGCGATCCTGGAGACCAGGGATCGAATCCCACGTCGGGCTCCCGGTGCATGGAGCCTGCTTCTCCCTCTGCCTGTGTCTCTGCCTCTCTCTCTCTCTCTCTCTCTCTGTGACTATCATAAATAAATAATTTTAAAAAAATAACAGTATATATAGCACACTTTTATTTGTATAAATAATACATGTTTAAACATTTTTTAATTTCATATACATAAAAGATCACTGGAAGAACACATAAGAGATTAATATTGATTGAGAAGAGGGCAATTGGAAGGTAGCAGATGTGAATGGGAGTAAAGGTTTTCATGGTACACTATTTTATAGCTTTTGAATTTTGAAACATGAAAGTGAATAGTTTATTCAAAATTATTACATTAAAAATTAAATGAAAAGGAACATGCTTGGAAAAATACACACTTCTACAACATAAAAACAAACTACCTTAACAGCAGTTACCTCCAGATAGAAGGATTGGGAAACATGACAGTATCTAGGAATTTTCTGCATTTTTACCCTCAGTAATGTTTGAAAATTGTTTTTACTGTGTACATTTACTCCTTTTGTAATAATAATTTTAAATGTTGACTCAAAAAACCACATAGAGATCCCAACACACACAGACACACACTTTGTAGATTTTATTTTTTTTAATTAAAAAAAATATTTTATTTATCCATAAGAGACACAGAGAGAGGCAGAGGGAGAAGCAGGCTCCCTCAAGGAGCCCGATGTGGGACTCCATCCCGGATTCTGGGATCAGGACCTGAGTCAAAGGCAGACGCTCAACCGCTGAGCTACCCAGGCATCCCACTTTGTAGATTTTATTTTTTTTATTTTTATTTTTTTTCACTTTGTAGATTTTAAACACTGGAAAGCATCTGGCCAATAAGATTTCCCAAACCAATTGGATTTGTAAGCTGCCAGTTTAAGGTGAGTGAAAGGAATGTTTAAGGGCATCAGATTAACAGAGATAATATGAGCAATAAAACCAGAGAGACCTTTCCCTCCCAAAAAATCAAACCAAACCAAAACAGAGAAACCCAAGGTATGTGGGTTGCAACTCCCTGAATCTACACACCAGGGATCATCTAGCTACTGGGACTGGAAATATTCTACTGACCGATGGCTAAACTGCCTTCCCCCCTGAACAGCATTTCACATTGGCCCTGTGAGTTTGCCTTGGGTAGGTCCTCCATTTTTTGGTCTTCCACAGATAATCCACTTCTTCTGACTAATGCATTTTTTTCTTAAGTTACTGTAGAAACTCAGGTTAACAGTCAAACCTGTGACTCTCTAATGGCTACCTATTGATATTCTCATTAATCATATGTATACTTGCATTTTATTTAAGGTGACTATCTCAGTTCCTGGAGGGAATACATGGTAGCTTTCCAGTACTTACATCAATCTTCATCTGCTTTCATTTTACCTTGACCTTCCCCTTGTCCTGAATTTTTTTTTTATCAAAACAGTACAAGTAAACTTTCTTTCTCTCTTTCTTGCCTTACTTTAACCAATATAGCACCCTCTGTTCTAGTGAAGGTAAGGTCTAGTACCCCATTGCAAAGCTTTGGTTCCCCTGCCTCTGTTTTCAAATAACCCTGGGGACTTACTCCAGCCAAGGCAGTCCTGTTTGCAGGAGTCAGAAATAGAAATAATTATCAAGTCTCTGCTAACAGTGCATGGATAGGTTTATGTCTCCATACCATTATGTTTCCATACTGCTGTTAAAGCCTGGTTCAGGGATGCCTGGGTGGCTCAGTGATTGAGTGTCTGCCTTTGGCTCAGGTCGTGATCCCGGGATCCTGGATCAAGTTCCACATCGGGCTCCCCACAGGGAGCCTGCTTCTCGCTCTGCCTATGTCTCTGCCTCTCCCTTTGTGTCTCTTATGAATAAATAAATAAAATCTTAAAAAAACAAAAAAACAAAACAAAAAAACCCCCAAAAACCTCGTTCAGCCTGGTCCATGAATATGCGTCTTATGTAATGGCTGCACACTAGTCCAAGTTCCTGCACAAGCACACGTGATGCCCCATATTTAGATTCCAAGGTTATGGTTCTCTTGATTCACATCCTCATACTGTTGCCCAGGATATTTGGCCAGCATGGCTGAGCCTGAGAGCTTTTACAATCACTGTCTTTATCACTTACTGTGCTAGACTCCATCCTCTTCAGTGGTGGGCCTTGGTCAGTGGCCAAGATGCCCTCTTTCCTTCTAGTGAATTCTCTCATAAGCTTTCCTGCTGGTTGGCCATAGTCTACTCTACCAAATTCCCCTAACTTCACATTTTGGAGAGTACAGATTATTATTTCCTTCTCTTTCCTTTTAAAAGATCCCTGGGATGATGATGACAACCACCACCATCATCACTGTGTATGAATACATGAGTTTCCCATGATTACCGTAATGAATTACCAGACTCATTAGCTGAAAACAACAGAAATTATTTTCTCACACTTCTAGAGGCTACCAATCTAAAGTCAAGGTGTTGGCAGAGCTGTATTCCCAACAGCTTTGAGGAGAATCTTTCCTTGCCTCTTCCAGCTTCTGGTGGTTCTAGTCAAAGGTCCTTTAGTTTGTGGTTGCATGACTCCAATCTCTTCCTCTATCTTCACATGGCCTTTGCCTCTGTCTCTCTGTATCTCCTCTACTGTCTTTTTTTTTTTTTTAAGATTGTATTTATTTATTTATGAGAGACACAGAGAGAGAGGCAGGACACATGCAGAGGGAGAAGCAGGTTCCATGCAGGAAGCCCAATATGGGACCCCATCCCAGGACTCAGGGATCACGCCCTGAGCCAAAGGTAGATGCTCAACCACTGAGCCACGCAGGCGTCCCTTCTCTACTGTCTTTAATAAAAGACATTTGTCATTGGACTTAGGGCTCACCCAGATAATCCCAGATGAGTTTATCTTGAAATCCTTAATTATATCTGCAAAGATCCTTTTACCAAATAAGGTCATGTTCTTAGGTTTCAAGGGTGAGGACATGGACATATCTTTTGGAGGGCCCCTTTTCTTTTCTTTTTTAAGATTTATTTATTTATGATAGACATAGAGAGAGAGAGAGGCAGAGACACAGGAGGAGGGAGAAGCAGGCCAATGCCGGGAGCCTGGCGTGGGACTCGATCCCGGGACTCCAGGATCGCGCCCTGGACCAAAGGCAGACACTAAACCGCTGAACCACCCAGGGATTCCCTAGAGGGCCCCTTTTCAATCTACTAGATGTTATTTTTATAGATTAGGAAATGTGGGGTAGGAAAGATTAAGGTATTCATTAAAGGCAAATTACTCCCCCTCTACCGCAGATCTCAGCCTACTTGAGAAGAGTAGCAAATTTTACAAAACCCATACACTACAAAGGTCCTGTTAGGGGAGCCTGGGTGGCTCAGTTGGTTGGGCCTCTGACTCTTGGTTTTGGCTGTGATCATGATCTCAGGGTTGTTGGATTGAGTCCCTTGTGGGCCCCAAACCCAGAGTAGGGCTCTGTGCTCAGCATTGAGTCTGCTTGAGATTCTTTCTCCCTCCCCCTCTGCTCCCTCCCACCCTGCTCTCTCTCTCTTTGTCTCAAATAAATGAATAAATTTAAAAATATATATTATTATTTTTTAAAGTCCTGTTAGACTCTTATCATAGGACAGTTGGTTCCTGCTGGCCTTGTATTTGCACAACTAAAGGGATCTGCTAAGACTGCCTCTAGGAGTACTAGTTTTAAATGGTCCTTACCAAGCTTCATTATATTAAATTATATCATACAGTTATATCCAACTATCTTAAGGATATTTGATACTGAAGAATTGAAACCCATGGCCTTATTTTAATCAATGAGTTCAACCTGTCTCAGTCCCATTTTGAAACCATTTCCCTGAATAGGAACAATGTAAACTGGCTTGTGTTTCATCCTTTTAATTATTTTCAACCCACCCTCATGTGCCTATTGTGGAATGCAAGAGTGAGAAAGCTAACACAAAGAATGATGAAATAATATAAAGTCTGGGTCATAAATATCTGTATAGAAGATTTCAAGCCTCCTGTGGGGGGGAGTGTATCAGGCTTTTTCATAGTTCAGCTCAGAGATGGTTCTGTGGTTGCAGAGCTGGCCTTGTAAGGATTCTTCACCAACTTGGCACACCGAAAAATCATCACAATTAGGAACAGAAACAGAAGAACAACAAAGGCAATGGCGAAGGCTTTGTCTACGTCAACACTGCTTGACAGGCTTGAATCATCCATGAGAACACACACCTCTTTACCCTTGTTTAGCTGTAGCTACCTCTTCAGGTATATCTTCATGTTTGTCATATTCCTAGACAAAAGAGGATAAAACAAGCTTATTGGTTCATATATGTATGCATGTGTTTTCTTAATAACATTATGTTAGGGACACCTGGGTGGCTCAGTGGTTGAGCATCTGCCTTTGGCTCAGGGTCTGATCCCAGAGTTCTGAGATCGAGTCCCACATCGGGCTCCCTGCATGGAGCCTGCTTCTCCCTTTGCCTATGTCTCTGCCTCTCTCTGTGTGTCTCTCGTGAATAAATAAATAAAATCTTAAAAAAAAAGTTGCAGAGAAAAAAAAAGTACTTCCTGAATGAAAACAAATAATCCCATAGCAATCTGCTGATAAAAGTGGAAAGGGACCCAAAGGGAAGACTCAAGGCAGGTTTTACTGAAAAGGCAAATACGTGAACTGAACTGAGGCCTGAGAATGAGTGTTTACCAGACAGATCAAGGTGGGAAAGAGGAGAAGCTAGACAAGAGAAGATATCGCAAGTACAAACATGAGCGCTTCCGGGAGGACAGTAAAGTATGTTTGAGAAACAGTAAGTGCTCATTTAAGTATTTGGGATGCATTCTCCTATTGAAGAATAGGCAGGAGCCATAGCCTAGGCCAGTTCATTAGGGGCATTCTATGGCACATTAAAGACTCTGGACTCAACTGTGCAATCAATGGGGAGCCATTGGAAAGCTTTTATTTTTATTTTTATTTTTATTTTATTTATTTATTTTTAAAGATTTTATTTATTTATTCATGAGAGACACAGAGAGAGAGAGAGGCAGAGACACAGGCAGAACGAGAAGCAGGCTCCATGCAGGGATCCCGACGCGGGACTTGATCCCAGGTCTCCAGGATCACACCCTGGGTCGAAGGCAGCGCTAAACCGCTGAGCCATCCGCAAAGCTTTTATTTTTATTTTTATTTTTGTGGAAAGTTTTATTTATTTTTATTTTTTTTTAATTTATTTTTATTTTTTTGGGGGGGTGGGTCGGGTCGGGTAGGGGGGTGCAGCGGGGAGGGGCGGGGGTGCAGCGAGGAAGGGGCGGGGGGGGGGGGCGCGGCGGGGAGGGGCGGGGGGTACAACGGGGAGAGGCGGGGGTGCAGCAGGGAGGGGCGGGGGTACAGCGGGGAGAGGCGGGGGGGCTGTAGCGGGGAGGGGCGGGGGGCGCAGGGAGGAGAGGCGGGGGTGCAGTGGGGAGGGGCGGGGGGCACGGGGGTGAGGGGCCTATTTTCATTTTTTTTTAAGTTTACTTTTTTATTTATTCAGAGATAGACAGAGAGACAGAGACAGAGACAGAGACAGAGTCACAGGCAGAGGGAGAAGCAGGCTCCATGCAGGGAGCCTGACGTGGGACTTGATCCCGCGTCTCCAGGATCACACCCCGGGCTGCAGGGGGCGCTAAACCGCTGCGCCACCAGGGCTGCCCTTGGAAAGCTTTTATTTATTTATTTATTTATTTTTAAAGATTTATTTATTTATGAGAGAGAGAGAGAGAGAGAGAGAGGCAGAGACACAGGCAGAGGGAGAAGCAGGCTCCATGCAGGGAGCCCGACGTGGGACTCGATCCTGGGACTCCAGGATCACGTCCTGGGCCAAAGGCAGGCGCCAAACCGTTGAGCTACCCAGGGATCCCCTGGAAAGCTTTTAAACATGGAAATTATACTGTTAGATATTTGTGTTAGAAATACCAGACTGGCAGGAATGTGGAGGATGCATGAGGCAACAACTAACCCAATATTCTCTCATTTATAGGGGCTTCGAAGGGATTCAGGGCAGCAATCATCTCCCCCCAGCACCCATGTGTCACTTTGGCATATGCATCATTCAGAACTGAAGGCATTTGAGACCCTGAAACCTCAAGAACAGCTTTTGTCTCTCTCTTAACCACACAAAAAATTCTAAATTGGGGGGTGTTTCCCAAAATAAGGGTTATTAAGGGAGATAAATTTTGTCTGAGTGACCCATCTATATGGTATGGCAATCATCTAATTGCCAAACATCCACTCTTTTTATCACCCTCTGAAGTGCATTCCTTTCCTCTGAAATCCCAGCCCCCTACTCCCTTCTCTGTAGTTCAGAATGACATATATATCTCATCTTGCCTGTCTTTGGAATTTCCATGTCTATAGGGAGTCCTGTATGTACACCTATTAAATTTGATTTTTCTCCTGTTAATCAGTCTCGTATCAATTTCATTCTTAGTCCAGCTAGAAGGACCTTGGAGGGGACAGGAATTCTTGCTTCCCAATAGCTTCTAGAGGTCAAAAATCTAAATGTTTTGATATTTTAAACTTCTCACAGCATAGATTACTATAGTGCTTGCACTCAGTAAGAAATGTTGTTAATGTGGAAACCAGTGTCAGAAGGAACACTCTGCTTCTCACGGGTGTAGAGTATGACCCTCACCTGATGAACAAACTCAGATGGGGTATATTAGTTATAGAAATTTTTCTAAAAGTGGTGGCTGGGGGCAGCCTGGGTGGCTCAGCGGTTTAGTGCCTGCCTTCAGCCCAGGGCGTGATCCTGGGGACCCAGGATTGAGTCCCACATCAGGCTCCCTGCATGGAGCCTGCTTCTCCCTCTGCCTGTGTCTCTGCCTCTCTCTCTCTCTCTCTCTCTCTCTCTCTCTCCCTCTGTGTCTCTCTGCTTAATTCCCTATGGTAGAGCTCACATTGCATAAAAGTGAAAGTTATAAAATCATAGAATTTCATAGTTGGATGACTTGTAGTCATCTTATGGCACCAACTTTCTAATCATTCCTGTGAAGTCCCTGCTTTAACTACTTGAGTGAGTTCATTGGGGGCCTTCAGGGCCCAGAAATGACTATCTTCCAAGGTGGCCCATTTTCCAAAAGTACTTATTTTTTCTTTCTTTCTTTTTTAATTGAAATATAGTTGACACACAATGTTATATTAGTTTCAGGTATACAGTGTAGTTATTCAACAGTTCTATATGTATGCTATGTTCACTACAAGTACAGCTGCCATCTGTCACCATACATTATTATAATACCATTGACTATATTCCCCGTGCTGTGCCCTTCATCCCCATGACTTATTCATTCCATAACTGGAAGCCTGGACCTCTCACTCTCCTTCACTCATTTTGCCCATCCCCTCCCCACCCTCCCCTCTGGCAACCACCTTTTTATCTTTGTATTTATGGATCTGTTTCTGCTTTTTGTTTGTTTCATTTTTTTAGATCCCAAATATAAGTGAAATCATATGGTATTTGTCTTTCTCTGACTTATTTCCCTCAGCATAATATCCTCTACTTCTATCCATGTTGTCACAAATGGCAAGCTCTCATTATTTTTTCTGTCTGAGTAATATTTAACCATATGTTGTATACACAACCTCCTTTTTTTTTTAATTTTTTATTTATTTATTTATGATAGGCACACAGTGAGAGAGAGAGAAGCAGAGACACAGGCAGAGGGAGAAGCAGGCTCCATACACCGGGAGCCTGATGTGGGATTCGATCCCAGGCACAACCTCCTTTTTATCCATGCAACACTTGGATTGCTTCCATATCTTGGCTATTGTAAATAATGTAGCAATAATAAAAGTAGTTCTTCACATTGGGACTAATCCATTTCTTTAGCACTGCTCTACTTTTAACTTAGAACCATATAGAGTAGCACATATCTTTTGCATACACAAGATTTTCAGGATTTGAAGATAGCTATCAAGTACTTGTTGACTGATTTCCTTAATTTCTCAGAGGATATAGTCTATCACTCTAGTCTTTTTCCACTGAAAAGATCCAGTGTGTCTATATCCCCTTTAAAACATCGTGCCCAGGAGGACCTGGATGGCTCAGTGATTAAGCATCTGCCTTTGGATTAGGTCATGATCCTGGGATCCTGGGATCGAGTCCCACCATTAGGCTCCCTACAGGGACCCTGCTTCTCCCTCTGCCTATGTCCCTGCCTCTCTCTGTCTCTCATGAATAAATAAAATAAAATTAAAAAATCACAGTGCCCAATACAGAATAGAAAAACCACGCAAACTCAAGATTATTCATCTAGGTACCTTCTATTGCTTAAGATAAGATCATGATGAACCTTGTGCTAAATTTGGAATGATATAGAGAAGATTAGCATGGCCCCAGCACAAAGATAACACACAAATTCATAAATCGTTCCATTGGTTCAACTAACTGTAATTTATTTATTTATTTATTTTTTTAATTTTTATTTATTTATGATAGTCACACAGAGAGAGAGAGAGAGGCAGAGACACAGGCAGAGGGAGAAGCAGGCTCCATGCACCGGGAGCCCGATGTGGGATTCGATCCCGAGTCTCCAGGATCGCGCCCTGGGCCAAAGACAAACGCCAAACCGCTGCGCCACCCAGGGATCCCAACTAACTGTAATTTAAAATAAAAACTTGGAAGAAAAAAATCATAATGAGCCTTGAAAATCCGTATAAAGAATTTGAATTTAATTCTTCCAGACTTGGGGAACCACTGAAGGATTTTGAACAGATAAATGAGAGCAGCAGCTATATCTTACTGTGCATACTGCTGACTCTAACTGAAATGTAAGCTGTAAGCATTAGGTCTGTGTCCCATTAGTGGCATAGCTTCAGTGTCTAGGACAGGGCTGGCACATTGTAGGTGTTTAGTATACCTACATAAATGAATTAATATCTATGTCAGTGCCTGGCATGTTAAGCATACTCAAATCATGTTTGATGAGGGAAGGTAAATCATCAAAGCCATATTTTAGGAAGATAACTGGCAACAGTGTGTAAAAGATATTGGAGACAGGAAATAGATACCATAGGGTGGAAAACAATTAGAAGGTGTTGTAGCAGTCTCAATGAGAGGCAACAGAAGTGTAAACTGGGATGATACAGTAACAAAAAGGAAGGAATGGATGTGAAAGAGGATTTGACATGATTTATTTTTTTTTATAAATTTTTTTTAATTTTTATTTATTTATGATAGTCACACACAGAGAGAGAGAGAGAGGCAGAGACACAGGCAGAGGGAGAAGCAGGCTCCATGCACCGGGAGCCCGACGTGGGATTCGATCCCGGGTCTCCAGGATCGTGCCCTGGGCCAAAGGCAGGCGCCAAACCGCTGCACCACCCAGGGATCCCGGATTTGACATGATTTATAAATTAAACGGACATGTAGTGGAGGGAAGAAGGAAGTGATAAACTCTGGGGTTTGACTTTGGATGGATAAAAGAAAAATGTTACCATTCATAGAATTATTTATTTTAGGAATTAGCAGCTATTTTAAGGGACTATGATGAATTCAGTTTGGAGTAGGTTGAATTTAAAGGTACTAGTGTGATATGTTCAGGAAGCAGAAATGTGGGACTGAAGTTTAGGAGTAAAGAAAAGCACGATCTTTAGAGTTGAGTCACCCAAGTGCGGGTAGTTGAAATCATAGAAGTGGATGAGATGACCAAAGGCAAATTTGAAACAGTGGAATGCTCACTTTTATGTCAAAGGAAAGAGATCAAGAAACCACAGTTGGAATAGTTATAAGTAGGAAAATCTGAAGAGTGTGGAGTCACGAAATTGAACAGATGAGAGAATTTCAAGGAAGAAGGGTGGCCAACAGCCTCAAATGCTGCAGAGAGATGGAAAGCCTTCAGTATCTGGAAATTGGAAAACATCAAGTCATCTATGATTCTTCTCCCTATTTAATTAAATCTGAATTTCTGGGGGCACCTGGGTGGCTCAGTCAGTTAAGCATTTGCCTTGGGCTCAGGTCATAATCCCAGGGTCGTGGGATTGAGCCCCATGTTTGGCTCCCTGCTCATCAGAGAGCCTGCTTCTCCCTCTGCCTCTGCTGCCCACTCTGCTTGTGCTCACGCATGCTCTCTCTCTCTCTCTCTGTCAAATGGATAAATAAAATCTTTGAAAAAAAAAACCAAACTGAATTTCTGAACTTTGAATCTAAGGTCTCTAGTTTACTTATTCAAACTTCTCACTCATGGTTGCCAAATTCTACCAAGCTAATTTTTCTACTGTTAGGCTGATATCTTTCCTCTCTCCATCTCAGAAAGTAAATTGAATTCCTATTGGAAAAGTTAAAAAAGAGAAAAAAAGTTGATGTTATTTTGGTTGCAAATAGGTCATGCATGTACTTGGCTCTTATTTTCATAGGCAGGGGTCACATACTAGGTCTTTTTTTTTTTTTAAGATTTTATTTATGAGAGAGAGAGAGAGAGAGAGAGAGAGAGAAGGCAGAGACATAGGCAGAGGGAGAAGCAGGATCCATGCAGGGAGCCGGATGTGGGACTTGACTCTAGGATCATGCCCTGGGCCAAAGGCAGATGCTCAACCGCTGAGCCACCCTGGCGTCCCACATTCTAGGTTTTATACGTCCTGAAGTTCATATAAGTTGGAGGTCTCTCTTTAAGAAAAAGAATGCAAGATTTTGAATACAAAATTCAGTAAGAAGTTTTTGAGAATGGAAAAAAAACACAAATTATTGGAGCCTTGTATATTCAGTTTTCTTTCTTCTAAGACCCCTTCGGCAAAATCACTTTTCTGACAGAGTCAAGTGACAGATACCATGGTAAATCCAAAATCTGTTTTCCAAAGTGAAGATCCATTCTAGAATTTTTTTTTAGTGGTTCTTCAGGTTTCTGTTTTGTTTGAAATGAACAGCAGGTCTGCTCCGGACTAAAGTCGGGAAAAGTGGGGCATGAATCGAGTGGCTTGTGTAAAATCTGGTACTGCTAAAATAGGGTAACAGACTAACAGCAATTATAAATCATCAATAATTGCGCCTCAGATAAACCTCATTGGCTATGATACTACACTGCGCCAAGCTCCTGCAATTGTAAATCGACAGCGGGAGTTCCCTTTCACTAGACACTTCCCAGAAAGATCAATCCCCTCTTCCTTTCCCGTGTTCCCTTCCCAGATCACTTCATTTCCCCCATTTGTTGCCCAAGCTTCTTAAAGACAAATAAAAAAACACCTAAAAAATATCCTGTTTTTCTCTCCCAGCCAGAAGTTTACTCTAACAGGAGAGGTGATGGTGAGGAAATAGAAAAAGGAAGCTCTCTTCCTCTAATTCCTGAAATCAAAGACATCCTCTAGGCAATAGGATCGACAGAGGCTCCCCCAAGTTTGCCTCAAAACAACACTGTGCCTCTTCCTTAAAGTTTCACTTTTCCAGAAAAGCTCTAAGGAAAACAAAAGTTCTTTATTTCCCTTCAGTCATTTCCCTAAGTATTTCCCAACTTTGTAGAGAAGCGCTATGAAACTCAGAAGGATTGCTGGAATTATTCCCATAAAAACTTCACCAGAACAACAAACACCACGGACAGTTATTTACCTTTTAAGAGAGAGATATTCGAGACTGGCTGTTGGTGGGGCAGTCTTCTCCTCCTCTAGCACATCTCTTGACAGCCTCCCCTATTTTTATCAACCCCCTCTTACAAAAAGGCAAGTGGTTGGTCACTCTTTCCCTTCCCTACTCCCACGCTGCACTCAGAAGCTTCATGAATAGTTCAACTAAAACAGGATCACATTTCAGACACTCCCATAGTGAATGAGAAAATGATCCCACTAGATTAAATTGGAGCCCAGGTCAGTAGAAGAATATTTCCACAGCTCTGCCAGGCCAGGGGTGGTCAAGGTTAATAGCTCAAGTAATACCTTGTCAGTATATCACATGAGTGGTAGAAGAGGAGTCCGGAGCCAGCTTTTTGGTCTATGTGATAGTTCTCTGGATTGCTGGCATTCCCTGGGAAATTGTTAGAAATGCTAATTTTTGGTTCTGTATTCCTGCCTTAATGAATCAGAAACTTTGGAGGTATCTGTATCTGCACTTTAACCAGCTCCTCAAGGTGACTGTCACGTCTGCTCAAATTTAAGAACTATTTGTCAACAAGATAGGTGAAGCTCTAAAATCCCTTTCCTCAAAAATAATTTACTTAGAACATTTGAATCAGAAAAGTCAAAACTGGGATGCCTGGGTGGCTCAGCGGTTGAGCGTCTGCCTTGGGCTCAAGGCATGATCCTGGGATTCGGGATTGGAGTCCCACATCGGGCTCCCTGCCTGGAGCCTGCTTCTCTCCTCTGCCTATGATTCTGCCTCTCTATCTCTCATAAATAGATAAATAAAATATTTAAAAAAAGAAGTCAAAACTATTTCACTTAGTATTAGGTATTATCAGTACTCACATATGCCTTAAATGCAAAATTTACTACAATTTCCTCTAAGGTTTCATGTGGTTTATTAAAAAAAACTTCTATAGGACATGTGTGTGTCCGAGCACATGTGCACCCTTTTCTGTCTGTATGTATATATGCTCTATAAATTCACAGAATATTCCTGGAGGGACATACTCCAGGGCTCCAAGATGAGGAATTGGGTGGCTCATACTATATACCATGCACATACGATGTACTAAAAAATTCTTTTTGAATACTAGATACATTTTCAAAATATTATTACTTTAAATTACTTTAAAAAGTAACTCTCCTGAAAAAGTTCTATATTTAATAAATTTTACTACACGCCTGTTGTGTTTCAACCACTGTGCTAGATGCTGGGGACAGAATAGAGAATATGGTATGATCCCAGTTCTCATTTCGATTTTCCCAAATAATATGAAATGTAGCAATTTAAAAATATTTTTAGTTTCTAAATTTCTCTTGCCCCTGACCATACAATCGCAAATTGTGTGGAAGAAATGAGGGCATTTGTGTTGTTTCACATTTATTAGTGAACCAACATTGCAATAGATATCCTTGCACATATTTCTCTGAACACCTGTGGAAATGTTTTTGTGCAATATATTCCTCAAAATATTAAAAATATAAACATTGGGTTGTAGGATATAATCAGAATTTTAGTAGGTATTGCCAAATTACACACTAAAAAGTTTATTGCAATGTGCAAAATAGGTACAAAAATGCCTGTTTTTTCATAATGCTACATTGGTTCTTTTAATCTTTGAAATATTTGTCCAGCCAAAAGTAAAAAGCTTGCATTTCCCTAATTACTATGGTATTTAAGCTTCTACTGTCCGTATATCTTTTTCAGATTTATTGTACCTTTCCTTTCTCTTCTTTTTATTGGGCTATTCATCTCTTATTATTGATTTGAAATTATGTATATAAATATGTATATACACACATATATACACCCATACACACAGATATATTAACTACATATTTTAAATTTTATTTTATTATTTAAAAACATTTTAAAATATTTTATTTATTTATTTGAAAGAGAGAGATAGAGATAGTGAGAGAAAGGACTATTAGGTAGGAGAGGGAGAAGCAGGTTCCCTGCCAAACAAGGAGCCCAATGCAGGGCTCCCTCCAAGGACCCTGGTTTCATGACCTGAACTGAAGGCAGACAGTCAACTGAGCCACCCAGGGGCCCCAACAATCTATTTTTACTTATAATTTTTGTGATACATGTTCTTAGTTCCTATCCTTTGCCACTCCCACTTCCTCACTTTTGAAATGGCTCTCTATCAACATCAGTTTCCAGAATTCAACCTCTCTTCTCAGCCCATTAACCACTTTCTAGCTTCTCTTGTTTCCCTAACCAGTCTCATCCTCTCTTCTGCATCTCTAGAATCTTCCATTCCCAAGATACTGATCTAATTTGTCAATCAGTTATCTAATTCTGGGTAAATTCCTCTATTTATTTCCTTTCCTCTAGCTTCTGAATGTTGGCAGAGAAAGAAATAACAATGCTCTGTAGTTTCATGAATGTTTATGCCCTCTTACTTAGGGGTCTCAGAGCATTAGACAATCTTTTTGTTACACATTTTTAGTCATACACTTCTCCAAGTTACCCACAGCTCTATAGCTAGAACCAACATCACTTTTACCTCTTATTCTTATTCTCAGCAGGAGTTTGACCTATTATTCATTGAGAATCAAAGCCACTGCACAGGAGTTGTCAACTTCTTTTTTTCCACTCCAAAATGTCTACACATTTTCTCTAGAAAGGTGCCTCGGTTTTTCTGAGAGTAATACTTCTACACGCAGCCCTAACCTATCTCTTTGTCTCCCCCAGGACCAGTCTCACTTGTTTTCTTGGGCATATATATTTTGTCTTTAATTTGTCCCTTTTCACAAGCTCAGTCTGTAGACATATTTTTCTATTCCCACCCCATCTTATCCCCCATCCCAGGTACCATTTGATTACATTCCCTTCACTGCCATATTTCTTGAAAAACTGTTGTATGCTATCTGCCTATATTTACTCACTTTCTATGCACTTCTCACTCCCTTGAACTATGGTTTCCACTCCATCTACTCACCTTAGATTTGCTCCTCATCTCTGTACATGTGATGCTGTTACCCAAACTCTTTTATTTTGAAACTCCTTTGGCTTCCATTGCTCTGCTCTTTCCAGATTACCTCTTCCTTCTGTCATTTGAAACTGGAATTTATCTCTCTTTTTCTTTTTTCTTTCTATCTTTTAATTTCCAAAGCATGTTCATTCACTTTGATAGTGTACATAACTATTCTTTTACAATGGGCCATGACATCTATATTATACCAACTATACAAAAACAGATGCAAAATAGTGTTAAGAAACTTCCTTGCCGGGGCAGCCCCGGTGGCGCAGCGGTTTAGTGCTGCCTGCAGCCTGGGGTGTGATCCTGGAGACCCGGGATCGAGTCCCACGTCGAGGTCCCTGTGTGGAGCCTGCTTCTCCCTCTGCCTGTGTCTCTGCCTCTCTCTTTCTCTCTGTGTCTCTATGAATAAATAAATAAAATATTAAAAAAAAAAAAAAAGAAAGAAACTTCCTTGCCAGGATGTCTGGGTGGCTCAGTGGTTAAGAGTCTGCCTTCAGCTCAGAGCATGATCCTGGAGTCCTGGGATGGAGTCTCACATCAGGCTTAAAAAACAAACCAACCAACCAACAACCCAACTTCCTTGTCTGAAATTATAAGACTAAGTGTGTGTGTACATATATTTTTAAAATCCTTTTAGGGATCCCTGAGTGGCTCAGCGGGTTTGGTGCCTGCCTTTGGCCCAGGGTGTGGTCCTGGAGTCAATGGGATCAAGTCCCACCTCGGGCTCCCTGCATGGAGCCTGCTTCTCCCTCTGCCTGTGCCTCTGCCTCTCTCGCGCTCTCTCTGTGTATCTCATGAGTGGATGAATAAAATCTTAAAAATAGAAAATAAAAAAAAATCCTTTTATTCCCGTTACATCCATTTGGCTGAACTTTATTAATTAATATCTGCTCTTCCTATGTTCTCTTTTCTTGTGAAAGACATCAATTATCTAGTCAGTAAAACCAAATCTCCTTCTTCTTTGCCATACTCCCACCTTTAGTCATCAAGTGCTAACAAGGCACTTTCCTAATTTTTTCTGGAATGGATCTAATCTCCATGAGAGTTATCTTTTGCAAGTCCATTTCTTCATAAGTCTGACCTGTGAGATTTTAATTGCTCTTCTGCAGTTTTCTCTTCTTTAGTCCATGGTGACAACTCCAGGTCTGTTTGCTTTTGCAGTTTTCGTATTAATGGTCATATTCTGAAGGACAGTAGCACAAACATAGTTCTTAGTCTCTTTCTGCTTGGCAGTAATTGGTTTAAAGCATGGATGCAAAGTTTTATATTGAGACTTTATTGCTAACAATTCCTTTAAGAGTGTAACTGGATTTTTCTTGCCTGCTAAATCAGGATAATTAGTCTTCATTTCATATTCCAGCTTGTACTGAGTGTAATCCAGATCAGAGTTAGCTTTCTGGAACATCAGTCTCATCTAATTGACCTCTGCCTCCATCTTGAATAGTTGACATTCCTCAGACTCCTGAAACAGGCATTTCCTGAAGCATTCTTTGTGTCCTTTTGCTTGTATCTTTTAACTATGTTACTATCATTTTCTGCAACCACAGTCTCTTGCAGTTGTTGCGTAAGTTTAGGTCTAGATCCCAACCTCTCTTTGGGGCAGTTGCCCTGTGATTTCATGTGTTTAATAAGCATTTTTACCTGGGTGTCCCACCAACCAATCCAACAAATTTCAATCAAACCTGATCTTCCAGTTAGCACCAGTTTCTGTTGATATCATCCAAAAGCCTTCTTTGACATCCCAACTTCTTTTCACTCCATATCCATACAATTCCACTGCAAACCTTGTTATTTTGTCACAACAATTAAGAAATCATTATCTGTTCGGTTTCATTGACCTATGTCTGATCTTTGTAATTGCTCCCCTGGATTTGTGCAGTAGCTATTTACCTAAGTGGATTTTCTCTTCTAGTCAACCACTCACCCCATAACCTGGATCACTCTTCCTTAAAATTTTAACATCAAAAAAAAAAAAATAAATAAATAAAAATAAAAATAAAAATAACATCCAGAAGTAGGGCTTCCAGAGAAAAGATGATTTTTAAAAATATAAATATTTCCTATGCAATATTTCGAACATACTTATACTAACAAAATCACATGTTGTTTATCTCAAATTTATTTTATTTATTTTTATTTTTATTTTTTATTTTTTATCTGAAATTTAAATTCACTGGCCAACCTGTATTTTTATTTCCTAAATCTGGCAACTCTATCTGGAGACAATAAAACTGGTGCATTTGCAGACCACCATTTTAAATAATTTAAAAAACTGCCTTACCATCATGATTATGGTAAGGAAACAACTTGTAATAGTTTAAAAATTAATGGTAATAATAGTAACTTTACTATTGCTAAGCTGAAACTGTACAGTAGGTCATTTCTTATTGTTTTTTTTTTTAAAGATTTTATTTATTTGAGACAGAAGAGAAGCAAGGGGGAGGCGGAAGGGGAAGGGAGAAGGAGAAGCAGACTCCCCACTCATCAAGGAACCCAATGAGACCGGGCTAGATCTGAGGATCCTGGGATCATGACCTGAGCCAAAGGAAGACACTCAATCTACTGAGCCACCCAAGCCCCCCACAATAAATCATTCTTCATCAACTTCTTAATTTTCATTTCTACTAAAATTAGAAAATCTGAATTCACAGCAGGTTAGTCAGGTACTGCAATGAGTTATGGCTACCAGATCATTCTGAATAGTTGGATCTAACATGTATCTAGTACAGCAGATAATTTTTAATTGAAGGCAGCTTTCAGTAGTTTTCTAGATCCTATAGAAGGACACACAGCGACTTCAAAATTGAATGTTTCAAGTTGGGAGAGAACACAGTTGCATTTAATTGCATTGGTTACACTCACTTCTGAAAGCATTTTTCCCCCATTCAGCTTTGATGTGGTTTAAAATGTTCAATAATGTGTCATTCATTTTTTTTCTCTGATGAAGAAATAAAATTAATCATGTATTGGGAAATAATAAGCTCTTGGCAATCAAGGCATTTGCATAACAATCTGGTTTTCTTACAAAATCCTGATACTTTGATACTTTGTTCCCAAGATTAAAAATCATGGCATTTATCAGAATTGGCACCACAAAAGAGAAGTTCTCTCTTGATCTGAATCATGACAGTATGAACACTTCCAGAAAATTGTGCCCAAGAACGTAGAAAATCAATAAACACTAAAAATAAATGCACACAAATAGAGATAGCAAACTTAAGGTAACTATTTTTTTTTCAGGTAACTATTTTGGATTGCAAATGAAGATAAATTAAATGTTCAAACCATCTAATTAGATAACTATTTGGAAACCAAAAAATCATGTCATTTAGAACTTGAAGTAATCAATTCAAGTTAATAAAAATAATGAAAACAGTGCTTGAAAAAAATACTTTTTGTTGGTATTATCTATATAGTAGAAAATTGATCTTTTACTCCAGCCCTTATTAAAAAACTTGTGAGAGCATCTTCTCCATTACTTGTCTCTTTACTTCACTGCAGGAAAAGCAGTCTTCTAAATTTACCTATTTCTTCTCAAAGATTATGCTTACTAGCTGCTATTTTACTATTTTTACAGTTTGTACTAATTTGTTCTATGCTTTATCAGAATCAGGAGGAAAACTCTTAGGCTACCAACTGTTCTCTGAATAAAACAGAAAATAGAGGGACGCCTGGGTGGTTCAGGGGTTGAGCTTCTGCCTTCGGCTGGGCTGGGTGGTGATCCTGGAGTCCCAAGTCCCGCATCCGGCTCCCTGCACGGAGCCTGCTTCTCCCTCTGTCTGTGTTTCTGCCTCTCTGTGTCTCAAGAATAACTAAATAAGATCTTTTAAAAATAAATAAATAAATAAATAAAGCAGAAAATGGACTACATTTTGTTTATTGCAGGAATAATGGCTTTTGTACACCTAAAGCTACAACTCCTTCAGTGCTGATCTCAAGATATTTTTTTCAAACTTTCTCAGACATCATCAAATAATAATAATTATTATTTTAAACATTTATTTATTTTATTTTTTTAAATTTTATTTATTTATGATAGTCACACACACAGAGAGAGGCAGAGACACAGGCAGAGGGAGAAGCAGGCTCCATGCACCGGGAGCCCGACGTGGGATTCGATCCCGGGTCTCCAGGATCAGCACCCTGGACCAAAGACAGGCGCTAAACCGCTGCGCCACCCAGGGATCCCAAACATTTATTTTTTTAAAAGATTTATTTATGATAGATACACACAGAGAGAGAGAGAGAGAGAGGCAGAGACACAGGAGGAGAGAGAAGCAGGCTCCAAGCCGGGAGCCCGAAGCGGGACTCGATCCTGGGACTCCAGGATCGCACCCTCGGCCAAAGGCAGGCGCCAAATTGCTGCAAATCCCCACCCAGGGATCCCCAAATAATTATTTTTTAAATGAAAATTTTTCTAAATGAAAATATTCTTCTGTGACTTCAATTATTTTTCTTTTTACTGTGTCAATATTTTTATTATTTCTCTTAGCGTTCTCCCAACCTACATATAAGTTTTTACCTTTGAAATATTACAAAAAAAATTTAGTGGAAAGTAAGTGTTTCTTCCATTTAGATTCCAATTTGTTGCCTCAGAACTAAGTATAGGTAAAGGTTTTCCATGTATCCTTCCAAAAGTTCTTTTTTCTTGTCTTTATTATGATATATATCAAACTATAGGAATGTATAAAGTATATGTGTGATTTTTATTTTGTTTTTAAACAAATTTTTATTTATTTTTTAATTCTAGTATAATTAACATACAATGTTATTTCAGGTGTACAATATAGTGATTGAACAATTCTTTTTTAAGATTTAAAAAATTTATTTATTTGAGAGAGAGAGAGAGAGAGAGCAGGAGTAGGGGTAGAGGGAGAAGCAGAGGCTCTGCTAATCAGGGAGCCCAAATGGGGGCTCCATCCCAGGACCCTGGGATCATGACCTGAGCTGATACTCAACTGACTGAGCCACCCAGGCACCCTGATTCAACAATTCTATACATTAGTCAGTGATCATCACAGTAAGTTATACTTTTAATCCCCTTCACCTATTTCACTCATTCCCCCCCCCCCCCCAATAACCTTCCCTCTGGCAACCATCAGTTTGTTCTGTACATTTTAAGAGTGTTTTTGTTTGTCTCTTTTGTTCTTTGCTCATTTGTTTCTTAAATTCCACATATGAGTGAAATTATATGGTATTTGTCTTTAACTGACTTATTTCATTTAGCATTTTATTTTATTTTATTTTATTTTATTTTCATTTAGCATTTTACCTCCTAGATCCACTCACGTTGTTGCAAATGGCAAGATTTCAATTTTTTTTTTGTAATATTCCATTGTATACCATATCTTTATTCATCTATTGATGGACACTTGAGTTGCTTCTATACCTTGGCTGTTATAAATAATGCTGTAGTAAACATAGAGGTGCATATATGTCTTAGGATTAGTGTAACTTCAATTTTGAATGATAAACCAAATAACTTTCTGGGTATTTTTCCTTATGTACTACATATATGCTGTGAAGTGATTCATATTATGTACATCATGGTGTCCACTGTCAGCAAATTCAAGGCTAATATTGCCTTTTCATGTTGTATCCCAGGATTCTTTGTGGTGTTTGATCATGGATTTTTGCTAATGGCTTGTTATACTTTCTCCAAGCAAAACACTTGTTAACTTTGTAGCTAGTTGTATCACTGAAACAAAATGACTTTTGCCATTTTTAACCAGGGATGTAACTTGATCTTTTTAAATTTTTATTTATTTATTAGTCACACACACACACACACAGAGAGAGAGAGAGAGAGAGAGGCAGAGACACAGGCAGAGGGAGAAGCAGGCTCCATGCACTAGGAGCCCGATGTGGGATTCGATCCCGGGTCTCCAGGATCGCGCCCTGGGCCAAAGGCAGGCGCTAAACCGCTGCGCCACCCAGGGATCCCCTAACTTGATCTTTTTAATCCACAAACTCATCCATTTCATAATGGAAAACATTATTTTGCATTCATTCTGGAAAAATACATTTTATAACGTAATGAGGTTATTGTAATTGGTTCAAAAATGACTTGTAAGTTTTGATGGCTTTTGGAGTCACTGTTTGACAATACTTGTAGTGGGCAATGGACAAAAGGATTGTTGGTCCAATAAAATCCAATTTTTAGATAATCATAGTTGTGGTTTCCTTTTTTAAAAAAAGATTTTATTTATTTATTTGAGATAGAGCGAGAGAGAGAGAGAGAGAGAGAGAGCGAGAGAGAGCGAGCATGCCTGAGTAGGGGGAAAGGCAGAAGGAGAAGGAGAAGCAGGCTCTCCACTGAGCAGACTCAGGGCTTGATCACAAGATTCCCAGGATCATGATCTTGGGAAAGCAGATCTTTCTTTAGCGTCTTGCGTTGAAAGCAGACGCTAAACTGGCTGAACTACTCAAGAGCCCCATAGGTATTCATGATTATACTTTGTATTTACATTTTTATATATTCATCTATTTATCGCTGCTTGGGTGAACTTATCACATGTAAAGGCACAAAACTCGAGTCCATATCTAAACTGCAGTCTTGTTTAATAGCTACCTTTACTACATAATTTTTTTTCATAATTTTGAATTGAAATTCTGTACTTGTTAGTTTTTTCATCATTACTTCTTATGTGTCAATGTACTTCTTTAGAGTGGATGCTTTTTCTCTTTTGATGAATTGGAAATACAACACAATAAAATAACAAAGAAAAAATAATTTTAACAATGTAAATAATAATATACAAATTATGTTAAAATACCTCAGCGGAGATAAACTACTGATAAGGAGAGAAATGGATCAATGTAATCTTTGTATTACATATGTAATCTATAAGAATGCAGATATACTCAATAGCATAATGGAATTTGTTAAAATTCGAATTAAATTGATATTAAACAATAGGTGAAAGATAAGTAAGGTGGTAGTACATGGTAGTGCTAAAATATGTTCCTAGAGTCAGACTTCTTCAGTTTGCCTTGCACATCATTACTTACTAGCTGGTTATCACTTGCTTAATCTCTTTGCTTCTCTTTCCGTATCTGCAAGATGGAATTAATAATACAATCTACATCACAGTGTTGTGAGAACTAAATGAGTAAACACACAGCGCAGTTTGGATAGTGTCTGGCACGAATGCTTAGTGCTTCCTATTATTAAAAAAATCCGTTCAGTCCTCATCTTATTACTTCCCTACAAAAAAACCATCATGTCCCTATCATTGACCAATGGAAGTCATCCCACTCTTAATCAGAATACCTTCTTTATACAATGCCTTTTGTTTTGGCTGTCGGTACCTCTCTCACCAGACCTTAAGCGCCCAGATTGTTTTACATGACCAGTTCCATACCAGGCACTCAAAAATTATTGAGTTTTTTTTCACCAGGAACAAAGGTCCTTAATGGAGGAAAAAATTCTAGAAAGGATTACAAATCACTGTGTAAAGTTTAAGCATTAGAGCCACTTAAAGAGGATTTACGAAACAAATTGTCTGCACAGTTTTCAGCCAGGAAAATCTACCACCTAGGGCAGCCCCGGTGGCGAAGCGGTTTGGCGCTGCCTGCAGCCTAGGGTGTGATCCTGGAGGCTCGAGATCGAGTCCCGCGTCAGGCTTCCTGTAGGGAGCCCGCTTCTCCCTGTGCCTCTGTGTCTCTGAATAAATAAATAAAATCTTTAAAAAAAAAATCTACCACCTAGCCAAGCTTTTGAGCAAAATGTTTTTCGCCTACGTCACTCGATCACTGACCTCTGACGCACAGGAGGCGGGATTAGAGAGAGAGACAGCTGGACTTCTTTTTTGCCCGCCCTCCACCAATGGACTGGCGGGCACATTGGCCAGCCCTGCCTTTTGCATTCTCATTGGTCAGTTCCCCCGAGGAGGCGGGCTGTGAGGGAACGACTCCATCGACTCTTTGGGCGGGGTCCGTTCTCCGGAGGCTAGGGCCGGTCGGGGCGGGGTGTGTGTTACCGCAGCCGCCATCTTTGATTCCGCGGTAGCGGTGGCGGCTGTAGGGAGCCGCGTCTGGGGAGTGGCTCTCCCCTCCCCCTCCCCCCCGGTTCGGTGGCGGCGGCTCCTCCCACTCGGGGGGTGGTGCGACGGCATTGGCATCTACGGCCATGGCGGCGGCTGCTGCTAACCCCGGTAAGTAGACGGAGGACTGGGGCGCCTCTAAAAGGAGGAGGGGCTGAAGGGGTTGGCAGCTGAGGAGACCCAGGGCTGAGCGGCGGTAGTTGGGGCTGAGGGCGCTAAGACTAGCGGAGGTGGCCGACGGGTGGGGGAGGGGAATGGCGGGGGGAGGGGCCGGCCAAAGGGATCTGGGGAGACCAGAGGCGGAGGGAGGGAGTTCGTCGGGGCGAGTTCTGTTGGAGCGGTTCCCTTCGTTGGGCTTGGCCTGCCTCCACTGTCCTGGCGGCATTCTGCTGTGTGATGTGGTCCTTTCAGCTCTGCCCACTTGAGCTGCTTGATGCACAATAACTGGGAAAATTGTCTCCTTTTACTTTAAAAGTGATTTAGATTTATCAACACTGGACCACATTGCTGTTTAGCTGAGGTGTTGAACTTCCAAACGTTTAGACGTTTACATTTTTAATTTAAATTAAAAAACGTTTGGATATATACCCAGTTTCTCTAGGCTTAACATCCCCCCCCCCCCCCCCCCCCGGCTATCCTTTGAAACTGGCGTTTCTGTATTAAGTGCCTCCCAGTGTCTTCAGCTGCTGAGGACAAAAGTTTGAGTATCAATGTTTGGTGCTCAGGGCAGATGTTGCCAACAGCTAGCATTCAGAACCTGAACTTTAAATTTTGTTGGGTGTAGATGGAGGCAGTTCCCATTCTTTTTTTTTTTTAAGATTCTATTTATTCGTGAGAGACACCGAGAGAGAGGCAGAGACACAAACAGAGGGAGTACCAGGCTCCCCGCGGGGAACCCTATGTGGAACTCGGTCCCAGGACACCGGGATCACGACCTGAGCTAAAGACAGACGCTCAACCACTGAGCCACCCAGGTGCCCAAGCAGTTCCCATTCTTTAAGAAAAGTTCGGTTCCATGTCATTTTTCAGTGAGCATCTCTTCAAAAGGGGGAGCGAGAATATTAAAAAAATCTAGGCAGTCATGTTTAAGCGATGGAGTGGGGTGTATTGCTGCAGGTCTAGACAGATCAGGTCTCCAAATTCCCAGTCCCAGATCGTTCCACTATGTTACAGTTATTTCTTCCTGGGAAGTATTTCGTTTTAGGGATCCTGGTTTACCTTGCAGACCTTGGCCATTCTCTTGTGAAATAAAATTCTTTTCCGGAAATCTCTGTCTTTGATAACCTTAAAAAAGAACCCAGAAGTTCGGGGTGAATTACTTGAAAATACTGCGGTGAAAGGGATTCACAGTGAAAGGGTGTTCCCACGTTGAAACTGAAGTTGAATTTTTTCCGTGTCTCTCAACTGATTATTATTTTGTGGCACCCAGGTTTTGGTATAGCAGTTAAATCACTATGAAGTTTACTGTCTTTATTACCATGTTTCTGGGAACAGAGCTATTTAAAGAAGTTAATTTGTCACATATCAATATCATATTGTAAAATATTTTAATTTTTTTTAAGAGGAAAAGTAGATGAAATTAATGGCTAAAACTCTATTGGAGGAAGTGCTGATGATGGAATAAAATTGGAAAGATGCTATTATTATGGCAAACCTGGCCTTGTAGTAAAGTAACGTATGTGTTAAAACTAAGGAGTAAATAAATAGGGTTTTAAACTGATAACACATTGCAAAATAGTTACATAATCCTAGTCAAGTTGCAAATCTTTTCTCTTATTAAGATGTGGCTTGGGTAAACAAGTTTAGTGCATATGTCGGAAGCTTTTTTTCAGCAGTGTGGGTGGGGCTGCTTTATTTTATTTTATTTTTTTTCAACAACAGTGACCAGAATGTCAGCTTCTTGACCACATTTCATTAGCTGATTCATATCAGCTTAAATCTGAAGCAGAAAATGGTATTTATTTGTGTACAATCCTTGCTAGTGAAACATTTGATTTTATTCTATGACAGCCTGCTTCTGCAATTTTTAGATTTCCTTTTTGATGTTGAAAATTCTCACTTCTCTTCCAAATTATTGATACAACATTCAACACCTGGTAATTAGAAAACGTATTTTCTTCCATCATTTCTTCTTTTGCTCCTCTATATCAAAAGGAAGCAATCATAGGTGTATTGTGGTCTTTAATAGCCTTGTTGAGTTTTGGGAAATGTGGACTACAAATAAAGGGACACAGGATGGAAATGTACTGTGCTCAGTGAAAAGAAATAAATAAGGGATCCCTGGGCGGCTTGGTGGTTTCGCCCCTGCCTTCAGCCCAGGCCGTGATCCTGGAGTCCTGAGATCGAGTTCCGCATTGGGCCCCCTGCATGGAGCCTGCTTCTCCCTCTGCCTGTGTCTCTGCCTCTCTCTCTCTCTGTGTCTCTCCTCTCTCTGTGTGTCTCTCATGAATAAATTTTTAAAAAATCTTTTTTATTTTTTTATTTATTTACTTATGATAGTCACAGAGAGAGAGAGAGAGAGAGGCAGAGACGTAGGCAGAGGGAGAAGCAGGCTCCATGCACCGGGAGCCCGATGTGGGATTCGATCCCGGGTCTCCAGGATCGCGCCCTGGGCCAAAGGCAGGCGCCAAACCGCTGCGCCACCCAGGGATCCCAATTTTTAAAAAATCTTAAAAAAAAGTAAATATTTTTGGAGCATCTGAATGGTGCAGTTGGTTGACTCTCAGACTCTTGCTCCGGTCATAATCTCAGGGTCCTGGGATCAAACCCTGAGCAGGCTCTGCCCTCAAGGGAGAGTCTGCTTGAGATTCTCCCTCTCTCTATGGTTCCCCGCATCTGAGCACAGTGCTCTTTCTCTGAAATAAATAAATCTAAAAAAAAAAAAAAAGGAAGGTAAATGGTTTTCAGGTCAGAATTCTTTGTTTCATGGTCAAACATTTCCTTAGATCCATTTTAGGGACTAGAGACATCATACTTATTTCTTTGAGTTTTTTCTACTTTATCTTTTTGCTGGTTAAGATTCCCTGATACGTTAAGAGTTACATTGAAATAATAAGTCTAATGTGATAATGGCCTTTTCTCTGCATAAATTGATAATCCCCATGTTCTGTTATTTTTCACTAATTCTACTTACCATTGGCAAGTAATAGTGGGTGGGTAAGTGGTCCATGAAGTATTAGGCTGTCTTTTTTGTTATGAAACACTAGCAGTTTTGAGGAATACTTTTTAGATTACATGCATGATTTGTAATGCAGTGGCTAAGGCACGAATTGGGAAGAGATTAGGTATTTGACTTCCAACTCCATATTCAAAGCAGAAATAAGAATGAATTTGTAGGCGTATAGGTATGTCCTCCCTTGATTCTGGTATTCTTATCTCACCTCTTTTTGTGCTAATAAGTACCACTTATTGTGGCTAGAAAATGTGGCAGAAGGTAAAGGGACACTGTTTAGGTTTGTGAAGCTGACATTTAGGAAAAATTTTTCTTTTCACATAATTTTCACCTATGTAAATTATAGTTTGGAAAGCATTAGTTAACAACAATATTCTTATTTGTTACCTTTACTCTTTTTAGTTATGGGAAAAATAGGAGTTTATGTGGTGTAAAATTAAGATATTAAGATATTAAGATATTAAGATGCTTTATTGCAAAAACATTTTTGAAAAGTATATTGAGGGGGTGCCTGGGTGGCTTAGTTGGTTGAATGACTGACTTCAGCTCAGGTCATGATCTCAGGATCTTGAGATTGAGCCCCGTGTCAGGGTCTTTTTTTTTTTTTTTTTTCCATGTCAGGGTCTTGCTTCTCCCTCTCCCTTTGCCCTTCCCCCTGCTCATGCTCTTTCTCTCTCTCTCTCAGGTAAATAAAATATTTTTTAAAAGGTATATTATTATTATTTTTTTTTAAATGGTTACATTTTTTTTTTAATTTTTATTTATTTATGATAGTCACAGAGAGATAGAGAGAGAGGCAGAGACACAGGCAGAGGGAGAAGCAGGCTCCATGCACCGGGAGCCCGACGTGGGACTCGATCCCGGGTCTCCAGGATCGCGCCCTGGGCCAAAGGCAGGCGCCAAACCGCTGCGCCACCCAGGGATCCCTTAAAAGGTATATTAAATATAATTTACTAACTCAGTAATTGAAATACAATTAACATTTTGAAAAAGAACGTTGATCTGCGCAAATCTGTGTGTTAGATTTGTGGTGCCAATCTGAATCTTCTCTGTTTTCTTAGAAATTAAGAAGTAGATACTTATGCATTATGGGAACTCTAGTTTTCTTATTTTTGTGAAATAGTACTCTCTAATCTTAGTTTTTTGCATAATAGTTCCACCTCTCTACTCAAATACTCCGCTAACAGATGAGAATAATATGTTGTTTCCTGGATGTTTTATTTTATTTTTTATTTTATTTTATTCATAGAGACACACACACCCACAGAGAGAGAGAGAGAGAGAGAGAGAGAGAGAGAGGCAGAGACACAGGCAGAGGGAGAAGCAGGCTCCATGCAGGGAGCCCTAAGTGGGACTCGATCATGGGTCTCCAGGATCACACCCCGGGCTGCAGGCGGCGCTAAACCTCTGCGCTACTGGGGCTACCCTGTTTCCTGGATGTTTTATCAAAGTCTTTTGTGGTTCTTTGTGATAGAAGAATTTCTTCTAAGAAAATAACAGTAGGTTATTGGTAGCAGCATAGTGCCAAGTGGTGGTTGATCTTCAAAAATATATTGTAACAGTCAGGAGACAAAATTTTTTCCTTGATTTTACTTAGGCCATGACGTGAATATTTCATTCCAAAACTGGTAAAATTTGAACTTTGTGGAAACAGTTTCTGGAACCATCCTTTTTTTTCCTCCTTCAAGTTATTCACTCAAATATTATTTGTTTGTGTGTTTGTTTGTTAAATGGGGCTTGAACTCAGTGTGGGCCTTGAACTTAGAACCCTGAGATCAAGACCTGAGCTGAGATCAAGAGTCGGATGCTTAGCTGACTGAGCCACCCAGGCACCTCACTATATTTATTTTAAAGGTTTTAATTCCCTGGTTGTACTGTACTATGTGGGGGGTATAAAGCTGATATAATGTATGTATATATTTAATTTTTTTTTTAAGATACCATTTTTAAGTAATCTGAACCTAGTCTTGGACTCAAACTCACAACCCCCAGATCAAGAGTCACATACTCTACCACTTGAGCCCAGCAGACACCACTAGCTGATTTCATTTAGGTGTAACAGTAAAAGAATACATTTAAGGCCTTTCTGAAATGCAAGGCTTGAGCTCACTGGAGTGTATCTGGGCCCATCATCCACCCTAGTGATGGGCCCTGCTTTTAGAGCCATCTATTTTTTTTTTTATTTATTTTATTTATTTTATTTTTTTATTTATTTACTTATGATAGTCACAGAGAGAGAGAGAGGCAGAGACGTAGGCAGAGGGAGAAGCAGGCTCCATGTACCGGGAGCCCGATGTGGGATTCGATCCCGGGTCTCCAGGATCGCGCCCTGGGCCAAAGGCAGGCGCCAAACCGCTGCGCCACCCAGGGATCCCCCTAGAGCCATCTTTTTTTTTTTTTTTTTTTTTTTTTTATGATAGTCACAGAGAGAGAGAGAGGCAGAGGCACAGGCAGAGGGAGAAGCAGGCTCCATGCACCGGGAGCCTGATGTGGGATTCGATCCCGGGTCTCCAGGATCGCGCCCTGGGCCAAAGGCAGGCGCCAAACCGCTGCGCCACCCAGGGATCCCCTAGAGCCATCTATTTTAAAGAATGACTAGATATTTATTAAGTTTCTACTTATGCCAGTTAGCACTTTCCTATTTTGTTGGCTTTCTGTATGTTAGAAACCGTTTCTCACTTTTCACATTAATTCTCTAAACTTTTACATCTCTTCATCTGTTTTTTAAAGTTTTCTTTTTCTTTTTTTAGGATTTTGTTTATTTATCTGAGAAAGAGAGAGACAGAGATAGTGAGAGAGAGCAGGGAGGAGAGGGAGAGGCAGGTCCCCGCTAGGCAGGGAGCCCAATGTGGGGCTTGATCCTAGGACCCAGGAGTCATGACCTGAGCCAAATGCAGATACTTAACCAACTGAACCACCCAGGTACCCCCCCTTTTTAAAAATGTTTTATTTTTAAGTAATCTCTGTACCCAACATTGGGCTCAAACTTACAACCCTGAGATAAGGAGTCAGCTAGGCACCCCTCTTCATCATTTTTTCATTTTGTATTTTCTCCTTTACTGTAGTTGAATAGATAAGACTAAGTGTATGACTTTAACAATGTAATTAAAATGTCAGTTTCATGAGAGCAGGATCTTTATCTTCCTTTTTCACTACAGCACCCCGCTGTTCACATGGGGCCAAGGATAAGGGATTAGAGTTCATTAAGATTTGATTGAATAAATGAATATTGGGGGTTCATATCTTTATGTACTGTTAACATGAAAATTGCTCTGAAAGGGTAATACTAATTAAGCTGTTAACATGAATTAGTTTATAATAGCTAGCATTTATTTATGATTATATGGCAGCTATTGTTGTAAAGAGATGATTTCATTTAATCCTCATATATATTATCTAATTTAATTTTTATAATATGCTATGAAGTATGTATTAAGAAGTATGTTTTATAAATGAGGAAACTAAGGCACTGAGTGAATAGTTTGTCTGAAATCTCATGGCTAGTAGGGAGTGGAGACAATTTGATTATTTGCCACCTGTCTATACAGTCAACATTATTAATTTTAAATTTATTTTTATTTTATATTTATTTATTTATTTTTAAGATTTTATTTATTTATTCATGAGAGAAGAGAGAGAGAGAGGCAGAGACACAGGCAGAGGGAGAAGCAGGCTCCATGCAGGGAGCCTGACGTGGGACTCGAACTTGGGTCTCCAGGGTCACGCTCTGGGCCGAAGGCAGGTGCTCAACCGCTGAGCCACCTGGGCTGCCCCTGTTTTTATTTTTTTAGAGAGAGAGTGAGGGAAGGGCAGAGGGAGAAGGAGAGAGAAAATGTCAAGCAGGCTCCTCACCTAGGGTGGAACCTGACACAGGGCTTGATCTCAGGATGCTGAGATCATAAACTAAGCTGAAATTGATAGTTGAACGTTTAACCAACCGAGCCACTGAGAGTCCCCTTTTCTTTATTTTATTTATTTTTTATTTTTTAAATTAATTTATTTATTTATGATAGTCACACAGAGAGAGAGAGAGAGAGGCAGAGACACAAGCAGAGGGAGAAGCAGGCTCCATGCACCAGGAGCCCGACGTGGGATTCGATCCCGGGTCTCCAGGATCGCGCCCTGGGCCAAAGGCAGGCGCTAAACCACTGCGCCACCAAGGGATCCCACCTTTTCTTTATTTTAGAGAGAGTGTGCACATGTGCACATGTAGGAGGAGAGGCAGAGAGAGAGGGAGAGAGAATCTTAAGCAGACTCTGCACTGAGCCCATCCTTAGATTGGATCGATCTTATGACCCTGAGATCATAACCTGCGCTGAAATCAAGAGTTGGACACTTGACCGACTGAGCCATTCAGGTGCCCCCATAGGCAATATTCTTAATCATTAAATTATAAAATTTTTGCATAGTGACTTAGAGTCACTTCTTACTGAAAGATAGTATGATGATGATGATAGATATCTTTTGAGGAGAGGAAGGAGGGTGAGATACAGTCTTTCTGTGTAGATGAAGAAGGTGGACTACCACATCCAGGCAGCCCAGGAGGGCACAATAGCTTGGATGGAGAGGTGAGGGCAAGGTGCTGAAAAAGGAACTGGAAGAGTGTTGCAGTTTCTAAAATGTTTTCTGTAACTTATGTTTTTTACCCATAGTTGTTTTTCAGCTCTTTATTTTTTATTTTTATTTTTATTTTTTTTTTATTTTAAGGATTCTTTTTTTTTTTTTTTTTAATTTTTCTTTATTTATGATAGTCACACAGAGAGAGAGGGAGAGAGGCAGAGACACAGGCAGAGGGAGAAGCAGGCTCCATGCACCGGGAGCCTGATGTGGGATTCGATCCCGGGTCTCCGGGATCGCGCCCTGGGCCAAAGGCAGGCGCCAAACCGCTGCGCCACCCAGGGATCCCCAGCTCTTTATTTTTTAAAGACTTTAAGTAATCTGTACACCCAATGTGGGGCTCAAACTCAAACCCCAAGATCAAGAGTCGCATACTCCCCTGACTGAGCCAGTCAGGCGCCCCTGTTTTCTAGCTCTTTAAATAACTTTTAGGCTTCTTCCTGGAATTTGTCTCCTAGTTCTTCATACCCCATAATTATGCCTTTTTGATGAGCCTCTTAGAGATGCCGCTGTGCTTTTTAATTTTTTTTTTTAACTGACTATTCCTTCTTTGCCTCTTTTTGCCTGCTCATTTTCTTTCTTTTTCTTCTTCTTCTTCTTCTTCTTTTTTTTTTTTTTTTAAGATTTTATTTATTTATTTGCGAGAAACACAGAAAGGCAGAGACACAGGTAGAGGGAGAAGCAGGCTAGCCCAACGTGGAACTCCATCCTCGGTCTCCAGGATCATGCTCCAGGCTGAAGGTGGTGCTAAACCACTGAGCCACCTGGGTTGCCCTCATTTTCTTTTTCTTGTTCATTATACTTAAAATCTAATTAATAAGCAGTCAGTTTCCTTCATTTCTACCTATTTGCCCACCTACTTGCTTTTCTACCCTAAATAATTGTTTGCTAACTACTATATCCCATTCCTTTCTTTTATCTTACATGTATTAAAGATTCTCAGAAAAAAGATTCTCTAAAATTCTCATCCCTGTCTTCTCACATAGCTTCTTTCCTATATTTTCATGTATTTAAAACATATTTCTATTTGAATAATCTTTAACATGCTGTTTATATATATGCTCACCAGTATTTCCTTCAAATCTACTGCCTTTCCTAAGTTTTCTGTATCTTTCGTGACTATCACAGTTTTTCCAGTTCCCCAGGCTAAGCAACTAGAAGTATTTGGATTCTTCCGTGTATTTATCTGGTTGGTTATCACATCTTTTCTTTTCCTCCTCAAAATGTATATTTAAATATATACATTTATGTGTTTACACATAAAATGTTTTAATTATGTAAAAGTATATATTGAAAAGATACACTTAAACATATATACAGTTATTTTAATCAAAATTACACATGCATATATTTAGTTTTACGTGATTTCCTACAAAAATTGCAGTCCTCTACTCCCTTCTCTGTTTCTTCTCCCCAATAACAACCATTTTTAATCCCTTTTAACTAAATTTTATTTGTTTGAATGAAATGTTTGTGAAGTAGAAGACCTGAATCTTCAAATTAAAGGGGAGAGACCAGTGAATGAAAACACACCCATATCAAGGCAAAATATCATGAGATTTCAGCATCAGATACAAAGAATATCCTATAAGATACAGAGAAAAAAATTGGTCAGTTCAGAAGAATCTGTAATCAGATTGATCTTGCTTCTCAATAGTCACATTGGAAAGTAGAAGCCAATGGAGCAATGCCTTCAGAATTCATAGGGAAAATAATTTCCAACTTAGAATTATATATGTAGGCAAATTATCAGAGAAATATAAGAAAGATATTTCTGTATATCCAAGGGTCTCTCTTAGACTCTTTCTTGAGAAGGTAGTAGAGGATGTGTTTTACCAGTAAACCAAGAAAGAGAAAACATGGAATATAGGAGGGGCAGCATAACAAGGGAAGAGTGAAGCATCCATGTTGCATAGGTTGCTGTTAGTTTCCTTGTTTTCAGTATAGTAGCCTCACTTTCAGCTTTGCCTGGTGTTCCTCAGACCAGGGCAAATAGATAGAAATGAAAGTTTATACTCTCCAGAGAATAAAGCAGTCTTTTGACAGGGGGCAGTAAGGCAGTTTCCCTGCTAGAAAGAACAGGGAAAGTATCTGGAAATCCACCTGCTGCTTACACAGTGGTTGAATCAATCCTTTTATTTTCGCTTTCATTCACACATATCTCCCCCCCAACCCCCCGCCCTACCCCGTACTTGGAATCACTAACTCCTAAGACTTTCGGAGATTCTGACATGTAAATTGGAGTGATTTTCTGCTTTTCCCCTTGCTTAGAATTCAGTTCTTGTGGATCTATCAGGGTAATGTAATGGTCTCAGTTTCCAAAAATTTGTTACTCTTTTCTTCCATTTTTTCTATCCATGGATTTTAGTCTTGTATAAAATTGTTTTTCTCCTTTATATATATTTTTTGGGGGGAGGAGAGTAAAAGTAGATGTAGGTTTTTACCCCATTATTTTTTTTCAGAAGTTGCACAGTTTAAAAGTTTGGAGGTTCTTTTACCTTTTCATCCTACTGTTATATTATGCCATTTAAAAGAATTTGTTTTTAATTTTTAAAATTTATTTATGATAGTCACACACACAGAGAGAGAGAGAGAGAGAGAGAGAGAGAGGCAGAGACACAGGCAGAGGGAGAAGCAGGCTCCATGGAGGAAGCCTGATGTGGGACTCGATCCCGGGACTCCAGAATTATGCCCTGGCCGGAAGGCAGGGGTTTAACCGCTGAGCCACCCAGGGTCCCCAGATTAATCTTTTAATTTATGTTTTCTTCTTGTTATTCTGACTTAAGGGTGTATTTTGTCTTTCAGTTGCTTGTTGAATCAAGTCTTAAGATTTCATTTTGTCATTCAAGGCCTTCTCACTATTGGGTGACACTTGACATTTTTTTCTCTCAGATACAGACTCTCTGCTCTATATAGACCTGACAGCTCTTCACAATTATTTTCATACCTCCTTTTAGGATTTGCTTATGTCCTTTGTGTGGAATGTCTTTTTCCTGTCCTTTACCTTTTTTGAGGCCCAGCTTCACTTACCTTTTTATAACTTGCTGGCTGGCTGGCTGTCTGCCTTGTTTCCTTTACTTTTTCCTTCTTATTGAGCACCTTCTCTGTGCTACAGACTGTGCCACATCTTAATTTAAACCATCTCAGAATCATCTTTTTTTCTCCAAATTCCTCTAACTCATAGATCCTATATGAACCTATTACTGAAGGTGTGAACTTTATTTTTAATGGGAGATTCTGCTTTTTCTTAGGAAAGTTACATGTAATCACTATTTAAATTTTATAGGGCAAAATTGAAAAAGTATTAGCAATACATAAAAAATATATTCAATCTGACTAATTACAGATAAATGAACATTAAACCAATGATAATCATTTTATACCTAGGAAATTAGCAACAATTTGAAGGATTGCCAGAACTCAGTGCTGGTGGACATATGGATAATTTGATATGATAAGTGAGGCTCTCAATTGGTATAGCTTTCTTAGAATGTATTGGGCAAAGTTTTAAATATGTTCCCTTACATCCAGGGGATCATTTTCAGAAATTTGTTAGTGTAGGAATACTAGCATTATGCATAAAGATACACATAAAGATACATAAAGATGGTGTTCATTGAAACATTAATTATGATAGTGATAGAATGTCATAAATATATACATTTGTACTGTGAAGTACTATATAACTATTAAAGAGGGTGCTCACTTTGTATTGATGGATATGATACACCTTCCAAATAGATTGTTATAAGGAAAAAAACAGAGTAAATGTAATTTGATCTCTCCCTTTCTTATGTAAAAATTATCAAAAAACCTGTTATATATGGTGTATGGAAAAAGATCTGTAAAAGATTCATATCAAAATGTTAATAACAGTTACCTGTAGGGGAAGGTGGAGATTGGAGTATATGTGTAGAGGATTTTACTTTTGATTGTTTGCTTCAGTATTGTTGAATATTTTTAGAAACTTTTTTTTCTTTTTTAGATTATTTATTTATTCATGACAGACACATATGGAGAGAGAGAGGCAGAGACACAGGCAGAGGGAGAAACAGGCTCCATGCAGGGAACCTGATGTGGGACTTGATCCCAGATCTCTAGGGTCACACCCCGGGTCAAAGGTGGCGCTAAACCACTGAGCCACCGGGGCTGCCCATTTTTAGAAACTTTTACATTTGGTTTTCTGTATATCCATATTTTAATATATTACTTTTATAATGAAAAAAAAATAATAGCAAAATCAGTTAACATTTTGGTGTTTGATATATTTTTTTTTGTGTGTGTGTGTTTGATATATTTTTATAAAGTTACTATTTAAGGAGTATTTACAGTGTGTCAGGTGCTATGCTAAATACTTTTCACATGTAGTATCTAATATAATCTTCTGGAAAGGTTGATGCTATTATTTACCTACATTTTACAGATAAACTCAGAGTAAGTCATACATACAGGTGGTAAGTGGTAACCCTGGGATTGGAATCCAGATTTATCTAATTTTAAAGTTTAAGCTGTGTTCTCTCAAATTTTCAATCTGTGCCACCCTGACACACATTTTTTTTTAAATTGGGATCATGCATTTCCCAGTTATAGAAGTGATATGTACCTAATGTGTAAAAGACAAGAAAATAAGGATATACAGAAAATCAAATGTAGAAGTCTCTAAATGCCATCCCAGAGATAACCACTGTTAGTTTATTGTATAACATTTGCTCACTCCATTCTAGCCATGATGTCATCCACACTATTTGTAAAACTTAATAAACATGTTCTCACCTCTGGATCTTTACACTCTGTCTAGAATGCATTTCCCCCAGATATCTGCAGGCTTTTATTTCTTTATCTTCTTTTATCTCCTGTCTCCTGTTCATCTCCTTTTACAATGATGTCTTTCCTCACTGTCTAATATTGCCATCCTCCTATCCTTCAACTTTTGTATACTTTTTTTTTTTTTTTTTTTTTTTTAGGAGGAGGATAGAGAGTTTCAAGCTGACTCAATGCTGAGTATGGAGCCCAATGCAGGTCTTGATCTCAGAACCCTGAGGTCATGATGTTAGATGAAATCAGGAGTCAGATGCTTAACCACTTAACCGACTGAACCACCCAAGCGCCCCTAACCATTGTAGCCTTGTGATTTGACTTCCCCTAGTTTATTTTTCTCCACATTTATCACTGTATAACATATTATTAGTTTGGACTGTATAAAATTTGATTTTGAAATTTGATGTTTATCCATTTTTTTACCTATAAAATGTCACTTTCATATCATCATCCAAATTTATATTTTAATTATTTTTCTTGTTGACTTTTCTCTCTCCCACTAGCATGTAAAGTTTATAAAGGTTAGGATCTTTGGTTTTTCTACTTATTGCATTATCTTTAGGATCTGCCACAGTGCCCAGCATATAGTAGGTATGCAAAAAATACTAAATGAATTCTTCCAGGCTTTTGTTTTGCATATAAACTTTAAAAAGGCAAATACTGGGGTGCTTGGGTGGCTCAGTAAGTTAAGCATCTGCCTTTGACCCAGGTTATGATCCCAGAGTCCTGGGATCGGGTTCCACATTGTGCGCCCTGTTCAGTGGAGAGCCTACTTCTCTCTCTCCCTTTGCCCCTCCCCCTTTTGCTCTCTCTCCCTCACACACTCTCAAAGTCTTAAAGAAGGAATAGATTATTATATATCTTTAGGGACGCCTGGGTGGCTCAGTGGTTGAGCGTCTGCCTTTGGCTTAGGGCGTGATCCTGGGGTCCCAGGATCGAGTTCCATGTTGGACTCCCTGCATGGATCCTGCTTCTCCCTCTGCCTATATCTCTGCCTCTCTCTCTCTCTCTCTCTCTCTCTCTCTCTGTGTTTCTTATGAATAAATAAATAAAATCTTAAAAAAATTATATATCTTTACAATATATATATTTTTTCTGTAGCCTATTTTTCCATATTCATACATGGTGGATAACTTTCTGTTTCAATGATACAGATTCATATCAAAATTTTTCTGATATATTAATAGGGTTTTTATTGTGACAAAATACACATAACATAAAATTTGCCATTTTAACATTTTGTTTTGAAGATTTTATTTATTTGATAGAGAGTGAGCGAGCATAAGTGGGGGAGCAGCAGGTAGATAGAGAGGGAGAAGCATGCTCCTCACGGAGCAGGGATCTGGATGTGGGACTTGATCCTAGCACCCTGGGATCATGACCTGAGCTGAAGGCAGACGCTTAACTGACTACCCAGGGACCCCCATTTTAACATTTTTAAGTATACAGTTCAGTAGCCTTAGTATATTCACATTGTTTTGCAGCCATTGCCACCATCCACCTCTAGAATTTTTTTGATCTTGCAAAACTGAAACTTTATACTCAATGAACAATGACTCCCCATTCTCCAAATCCCTCCAGCCCCTGCCACCATTCTGTACTGTCTCAATGAATTTCACTATTCTGGGTACCTCATTTAAGTAGAGTCGTATAGTATTTGTCCTTTTGTGACTAGCTTATTTCACTTAGCTAGTATTTTCAAGATTCACCTGTATTGTATCTTATTGCAGAATTCCTTTATTTTTAAAATTTATTCTATTTTTTTAAAGAGTTAATTTATTTATTTGAGAGAGAGTGAGTGAGAGAGAACATGAGCAGGGAGGAAGGGGAGAAGCAGGCTGGGATCATGACCTGAGCTGAAAGCAGACGCTCAACCAACTGAGTCATCCAGGCAGCCTTAGAATTCCCTTTTTTTAGAAGGCCAAAATAGTATCCCATTGGATGTATATGCTCCATTTTTTTTAATCCATTCAGTTGTCAGTGGACACTTGAGTTGTTTCCACCTCTTGGCTATTATGAATAATGCTGCTATGAACATGGATGTTGTCCAAGTATCTCTTTGAGATTCTGCTTTCAATTCTTTTGAGTGTTTAGCCAGAAGTGTAATTGCTGGATCATAAAATAGTTCTGTTTCTATTTTTTTTTTTACAACTCTCCGTACTGTTTTCCATAGTCGCTGCACCATTTTATATTCCTATCAATAGTGTACAAGAGTTCCAGTTTCCCCATATTCTCACCAATACTTTTTTTTTTTTTTTAAAGATTATTTATTTGAGATGGAGAGAGATAGCAAGAGAAGCATGAAGTGGGAGGAGATGGGAGAGACGGAGAAGCAGGCTTCCCCACTGAGCAGGGAGTTGGAAGTAGGGCTCCATCCTAGGACCCCTGGGATTGTAACCTGAGCCAGGAACAGATGCTTGACTGACTAAGCCATCCAGGTGCCCCAATGCTTTTTTTTTTTTTTTTAAGATTTTATTTATTTATTTATTCATGAAATATGCAGAGAGAGAGAGAGAGAGAGAGGCAGAGACACAGGCAGAGGGAGAAGAAGGCTCCATGCAGGGAGCCTGATGTGGGACTTGATCCCGGGACTCCAGGATCACGCCCTGGGCCGAAGGCAGGTGCTAAACTGCTGAGCCACCCAGGGATTCCCCCCCCCCCCTTTTTTTAAGATTTTTATTTGAGAGAGCACGAGCAAAGGGAAGAGGCAGAGAAAGAGAGGGAGAAGCAGGCTCCTCACTGAGTAGGGAGCCTGATGTGGGGCTTGATTCCAGGACCCTGGGACCGTAACCCGAGCTAAAGGCATACACTTAACTGACCAAACCATCCAAGCACCCCAATACTTGTTATTTTTTAATTTAAAAAATTTTGTCTTTATGCTCGGTGCCCAATGTGGGACCAGAGCTCACAACCCTGAGATCAGGAGTCCTATATGCTCTACTGACTGAGCCAGCTTGGCATGCATTTACTTTTTATCATTTAAAATTTAAAAAAAAAATTAAAAAATTTTTTCCATTGGGATCCCTGGGTGGCGCAGCGGTTTGGCGCTTGCCTTTGGCCCAGGGCGCGATCCTGGAGACCCGGGATCGAATCCCACATCAGGCTCCCGGTGCATGGAGCCTGCTTCTCCCTCTGCCTATGTCTCTGCCCCTCTCTCTCTCTCTCTGACTATCATAAATAAATAAAAAAATTAAAAAAAAAATTGTTTTTTCCATGGTGGACATCCTGATGGTGGTGAGGTGATATTTCATTGTCGTTTTTTTTTTTTTTTTTTTTTTTTAAGATTTTATTTATTTATTTATGAGAGACAGAGACGCAGAGACACAGTCTCCGGACTCGATCCAAAGTCTCTGGGATCAGGCCCTGGGCCGAAGGTGGTGCCAAACCACTGAGCCACCTGGGCTGTCCTCATTGTAGTTTTGATATGCATTTCTTTAGTGATTAGTGATAGTGGAGCATCTTCTTATATGCTTGTTGGCTATTTGTGTATTTTCTTTAAAGAACACTAATGTCAAGTTAATTTGAATATTTGTAGATCGGTTCACTTCTCATGTTTATTGTGTTTTAGGGGTATCTTTTAGTTCTATTTCTTTTCCACAGATTTATTTCTCTTTTAAATTTATTTTCATCACATATATGTGTGTGTGTGTGTGTGTGTGTATATATATTTTTTAAAGATTTTATTTATTCATGAGAGAGACAGGGAGAGAGGCAGAGACACAGGTAGCTCCGTGTGGGGAGCCTGATCTGGAACTGGATCCTAGGACCCCAGGATCATGACCTGAGCCAAAGGCAGATGCTCAACCACTGAGCCACCCAGGTGCCCCTAGGTTAGGTGCGATTTATTGTAAATATAATTTGGATGTAGATTTTAGGAATAATAAATAAAACATTAAAAGCATATCCAAAGTGGCTCATATTTTAGACATTGAGCATATGATGAATTATTGTTCCCAAGCTTTCTTTTTGAACATTTTATTATTTAGTTAAAATTTTTTATAAATATATTTATCTATTTACTTGAGAGAGAAAGGGAGAGCGCGAGTCAGGGGAAGGGCAGAGGGAGAGCAAACATCTTAGACTCCACCCTAAGCACTGAACTCAATGTAGTACTTGATCATACGACCCCTGAGATTACGACCTAAGCTGAAATCAAGAGTTGGACAGATACTTAACTGACTGAGCCACCCAGGTGACCCTTTCCAACTTGGAATGTTTCCATTATGACTCCTGTTTTCCTCAGTTGTGTGTTTTCAGTGACTTAGTTTTGTGTTATATTTCCTCTGTTTCAGGAAAGTAGCTTTTCTTTAAATCTGGGAGATTATGTTGACTGACTAAAAATATGTTATATTTACTATTTTTCTGTAATTTTGGTCAAATTGTGATTTTAGTAGAAGGTACCTAATTTCAGTGCAATAAGAACACTCCTTAACTACGCTACCCTAAGTTCTTCCACTTGAAAGGAACTAATATTAGTGATTCAAATCCAAAGTATATTAAAAGAGTATAGATCATTATTGTATTAGTTTCCCAGGCCTGCTGTGACAAATTAACAAATGAGGGGGTTTACAACAACAATCATTTATTTTTTCACGGTTCTGGAGGATCAGAATCTGAAGTGAAGATGTTAGTAGCATTGGTTCCTTCTGGAGGCTCTAAGGGAGAAATGTCTCCCTCTTTTCTAGTTCCTGGACATGTCTCTGTATCCAGTGTGTCTCTCCTTCCTCTCATGAAGAAAGCAGTTGGGGTGCCTGGGTGGCACAGTGGGTTGAGTGTCTCTTGATTTCTGCCCAAGTCCTGATTTCAGTTGAGATCAGGTGCTGAGTGCTAGTTTGCTTGAGACTTGAGATTTTCTCTTCCTCTCCCTTTTTCCCTCCTCCTTGCCTGCAGGTGCCTGTGCTCTCACTTTCTTTCTCTCTCTTAGATTTTACCTTTATTTATTTATTTGTTTGTTTGTTTATTTATTTATTTATTTATTTATTTATTTATGATAGTCACACAGAGAGAGAGAGAGAGAGGCAGAGACACAGGCAGAGGGAGAAGCGGGCTCCGTGCACCGGGAGCCCGACGTGGGATTCGATCCCGGGTCTCCAGGATCACACCCTGGGCCAAAGGCAGGCGCCAAACCGCTGCGCCACCCAGGGATCCCTCTCTCTCAGATTTTAAAAGAAAAAACAAAACAGACCAATCATTGGATTTATAACCCTCTCTAACCCATTATGACCTCAGTCTTAGCTAATTAAATCTTCAGTGACCCTATTTTGAAATAAGATGACATTCTGAGGTTCTATGTGGACATGCATCTTTATATTATTCAATCTACTGCAGTTATGGAGGTTATTTCAGGAACTCAAAAGATGTTTCAACCTGAGAAAACTTGTAATTCACGTTATTAACAAATTAAAAGAAAAATATAATTGTATTAAATGCTTTACAAAAGTATTTGTTTCAGATTTTAAAAAGTACGTTCCTGATTTTTAAAAAATCTGTTAAATCAATAGAATTAAAACCCCAAATTAAGTCTAGTGAAAATGATAACTCAGAGATATCCATGTTCATTTTGGAGATTCTCTAGATGAAAGTGGCTTAACCTTTTTTAGGACATGGACCTCTTTGGTGGTAATTTTTTTTAAGATTTTATTTATTTATTCATGAGAGACACAGAGAGAGAGGCAGAGACCTAGGCAGAGGGAGAAGAAGCAGGCTCCCCAAGAGGAGCCTGATGTGGGGCTAGATCCCAGGACCTGGGGATAATGCCCTGAGCCAAAGGCAGATGCTCAACCATTGAGTCACCCATGTGTCCCTGGTGACAACTGTTGAACCCTTCTTCAACTTCATTGGGTCATTGTGGGAATAAATGAGAGGCACACGGTGAGGGCTTAAAAAAACAAAACAAAACAAAAAAAAACAACCCATTAGGTCGTACTATCGGTGCACTGATTTTATACTAAGAAAATTCAATAAACTACTGCTTTTATTATAAGACAAATTAGTAAACCCAGCCGTTTCCTTCAAAAAAGTGTACCTCATGGGCTTATCTTTAAAGTTGTATGACTTTCTGCCGTGGTGTGAAGGCTGCGGAAGTTGTACATTCCCCCCAAGTGGCTGTGACGTCTCTACACTGCAGTTGGAATAATAAAAGTTGGATCATTAGAAAAAAAAAAAAGACAAATTAGTAAAGTTATTTGGGTATAATATAAATATACTGCAATCAGTAGTTTTATTCTAGCAATAACTAGTTAGAAGTTGAAATGGAAAAGTGATTTCATTTACAATATTAATGAGCATAAAATACCTAAAAATAATTAGAGCAAGAAGTATGTAAGACTTATGTGAATTATAAAATTTTATTAAAGGACATTAGGAAAGATATGAACAAATGTAAGATATACCATATTCCTGGATGAGGAAATGCAATGCCATATTGCTACTCTTTCAAATTTAACATTAAAATTTAATGTCATTAAATTAATTTCAAGAATTGTTATTAGAACTTTACAGATTTTAAAGTTCAAAAGGAAGATGAAGTATATGACTTTAAAAATGTTTTAAAACTTTAAACTTACTACCTTGAGATAATTTTAGGTTCATTTGCAATTATGAGAAGTAATACAGAGATCCCTTCCCTTAACCCACTATCTCAATGCTGGTGTCTTGCAAAACTATAGTACACAATATCATGACCATAATATTTACATTATTACAGTCAAGATACTGATTTCTATCATCAAAAGAGCCCCTCCTGGTGCCTCTTTACAGCTATATCAGCTTTCCTTGTACCCTCCCCCCCACTGTCAGGGCAGCTCCTAATCTGTTCTCTATCTCTATAATTTTGTCATCTTAAGAATGTTTCTGTAAATGGAATCATATAATACACAACCTTTTGCAATTGGCTTTTTTCACCTTGTGATTCTCTGGAGATTCATCCAGTTGTTGTATCTAGTAATAATACTTTATTCCTTTTGTTGCTGAGTAATATTCAGTGATAATGGGTATATATCACAGTTATATGGGTATATGGATATATATACACAGATAATGGGTATATATCACAATGTCCTTCCTATTGAAGGACGTTTGGATTTTCTTTTCTTCAGCTTTTGCCTATTACGAATGAAAAAATGCTATAAAAATTTGGGTACAGGCTTGTGTGTTGACATGTCTTCATTTTTTGGGTAAAACACCCATCAATGCAGTGCTAGATTGTATGTTAGTGACATGTTTAGTTGTGGTATTTTAAAGATTTTATTTATTAGAGAGCATGAGTGGGAGAGGGAAGGGCAGAGAGGGAGAAGCAGACTCCCCTCTAAGTACAGAGTAGGACGTGGGTCTTGATCCCAGGATGACCTGGGCTGAAGTAAGGTGCTTAACTGACTGACCCATCCGATCATCCCAATTTTTTTTTTTTTAAGATTTTATTTATTTATTCATGAGAGATACAGAGAGAGAGAGAGAGAGAGGCTGAGACACAGGCAGAGGAAGAAGCAGGCTCCATGCAGGGAGCCCAGTGTGGGACTCGATCCCGGGATGCCAGGATCATGCCCTGAGCTGAAGGCAGGTGCTAAACCACTGAGCCACCCAGGGATCCCTGCATCCCAAGTTTAAAAAAAAAAAACTTCCAAGCTATTTTCTGAAGTGGCTGCTCTGTATCACATCTACCAGCAATGTATAAGTGATCTACTTTTTCTGTATCCTTCCCAACATTTGGTATTGGTTTTGGTTTTTGTTTTGTTTGTTTTTATGTTAGCCATTCTGATAGGTATGTAGTACATTTCAGTGTGGCTTCAATTTGCATTTCCCTCACTGGCTAATGATGTTGACTATCATTTTATATGCTTATTTTACCATTTGTATATCTTTGGTGAACTGTCTCTTCCTGTCTTGGCTGTTGGCTGCTTTTTAAAATATTAATCTAATATTTATTTATTTATTTATTTATTTATTTATTTATTTATTTATTTATTTAAGAGAGAGAGAGAGAGAGAGAGGCAGAGACACAGGCAGAGGGAGAAGGAGGCCCCACGCAGGGAACCTGATGTGGGATTTGATCCCGGGCCTCTAGGATCACGCCCCAGGCCAAAGGCGGTGCTAAACTGCTAAGCTACCGGGGCTACCCATATATAAAGTTTAAACAAAATAACAGTAAAATCTTAAAAAGAATTGCATTTTGATTTGTCTGTAATGTTTGCTGGTATATCTTCTTGTGTATAGCTTTTCTAGTAATTGCTGGAGTGGGCATTGCATTAAAGATCATAACATCACAATCTATGAATGGTGTCATTTTACCACTTTAAGTGTTAACATTTTACCTCCTTTTGGTATCTGCATTTGTTAATTTAATTGTTTTAAATATTTCCTCTATAAACATCCAGAACCATAGCAGATAGTGTTGTATTTTTGCTTCAACCACCAAACATAATTTAGAAATCTCCAGAGGAAAAGAAAAGGCTCTGAATTTTACCCATATTTTTGCAAACTGTATTCTTTTTTTTTTTTTTTTTTAAAGATTTCATTTATATATTCATGAGAGAGACACAGAGAGAGGCAGAGACATAGGCAGAGGGAGAAGCAGGCTCCCCGCAGGGAGCCCCATGTAGGGCTTGATTCTGGGACCCCACGATCACCCTCCCAGTCAAAGGCAGAAACTCAACCACTGAGTCACCCAGGCATCCCAGTTTTTAAAAGTTTAATTGTGACATGTGTTGGAATGGATTTCTTTAGGTTTATCTTTTTTGGGGTTTACTCAGTTTCCTGAATCAGGTTACATCTCTTCCCAAATTTGTGACATTTTCAGACATTATTTTTCAGCTTTGCCCTCTTTCTCTTTTTTCTCCCAGGATTTTAATGGGTAATTTCTTGTGTTCTGCCTTCCATTTCACTGATTCTTCTCTTTGTTCTCTCCATCCTACAGTTGAATCAATCCACTTAACTATTTATTTGTTATTTTTCAGTTCTAAAATTTCTATTTGATTCTTCTTTTTTTTTTTTTTGATTCTTCTTTATATTGTTTCTTTGTAGAAACTTTTTTTTTTCTTTTTGCTTTTCAGTTTGTTTGAACTGTGTTAATAATTGTTGAAGTAGGGATGCCTGGGTGGCTCAGCAGTTTAGCACCTGCCTTCCACCCAGGGTGTGATCCTGGGGTCCCGGGATCGAGTCCCACGTCGGGTTCTCTGCATGGAGCCTGCTTCTCCCTCTGCCTGTGTCTCTGCCTCTCTCTCTGTGTGTCTCTCACGAATAAATAAATAAAATCTTAAAAAAAAATTGTTGAAGCATTTTTTTTTGTTGAAGCATTTTTATAGTGACTATTTTTTTTATTTTTTTAAATTTATTTATTTATGATAGTCACAGAGAGAGAGAGAGAGAGGCAGAGACACAGGCAGAGGGAGAAGCAGGCTCCATGCACCGGGAGCCCGACGTGGGATTCGATCCCAGGTCTCCAGGATCGCGCCCTGGGCCAAAGGCAGGCGCCAAACCGCTGCGCCACCCAGGGATCCCCCGCTGCACCACCCAGGGATCCCCCGCTGCGCCACCCAGGGATCCCTATAGTGACTATTTTTAAAACCTTTGTCCAATAATCTTAACATTTATGTCATATCATTTTTATTCAGTTTGAGATCTTCTTGGCTCTTGGTATGATGAGTGATTTTCTTTTTTAAAATTGAAGCTTGGATATTTTTGTATTATGAGATATAGGACCTTACTTAAACCTGTTTTAGCTGGCTTTCACTGACACTACTTTAGAGAAGGAAAGAAGAGTGCTATTTTGTTATTGCTAGGTAGAGTTAGAATTCCAGTTATTTTGAGTTCTTTTCTATTTTTGCTAGATAAATAAAAGGATCTAAATTTTTTTTAAGAATTTATTTATTTAGTTATTTATGAGAGACACATAGAGGTAGAGACACAGGCAGAGGGAGGAGCAGGCTCTCTGCGGGGGACCTGATGTGGGACCCCTGGGATCATGCCCTGAGCCGAAGGCAGACGCTCAACTGCTGAGCCACCCAGGCATCCCAAGGATCTAAGTTATATATGTTTGTTGGGTGAATAAAATGTATAAATCGATTGTGTGTGTTGTTTTAGATTAGCATATGTGTCTATCATAAGCTTTTAAAAGTGAAGTTGCAAATAGAATACAGTACTCCCTCTTCCTAACTCTGTGAAGTTGGAGGGAACTGAATATAGGGAATGTATGCTTTCACCTGTATAAGAATTCCAGAAGAGCAATCTGCATATGGGTTTTCTAGCAAACTACTGGGATTTCATCCATACCTTGACTAGCTAACTTGATGATGATAAGAAGGACTATTTTTTTAAATATCTTATTTATTCATTCATGAGAGACAAAGAGGCAGAGACATAGGCAGAGGGAGAAGCAAGCACCCTGAGAGAGGCAGAGACATAGGCAGATGGAGAAGCAAGCACCCCAGCTGATGTGGAACTCGATTCCAGGACCCTGGGATCACAACCTGAGCCAAAGGCAGACGCTTAACTACTGAGCTACCCAGGTGACGGACTATCTTTATTAAATGTATATTTCCATTTTTCTGTCATAGAAATGACATCAGATGTACCGTCATTGGGTCCAGCCATTGCCGCAGGAAACCCTGCAGCTGGGATTCAAGGTGGAGGAGCCATTGTCCACAGGGCTATTAAGCGGCGTCCAGGGTAAGTTTGGGTATCATGTGTCATATATGCCTCTCTTACAAACCAGCCTGATTCAGTTAGTGGCCGAATCCTCTTTGCTATGCCTAACCCTCTCATTTCAACTGGTTACTAACTGCACTGCTGTCAGATACTGCTCTTTAGTCCCTGGAATTTTTTCCTTTTTACAGAATTAATGTTTTATCTAAGTTTCTTATATGGAGGTTTTTTAAAAAAATATTTTTAAATTAAGATTATTCCTTTAATTACTATGTAGTTAATGCACAGTATTTTATTAGTTTCAGGTATACAGTATATTGATTCAGCAATTCTATACATCATTACTCAGGTGTTCATCTAGACAAGTGTGCCCTTTCACCTAGTTCACCCATCCTCCCCACCTTCCCTCTGATGTACTTTACTTTAAATGAGTACCCTCTTTTTTTCAATAAGAGTGTTTCTTATATGAAGCATTGACTTCAGAATACATGGTTCTAAAAGATATATGTAAAACCTTCCCTCCAAGTAAAATAGAATACACATTTCCTTTGAGTAAAAACAGAAGAATCCTCTGGTGAAGTCACATAAAAAGAGGTATACCAAATACTGCAAATTTAAGAAGACTAAAATCACACCAAGTGTATTTTCCAAATACAGTGGTACAGAACTAAAGATCAACAATAAAGCTGGAAAATGTGCAATGTAAATTAAAATATTTAGTATGTAAAAATTAAACAACACATTGCACTAGCAGTGGGTCAAATAAGAAATCAAACAGCAAATCAAAATATGCCTCAGAACAGCAGAAAAAGAAAACACAGTATTCCAAAACTTGTGGGATGCAGTGAAAACAGATGTTAGAGTGAAACTTATGCTGTAAATGCTTATATTAAGAAACTCAAATAAGGTGACATTATACCACAGAGGGCTAGAAAATGAAGAAACAACTAAAATTTAATGAAGGAATAACAAAAATCAGAAATAAATAAGATAGGGATCCCTAGGTGGCGCAGCGGTTTGGCGCCTGCCTTTGGCCCAGGGCACGATCCTGGAGACCCGGGATTGAATCCCGCATCGGGCTCCCGGTGCATGGAGCCTGCGTCTTCCTCTGCCTATGTCTCTGCCTCTCTCTCTCTCTCTCTCTCTCTCTCTCTGTGACTATCATAAATAAATAAAAATTTAAAAAAAAGATTAAAAAAAAGAAATAAGATAGAGATCAGAATAAACAATAACATAACATTGAAAGTAATGATTAAGTTTTTCCAAAAACATAAACAAAATTGGGGACGTCTAGGTGGCTCAGCAGTTGAGCTTCTGCCTTTGGCTCAGGGTGTGATCCTGGAATTCCGGGATCAAGTACCACATTGGGCTCCCTATGAGGAGCCTGCTTCTCCTTCTGCCTATGTTTCTGCCTTCTCTTTCTGTGTCTCATGAATAAACCAATAAAATATTAAAAAAATAAATAAAATTGGCAATGCTTTAACCACATTAATTGAATTTAAATACAATTTTTAAAATGCAAAAATAAAATAAAATAAAATCTCCCAGCACAGAAACACTCCAGGCAGAAGGCTTCATTGGTGAACCCCACCAAAAATTTAAAAATAATAATAATGAGTTTTTATCAGAATCTTGCAGATAATGAAATGGATCACATTCACAGTTATTCCATGAAACCATTCCATCAGTTATTTATCTCATGAGGCCAGTACCACTCAGATACCGAAGCAGGACTAAAACAATACAAGAATGTAGAAGTCTACTTTGTATTGCTATTCCAACTTTCTTTTTTTTTTTTTTTTAATTTTTTTATTTTTTTAATTTTTATTTATTTATGATAGTCACACAGAGAGAGAGAGAGAGGCAGAGACACAGGCAGAGGGAGAAGCAGGCTCCATGCACCGGGAGCCCGATGTGGGATTCGATCCCGGGTCTCCAGGATCGCGCCCTGGGCCAAAGACAGGCGCCAAACCGCTGCGCCACCCAGGGATCCCCCAACTTTCTTTTGACATTTATTTGCATGATGTTCTCCATTATCTCACTTTTCAATCTGCAGGTATCTTTAGGTCTAAAATGAGTTTCTTGTAGGCAGCATATAGATCTTGTTTTTTTTTTTTTTTTTTTTTTTTATCCATTCTCAACACCCTTTATCTTTTGATTGGAGTGTTTGAGCCATTTTCATTCAAAGTAATCATTGATAGATAGGTATTTATAACCATTTTATTACTTGTTTTGTTGTTTCTGGAGATTTTTTCTGATCTTTTCTTGTCTTTGGTTTCTTGTTTGCATTCAGAGTCACTTTAATATTTCTTGCAGGCCTGGTTTAGTGGTCACAAACTCCCTTAGTTTTTGTTTGGGAAAGCCTTTATCTCTCCTCTTCTGAAATGGATAGAGTATTTTTGGCTGCAGATTTTCCCATTCTACACTTTGAATATTTCATGCCACTCTCTTCTGGCTTGCCAAATTTCTGTTGAGAAATTTCCATTAGTCTTATGGGTTTTCCTTTGTAAGTTAAGGACTAACTTTTCTTAAAAGATTTATTTATTTATTTGTGGGGGGGGTGGGATGGGCTAGGGGGGTTAGTGCATGCATGTGTGGGGAGGGACAGAGGGAGAGAATCTTTATTTTTATTTTTTTATTTTTTTGAGGGGGAGAATCTTTTCCCTGTGAGCTCAGAGCCTAATTCAGGGCTCTATGCCATGACCCATGAAGATCATGGCTTGAGCTGAAACTAAGAGTTGGATGCCTAAGCAACTGTGCCCCAAGTAAATAAATGAATCTTAAAAAAGAAGAAGAAATAAAAGGCTTGGGAGAATGGATAGTATTTTTTTGGTGTTAAATTTCTCTTTTTACTTCCTTAAAAATTGTTTAGCTAAGGGGCACCTGGATGGCTCAGTTGGTTGAGTGTCCGACTTGGTTTCATCTTGGGTTGTGATCTCCAGATTATGAGATGGAGCCCTGCGTTGGGCTCTGTGCTGGGCCTGGAGCCTGCTTAAGATGCTGTCTCTCCCTCTGTCCCTTCCCCCCACTTGCACATGCACACTTGCTTTCTCTCTGTCAAAAAAAAATTTTTTTTAATCTAATATAGCTAGTCTTTAAGTTTCACCTGCTAATAGTAATGCAAGTCATCCTTGGAGTTAGGTGGTAACGTGAGTAGCATATTAAGACTTACTATGTCTCCAGGAGTTTTACATTAACTCATTGAATAACAACTTACTCGAGGTTCTAAAGGGAGTAAGTGGAAGATATTTGATATGAACCTTGGGAGGTTAGTTTTAGAGTTCACTCTCTCAAACACAATGTTATGGTTATGTATAATAGCAAACAATTAGAAGCACTATAAATATCAAAATTAGGGGATTAGTTGAGTAAATTTTAATATATTTGAAATGGAATACTGTACAGTTATTGGAGGTAACATGTATCAGTAGAGAAAAATATTCACAGTATGTTGGGACATTACAGTTTATGTAACATACTACTCTGTCAGAAGGAAATATGTAGCATGTGCCTAGAAAAACTGAAAGGATACTCCTCAGATTTCTAGATGATGAGATTATGGGAGACTTGTTTTTATTTTCAGATTTTCTGAAATGAATGTCTATTATTGGTAATCAATTAAAGAAGAAATATACATTCTTTTAAATAAAGATTGGAAAATAGAAAGAATAGAAATTATCCTACTACCCTGTCATTTCCAATCAGTTTTTTAGTATAGTTTCTTCATTCTTTATATGTAGATCTTTTAGTAGTTGGAATCTATAATTAGATAGTTTTATATAGCCTCGTCTTTTCACCTAATTGTATGTAACCTTTTTTCATTACTGTTATTTTATAGAAATATGATTTTTAAGTTACACAAAGGGATGTACTCAGTTCCTTTTTGGGAAATTTAAGTTATTTTGAAGTTTTTGCTAGTATATGTAATGCTCTGTGAACATCTTTGTACATAATTTTTTTTTTATCTCTTTTGAGTTATTTCCTTAAGGTAGATTTTTAGAAATGGAGTTATGGGTAGATTTTGACAGGTAATTAGGGGGCTACAGGGAGGAAGAGGAAGGAACACTTTCAGGATTGACACTGTATATGTCATGTATAACCAACCCATCTAGAGACTCATAATGTGGGGTTAGGGTGGTAGTAGAGAGTATAGAGATTAATAATAATAATAATAATAATAACCTGCATCCCACAGGTTTTGGAATACTGTGTTTTCTTTTTCTGCTGTTCTGAGGCCTACCTTATTACTTATAATCTTCCCGAGTCCCCTGAAATGAAAGTCACTGTTGCTTTTTTTTTTTTTTTTTTTTTAAAGATTTCTTATTTATTAATGACAGACACAGAGAGAGAGAGGCAGAGGGAGAAGCGGGCCCCATGCAGGGAGCCCGACATGGGACTCGATCCCGGGTCTCCAGGATCACACCCCAGGCTGAAGGCAGCACAAAATCGCTGAGCCACCGGGGCTGCCCATCACTGTTGCTTTTACTAAATGTCTTATGGCATATTGCTTGTGCTTCTCACACGGCACTTTTCTATTCTTGTTTTATATTTGTATTTGTCTAGGTAGAAGGTCCCTTGACGGCAAGTCTTTTGTTTTCCTCTCTCTAGTATGTATTACATGTTTCTTAGATGTGTGATGGAAAAAAGCATTAATTAATAAGCTTCTGAGATCTTAAATTGCTTCTGTATATAACCTCACTGTTTTGGAATGTTTCAGAAAGCCAGTAACATAGCTTAGACTATAGAAATGAAAGATGGACCTGAATTATTATTATATTTTTAAGATTTTATTTATTTATTCATGAGAGACACAGAGAGAGAGAGAGGCAGAGACACAGGGAGAGGGAGAAGCAGGCTCCATGCAGGGAGCCCGATGCGGGACTTGCTCTCTGGTCTCCAGCATCATGCCCTGGACTGAAGGCAGACACTTAACCTCTGAGCCATTCAGGTGTCCCAGACCTGAGTTATTCATATTAATTTTTTATTTTCACTTTTGAGTGGATTCCTGTTCCTTTGATAGAGGTTGTACTCTAGTGTAAAACTTTGGCAAAAGCGGAGACTGCCAACTTAGGAAAATAGAAGGCAGCAGCAGGTAGGTACTCTTTTGATTGCCTAGTTGGGTACAAGGAGGAAATCACATAGCTTTGACTTCTGTGTCTACTTCCTCTTTTCCTTCTTCCATTTGGGTGGATGTTCAGATAGCTTGTGGGTTGAGAAATGTTAATTTCTTAATTTTCTGTATTGTCAGTGGGCTTATAATATTTATTGTTGGTTTTACCCAGGTTGGATTTTGATGATGATGGAGAAGGGAACAGTAAATTTTTGAGGTAAGATTTTTAAAATTTTCTTAGATTTCTGATATTAAAGATGAGTTCGTGATCTTTATATTTCTGACTTGTAATATTTTTGTCCTTAGGCCTAAGGCAAGTTCTTTATCCTAAAACTAAAGTTTCCTATTGTGTTATACCTTATAACATTTTCAAGCATTTTTTAAATGGATCCAGAGGAAGGAGCTCAGTGAAGAGAGGGCAGAGAATTTCCAAGACCCTCTGTTTTAGTTTTCTATTGCTGTGTCGTTTAAAAACACCGATGATATATTATTTCTCACAATGCTGTGGATTGGCTGGATGGTTATTCTGTTTTCTTTGTGGTCTTTTATCTTTAAGAATGTCAGACTGAGTTTCTTTACATGCCAATGGCTACAGTGTGAAGGGCAAGTCTCAGTCTAAGTGCTTATCAAGCCTCTGCTTTGTATTGACATTTGCTGGTGTTCCTTTGGCGAAAGCAAATCTTATGTTCAAGTCCTGAGTCAGTGTGTTAGGAAGCCAAGGTGTAATTCATTGGGGGGGGCGGGCATTAAAGTACCTTTCATATTTTCTGATGCCCATTGATTCTTTCAGAGCAGGAATTAGAATTTGTATCCTTAAATAATGAATCTTCTGGAGCACTGAAAATGGACTTTTCGATATATTGTTGGAGGAGTTCTTTCAGAGAAGGGAAATAATTATTCTTGCTGAAGACCAATTACTTGTTTTTTATTTTTTTATTTTTTATTTTTATTTATGATAGTCACAGAGAGAGAGAGAGAGAGAGAGGGGCAGAGACATAGGCAGAGGGAGAAGCAGGCTCCATGCACCGGGAGCCCGACGTGGGATTTGATCCCGGGTGTCCAGGATCGCACCCTGGGCCAAAGGCAGGCGCTAAACCGCTGCGCCACCCAGGGATCCCGAGGTTTTGTTTTTAAATAAGGAAAGCAGGGCAGCCCCGGTGCCGCAGTGGTTTAGTGCCGCCTGCAGCTCAGGGCGTGATCCTGGAGACCTGGGATCGAGTTCCACGTCGGGCTCTCTGTATGATGCCTGCTTCTCCCTCTGCCTGTGTCTCTGCCTCTCTCTCTCTCTCTCTGTCTCTATGAATAAATAAATAAAATCTTTAAATAATAAAATCAGTAAGAGTCAATTTTAGTATATGTGCTGCCGAAGCGAGCACAAGCAGTAAGAGTCAAAGAAAGGAAGATAACCTTGACTGTAGCCTACCTTTTTTTCTTTTCAAAGTTGAAAATATTACCTAGGTGGGTCTGCTTTGTTGAATAACAAATATTTAATCGATAAAGGAGCCCTATTAAAAAGAAGCCATTATTTTATTATACGAGTGTCCAGATTTCATTTGTCCTAACAACTAAATCTTAACTGGTAATATATTTTATAAATTTTTAAATATTACAAAGTTACATGTAGTGCAAGTATGTCTTCATTTCACTTCAGACCCTTTCCCCTTAGACAACTACAGTTTCCAGTTTATTGAATATCCTTCCAGAAATATTCAGTATATATATAAATATATTTAAATGTATATGTGTGGACATACATTCATAATCCTCAGTTTTTGTTTTTGCATAGAGGATATTCATATTGTAAATTGCTTGCCATTGTTTTGTTTTATAATGCTTAAGTTCTGTCAGAGACATCTATTTTTTTCATTTTAGTAATTTTTTAAAAAGATTTTATTTATTCATGAGAGACACAGAGAGAAAGGTAGAGACACATGCAGATGGAGAAGCAGGCTCACACAAGGAGCCCGGACCCTGGGATCATGCCCTGAGCTGAAGGCAGACGCTCAACTGTTGAGCCACCCAGGTGTCCCCATTTTAGTAATTTTTATTTAGGCTTATATTTCTTGCTGCTAACTATTTGCTGAATCCTACCAGATATTCTTGAAAACAACTGTAACTTGGCTACCAGAAAGGAATAGTTGCAAAACATTGGAGAAAATAATTCTCCAAGAGGACTTTTGAGACTTACTGAGTAGTAATAAATGTGAAGAGGGGAGGATATTTCAATTTTGGGGGAAGGATCAACTTTTTCAAACAGTTCTGGGAATTATTCCAAAGGAGAATTCCTGATTATAACTGATAGATGCTATTGGTAGAACTGTATTGTGCATTTGAATGTCATAGAGGTAATCACTTGTCTTATTTATATTTCTCAGCTCAGGCCCTGAGTCATTGTCTCTATTTCCACAAAATCTAGTAGTCTCAAACTATATGCAGATCCAGAAAGGTTCATTTTTCCTTTCCCCAACCATAAAAAAAGACTGTCACAATTCATTTTACATAGTGGGTCATTATGTCTGGGAGAGGTATCACTAAATTTATTTATTTTAAACAATTGGAATTTTCCACTCTGGACAATGAAAGTCTTACTTGCATTGTATGAGTCAGCATTAAATTTCCTTGGTGGATGCTACTCTTTGTTTTTTGTTGTGCTGTTTTAATTTTTATATTTTAATTTTTTGTTTTTATTTTATTTAAATTCAACTTGCCAACATACTGTATTTAACACCCAGTGTGGATGCTACTTTTGAAAGTTGTAATTTATTATGTCTTTTCATTGATTTGTTAAAATGTCATTTTGTTATATTTTCCAGACACCTATAAAATCATTTTTAATAATATCAAGCCTTTGAAACTCCAGGTACAATGTCAGAGTTACTAGTATCCACAATACTGCTTCTCAAACTTTAGTGCCTATACAGAATCACCTGGGGTTTCTTGTGAAGGTGAAGATTCTAATTCAGTAGGTCTGGGCTGGCTTAGTTGGTAGAGCATGCAACTCTTGAGTGTGGGGTTGTGAATGTAAGCCCCATGTTTGGCCTAGAGATTACTTAAAAAAAAAATTAAATGTAATTCAATAGGCCTGAGGTAGGGCCCAAGGTTCTATGCTCTGATTTATTCCTAGGTGATGCTGCTTCTTCCAGCCACTGACTATACTTTGAGTAGTAAGGATCTAGAAGACTCATTCTTGAGATTCAAAGTTAATATGTAAATTATAAGGCTCTCTTTTCAGTTCAGGTTACGTGTTTTAACTAGGAGTTAGTAGCATCTGATTTAAAGCATATTTTGTGTCCTGGAAACAGACTCTTTGAAGTGGAATTCAGTTACTTCTTCATGTTTGCCCATTTTTCTTCTGCTCTCCTATTATTCTCAAACACTGAATATTCTTGGGGTTGGGTTTTTTTTTTTTTTTTAAGATTTTATTTATTTATTCATGAGAGACACACAGAGAGAGGCAGAGACATAGGCAGAGGGAAAAGTAGGCTCCATGCAGGGAGCCTGATATGGGACTCGATCCTGGGACTCCAGGATTAGACCTGAGCTAAAGGCAGATGCTTAACTGTTGAGCCACCCAGGAGGCCTATTGGGGTTGGATTAGTTGAGGATTTACATCTGTGAAGGAACAGTATAACTTTTGCCATTAATTTAATAACTGGTTTAACTGCAAATTTTATGAGACTTACCTATCTCCATACAAAAACACTTTCTTCCAAAAGTTGGTAGGTCTTTGCTCTATCCTGTGGCAGTGAGAAGAGGAAAATTTAGATCATGCAGAGAATAGTGTGTGGTTTTTTTTTTTTAAGATTTATTTATTTATTTATTTATGATAGAGAGAGAGAGAGAGAGAGAGGCAGAGACACAGGAGGAGGGAGAAGCAGGCTCCATGCCGGGAGCCCGACGCGGGACCCGATCCCGGGACTCCAGGATCACGCCCCGGGCCAAAGGCAGGCGCTAAACTGCTGAGCCACCCAGGGATCCCCCCTTTTTTTTCTTTTTAAGATTTTATTTATTTATTCATGAGAGACAGAGAGAGAGAGGCAGAGACACAGGCAGAGGGAGAAGCAGGCTCCATGCAGAGAGCCTGCCATGGGACTTAATCCCGGGTCTCCAGGATCATGCCCTGGGCTGAAGGTGGCGCTAAACCGCTGAGCCACCTGGGCTGCCAGAGAATAGTGTTTTTAAAGTTAGGTTTTCCTTCCTCAACAAATCCTGTATTTTCTGTATTTAGCAGATATGATCCCAAGTAGAAGTTGTTGGGATGAAGGGATTATTTCCTTGATCAGAGAGATAAAGAACATTGTTGAAGTAATAATCTAAAACTATCTCTTAAAAACTTCTGTGCACCAAAGAAAGCAGTGAAAAGATAACCCATGTAATGGAAGAAAATACTTGTAAGTCATGTATCTGATAAGAGGTTAATATCTACAATATATGAAGAATTACAGCAATTCAGCAAAACAAAACAACCTGATTAAAAATGGGCAAATGGGATGCCTGGGTGGCTTAGTGGTTGAGCATCTGCCTTTGGCTCGGAGCGTGATCCCAGAGTCCCTGGATTGAGTCCCACATTGAGCTCCCTGCATGGAGCCTGCTTCTTCTTCTGGCTGTGTCTCTGCCCCTCTCTCTGTGTCTCTCGTGAATAAATAAATAAAATCTTAAAAAAAAAAAAGGGCAAATGACTTGAATACACATTTTTCAAGAGCAGATATGCAGAAAGCCAACAAATATATGAAAAGATGTTCAGCATCGCTAATCATTAGAGAAATGCAAATTGAAATTACAGTGAGATACCATGTGACATCCATGATGATGGGTACCATCAAAGAAACAGAAAATAAGTGTTGGATAAGGATGTGAAAAGGGAACCCTTTTGCACTATTGGCCGGAATGTAAATTGTAATTTAACCACTGTGGAAAACAGTATGGAGATTCTTCAAAAAACTAAAAGTAGAGTTATTGTAGATTCAGGAGCTGCACTCCTGGTCATAAATATCCAAAATAATTGAAAGCAGGGTCTTAGATATTTGCACACACATGTGCACTGCCCCATTTTCACAATATCCAAGAGGTGGAAGCAACCTAATATCCATTGACAGATGAATACATAAAGAAAATGTGACATATATGTCCAATGGAATATTGTTCAGCCTTAGAAAGGAAGGAAATCCTGGCATATGCTACAACATGGATGAATGTTGAAGACATTTGACTAAGTAAAATAGGCCAGTCACAAAAAGACTATATGATCTTACTTATATGAGGTATCTAAAGTAGTCAAAATTAGAGACAAAGTATAGAGATGGTTATTAGGAGCTGGGAATTGGATTGGGAGCAGGTGGGAAGAGGATGTTTAGTGTATATAATGAGTCTCAGTTTTGCAAAATTAGAAAGTTCTATAGATCAGTTGCACAACAATGTTAAGTATAGCACTACTGAATTGTATCCTTAAAAATGGTTAAGATGGTAAATATTATGTGCCATGGTTTTTTTTTTTTTTTTGCCATAATTAAAACAGAACTATCCCTAATCTCAGAGTGGTGCTGACAGGGAAGTTAGCTGTGCCCTTAGGAGATTATCATCTTGTTTTGCAGTATCTGATAAGTAAGGTTAAAGGAGAACATCAGAAGACAAATAATAGCAATATCTCTATTGCTTTGTGATGCTTTTCCATTGGCTTTTTTTCCCTATTGAATACTTTTATTCCTTTCTAGTTTTTATTTCAGATGAAGTAGACATAACAAGTATAATGCTTTGGGCTAATCTTATCTTTCTTCTTTAGGTGTGATGATGATCAGATGTCTAATGATAAGGAGCGATTTGCCAGGTAATGTAGTAGAGCATCTTGGGCCATGTTGTGGGACCAGGCAATTCAAGTGTATAGATTTTTAATTTGATCTCATTAGTAGTTAATTTCTCTGGCTAGTCTTCTTATTTTGAAAGCTGGCAAAATTTCGTATGACAGTTATTGTTTATGTTCAGGTAACATGGCTTCAAACTGATGGTACAATATACACAATGTTTTTATGTATATAATAGGTAGTTATACGGTGAACTTGCAGGTGTCCACAGGAACACATGTTAGGAATTTCTTGGTTGCATTTATTATTAAATGGGTTCACAAAATCTGTACAGATAATAGTTTTCTTTTAAAAATGGCAACAGAAAAAAAAAAATAAAAATAAAAATGGCAACAGAAACAATTTTTGTGGAGTTTAATTTTGATTGGAATAAATTTAAATTTTGTTAAGATTATGAAAAATACTTTGCTTTTTATTAAACATAAATCCTTCTCAACTATTGAGTTGATTTATGTTTAATAAAAAGCAAATATATGTTTTTAGAAAGTTGATTCTAAATTTTATATTTTAACAGTGAATTCGTTTGTTTTTTAAAAATTGAGTTTGCAGCCACCTCAGAAAAATGAATAATAAAAAATCCAGAGCTTAACTGAGTACTTATATTTATTGCAAATGTTGCTAATCTGGGGACCATACTTTGAGAACCACTGTTGGAGGGCTAAGAAATACCAGTCACAGTAGCTTATATCTGAAGCAATAAGATGCCATCATGAGCTTTGAAAAAGAGATTTTAATAAATAAAATATATGTGGGATTTTTCTCTAGTAGCTCTGTAGAAGATTGATTAAAGAGAAGCACTGTAGTCAGGGAGGTAGATGGGAGACTGTTGAAATAATTAATATAGCTATAAAATCATGAGTGCTTGGGCTAGAGTCGAGGTAATGGCAATAGGAAAGGAGTGATTTAAGAGATTTTCAAAGAATTTATTTAATGAAATAGGTACTTATAAATACTTGAGGATGTAAACCATCTCTAAAATGAGAAGTTAATTATAGATATTTGGGGAATAGTTTTTCAAACTGTGTTAGAAAGTCAAGCATCATGGGCACCTGGCTGGCTCAGTCATTAGAGCATGCAGCTCCTGATCTTAGGGTCCTTAGTTCAAGCCCCACATTGGGTTTAAAGATTGCTTAACTAAATAAACTTAAAAAAAAAAAAAAAAGAGGGATCCCTGGGTGGCGCAGCGGTTTGGCGCCTGCCTTTGGCCCAGGGCGCGATCCTGGAGACCCGGGATCGAGTCCCACATCGGGCTCCCGGTGCATGGAGCCTGCTTCTCCCTCTGCCTGTGTCTCTGCCTCTCTCTCTCTCTCTCTCTCTGTATGACTATCATAAATAAATAAAATTTAAAAAAAAAAAAAAAAAAAAAAAAAAAAAAGAATGAAAGTCAAGCCATCAAATAGTACTGGTCATAAAGGTTCCTAGTCTCTTGATTTAAATTCCAAAAAGCTATGAAGACATGACCTGAATTATTTTAGTCTTCATTTGTCCTCCTTAATGTAAATATTAAAACATTTACATATTTCATTCAGAGATAAGAGTAGATAAGGGATTATGGATTTCTACTTGTAGGAGCAGTAATAATAAGAATTTTAGATATTTAACTTTCTTTTTAATAACTTATTCCTGTAAGAGATGATTTGCCAGTTTACCTCACATATTCTCCTGGGAATTTAGTAGAGGGTCTTCAAAGCTGAAAATATATGTATTTTCTCAATTCTTTGAATAAAGGATTTGTAGTTTGTTAAGCAACCATAATAACCACTGAACATGTTTAAGCTACTGAATGTAAGACCGTTCTCTTGCGTTTCTCATCAGTATACATAAGTTTTCATATTTTTGTTCTTATTGTTACTGTATTATTTTGAGTCTCTTTTTTCCTGTGGACCATTTAGTAGAAACTTTCCCAGGTATTGATAACATCATTGTACATGTCACTTGTTTTTTTTTAGATTTATTTTTTTATTTTAGAATGAGAGCGAGAACAGGCAAGTGAGTGAGCATGGGAAGGAAGGACAGAGAGAGAGAGAGGGAGAATCCCAAGCAGGCTCCACAGCAAGCACATAGCCTTTTGGGGCGGGGGGGGGGCTCCATCTCACCATTCTGCGATCATGACCTGAGCCAAAACCAAGAGTTGGACACTTAATCAGCTGTGCCATTCAGGTGCCCCTGTACGTGTCACTTTTAATAATGAAATAGTGTTACTATATCATACTTACACATTTTATTTGAGGTTTCTTTATATATATATGTTGTTTTTAATGGAGCTGATTACTGATACACTGGCCTACCAATACCTTGATGTTTCTTCAGTTGCCACCAACTCTTATAGTTTTCTGTTTTCCTGAAAAACTTTTTTTTAAAATTTTTTTTCAATTTTTATTTATTTATGATAGTCACAGAGAGAGAGAGAGAGAGAGAGAGGGAGGCAGAGACATAGGCAGAGGGAGAAGCAGGCTCCATGCACCAGGAACCTGACGTGGGATTTGATCCCCCGTCTCCAGGATCGCGCCCTGGGCCAAAGGCAGATGCTAAACCGCTGCGCCACCCAGGGATCCCTGTTTTCCTGAAAAACTTAATGGGAATCCTTTGAGCCTCCTCTAGGGGAGGGGCAGTTGGCATAGGGATCCACCAGTGTCGGGGCTTTACTACTAATTTATGGGAGAGTGAATAAATAAAAATTTACTACTTTATCAAATCAGTGATAGGGGATATGCCAAAAGCCTAATTCTTAAGTTTTATTTATGTAATTTCTCCAGTGAAACCTGTTTGGTTATCTGTGAGTGCATGTCTGTGTGTCTGCATGTTACAGAGAGATTTGTATTTGTGATCATTTGTTCGACATTCTTATGATTTACTCTTTGATTTTTTTAAAAATTGTAGAATAGCATATATGGGGGTGCCTGGGTGGCTCAGTTGTTAAGCAGCCAGCTTTAAAAAAAATTTTTTTTAGATTTAAATTCAACTTCCCAACGTACAGTATAACACCCACTACTCATCCCATCAAATGCCCTCCTTAGTGCCCGTCACCCAGTTACCCCATCCTCCACCCACCTCCCCTTCCACAACCCTTTGTTTGTTTCCCAGAGTTAGGAGTCTCATGGTTTGTCTTCCTGTAATTTTTCCCCACTCAGTTGCCCTCATTTCCCTTATAATCCATTTCACTATTTCTTATATTCCACATATAAATGAAACCATATGATGATTGTCCTCTGATTAACATATTTCACTTAGCATAATAACCACTAGTTCCATCCTCGTCAAAGCAAATGATGGTTATTTGTCATTTCTGATGGCTGAGTAATAATCCATTGTCTATATATACACCACATCTTCTTTATCCATTCATCTGTTGAAGGACATAGTTTGAAGCAGCCAACTCTTGATTTTGACTTAGGTAGTGATCTCAGAGTCCTGGGATCAAGCCCCGCATCAGGCTCTGTGCTTAGTGATGAGTCTGCTTGAGGATTCTCTTTCCTTCTGCCCTTCCCCCCTCTCTCAAGTAGATAAATAAATCTTTTTTTTTTTTAAAGATTTTATTTATTTATTCATGAGAGACACACACACACACACACACACACACAGAGGCAGAGACACAGGCAGAGCGAGAAGCAGGCTCCATGCAGGGAGCCTGACATGGGACTTGATCCTGGGTCTCCAGGATCAGGCCCTGGGCTGAAGGTGGCGCTAAACCGCTGAGCCACCTGGGCTGCCCGTAAATAAATAAATCTTTTTTTTTTTTTAAAGATTTTATTTATTTATTCATGAGAGACACAGAGAGAGAGAGAGAGGCAGAGACACAGGCAGAGGGAGAAGCAGGCTCCATGCAGGGAGCCCAATGTGGGACTCGATCCCGGACTCCAGGACCACACCCTGGACCAAAGGCAGGCGCCAAACCACTGAGCCACCCAGGGATCTCCATAAATAAATAAATCTTTAAAAAAAATAGCATATGTGAATATAATTTTATTTTGGAAGAAGTGTGTGAGAATGGTATTCCCTTGTTTGGTTCTTGTTCAAACTCTATTTTGTTGGTCTCTACAGAGATTGATAGCAAAGTGTTTTCTGTGTTCAGACTATGTTAATTTATAATGAATATTGGCCTTGCTTTTATGTCAACCTTTGTCCTGTAAATTACTTTTTCTTTATCCTAATAAATGGCTTTGTAGAGTTATAGGCAAGGTTCCTGTGTATATTTTAATTTTCCCTTCTCTGCATCTATTTTGTTCTATTTCCTTTTTCCTTCCCTTTCCCCCTCCTTCTTTCCATTTATCCATCCATCTTTCTTTTTTTTTTTTTCTTTCTTTTTATTTTAATTTTAGCTTAGTTCATTAATTCTGTTTTTAGGTCGGATGATGAGCAGAGCTCTGCGGATAAAGAGAGACTTGCCAGGTAGGAAAACAGTATCTTTCAGCATGATGAAGCAGATGATGCTGCTTTTTCCTTTTTCTTACTCTGCTCTTTTCTTCCCCTTTCTCTTTGTGTCTTTCCTTATCTGTGGCAAGAGAGGACAAGATTTTTTAGAAGTTTGTGTGTAACAGGAACTTTGGCCTCCCCCATCAGAAAGTGGGTGAGTTGAGGGAACTTTACTAAGGAATTTAAGAAATTGCTATTAGTTTTATAGTTTTCTCTTTTCCTCTTTGTCTCAGCACTGTTTTACAAAATAAAAGGCTTTAGAAGCAGGGCAGTGATGCCTGTTGGTGCTTTCGCAGGAAAATACTCTTTTATCAGAAGGCTAATAAATATCTCTGTGTTTGCAATTAGTTCCCAATATTTAGGCCTTAGCATTTATTCCACACCTCTCTAGAAAGCACACCTTTCTAGACTCACAGGCTAGATTACTGTGTCATAGTAGTATCGTCTTGCTTTGGTGATTGAATCTTTTGTGGTTTCTTGGAAAAGTTTTAGCAGCCTTGATGTGGCTTTTGAAAAGATTAGCCTTGTGGACTTCAGTGTCAGAAATCCATCAGATACTAGGAAGATGGGTGCTTTAAGTTTGAACGTTGGATATTCTGTTTCTCAGGCAAATTAACAAATAGGACTTATATAGTGAGACCTTTTTGCCATTTGGGAAGGAGGCTGTAGAGTTCTCTTTGGAGACTTTTGTCAATAATGTAGAAATATTACGATATGGTAATATTGTAATGGTATGCCCAGATTTTTCTGTTTTCTGGCTTCTATGATTTGGGACCACTCAGTAGGAGATATTGATACCAATGCCTGGTTTTACTACTTTTCCCCCCTCATCTCATTTCCTTTTTCAGCAGGTCCACAAGCCCATTTTGTTGTCCTTTCCTGCTAACTCTTTAAATCTTCGAAAAGCTGATTTGGCATGATATGGTGGGAAGACCATTGCATTAATTGGGAATGAGTGCTTTCTTTGGGAAAATCACTTAATTGCTTAACCTTATAGTTTTCTCTTCTCTTAAAAAGATTTATATTAGGTCAGTTTTCATTTTTCTTTTTGTTTTGACAAAGAACTTTTATTCAGATAGGATCCTTGAATAGTAAGGGAAGTAAATGAAAAAGTTAAAGCAAAAGCTGCTCAAGACAAAGCAGTAAAGCAGCACATTGTTTTTTTCTCTTTGAGGCATCCCGGTTGAAGACACTGAGGAACTATGGGGCTTTTCAGAAATCCAACTTGAAAACTACTGGGTTATTATTTTTAACAATGATAAAATTCTGTTTTGATTTTGAGGAAATCAGTGTTGGAGAAGTGGTCTACTTATGCTGTTGAGATCCAAATTGTCTGTTTTCAGGCCTTTTCCTCCTCAGTCCACTTTTATCCTCCAATTCATTTTGTTCCAACTAGCGACCCAAAGGGATCTCTAATAGATGATGCCTTAGAATCTTTTGAGCTCAATGCACTGGCACCACACCCAGATAAAGAAGGTAGGATTTGGTGCATTAATGAGACAAATAAAATTTCAAAATCTTCCATTCTGCCTGCTAGAGTTAAGAGTAAGAGAGAAGCTGAGAACAGGCAACATTTTAGAGACTAAAGGAATCCATACTATCAATTCTTTTATCAGCTGTTGTGCAATATACTTGTTTTAGAAAAAACTGGCCATTTTAGTTTTAGCCTTTAAAAAGTTGAATTAGTAACCATGGAGTCAGCCAAGCTGAGATTATTTGTCTCTGAGGAACTAAAGTGAATAAAATCAACATCTTTTAAGATTATCATTTCTTAAAACATTTTTTGTTTTGTTTTGGGGGAATGGTAATCTATATAGGAAGTGAAAGTTTCCAGGAGATAGAATTGCTAGTAACTGTTTATTCTCTGTCTGCCTTGTTAGTTTCTATTCCATGCTTGTTCTGCATGAGAAGATTGGCAAACTTGACTCTACCTTCTGAGACTTAAGCACTCCTCAATCTAAAAACTGTATTTCTTCAGCAGCTCACTCCATATTTATATCACTTTACCTGCTCCCAAACGGCCAGATGTGAACAACTCCTCTCTCCATGCAGGGAAAATCATAGTGAAATTGAACGACGACGACGGAACAAGATGACAGCCTACATCACAGAACTGTCAGACATGGTGCCCACCTGTAGTGCCCTGGCTCGAAAACCAGACAAGTTAACCATCTTACGCATGGCAGTCTCTCACATGAAGTCTTTGCGAGGAACTGGGAATACATCCACTGATGGCACCTACAAGCCTTCGTTCCTCACTGATCAGGTCTCTGAGATGTACAACTCTGAGATAGAACCTGTTGAAAGTTTTGATCTTTTGGGGGTAGATGACCATAATTCTAACTAGTGTCTTATATTGGAAGTCAGAGAAGAGCTGAGTCTGTATATTACTTAAAGTACAAGAATTCAGCTGTTAGGGAAAAATTTATTTATTTATTAAGATTTTATTTATTTATTCATGAGAGGGACAGAGAGAGAGAGGCAGAGATACAGGCAGAGGGAGAAGCAGGCTCCATGCAGGGAGCCTGATGCGGGACTCCATCCTGGGTCTCCAGGATCATGCCCTGGGCTGAAGGCAGCGCTAAACTGCTGAGCCACCTGGGCTGCCCGCTGAGCCACCTGGGCTACCCTGTTAAGGAAAAATTTACACCATGGGAAAGTAGTTTCAATTCCTGGCTATAATATTCATTAGCAAAAAATAATAATAATAATAATAATAATAATAATATTCATTAGCATTGGAACAATGAGAAGTACAGAAGACTTGTGCAAACTATTTGGTAAGCCTATAGGTATTTTTTTTTTAAAGATTTTATTTGAGAGTGAGAACATGCACTAGCAGGTGGGAGGGCAGAGGGATAGTGAGAAGCAGACTCTCTGCTGAGCAGGGAACCTGATGCTCGATTCCAGGACCCTGGATCATGACCTGAGCTGAAGGCAGAGCAGACACTTAACCTAGGCACCGCAAGCTTATAGCTATTTAAAACTTAACTCGTGGATGTAGCCTATATGATGAAATGAGTGGAATTGTAGGAAGAAGAGATGACCATGTCCATGGAACCAGTTCTCTTCGTTGGCTGTAGGGTTATAGAAGATGGAAGAAATCTATTTCTTATTCCTGAAGCAGCTTTCAGTTTTAGTGATACAAGGAGTCTAACAAGGCAGTCATCATTCCTTAGAGATTTGCTATGTTACATGTAATGAGAAAAATAGGTAAGGCAAAAACATTTCTAGCTGCTTGGGATGTCAGTCTGAATGTGAATATGTGAGTTTTTGGAAATCAGTCTGAATATGAATATTTGAGTGGCTAGATACACACATAAGTGAAAAATGGGAGGAAAATGTGTTTAAGGAAGAAAAACCTCTTTTTAAAGATTTTATTTTTTGTTTGTTTATTTGAGAGAGAGAGTGTGTATGTGACCTGGGCAAGGGCCAGAGGGAGAAGGAGAGAATCTCAAGCAGACTGTACACTGAGCGTGGAGCCTGATGTAGGGCTGGATCCCCTGACCCATGAAATCGTGACCGGAACCGAAATCAAGTGTCAGACACTCAACTTACTGAGCCATCTAGACACCCTGAGAAATAACCTTGTTTTAAAACACATTAATAATTTATATGGGACTAGATAAATATATAGTGGAGGATGGCTAAAGTGAATAGAATGATCAGGTCTGAGTAGGGATGGTCATCAGCAAAGACTTCTAAGAGTAAGAAAGCCATGTTCTGTTTTGATTATTAAAAATAACACATGGCTATTGCAGAAAAATTTGGAAGATAGGAAATATAAGGAAGAAAAAATTGGCCTATAATGTCACCCTTTCATTCAGAGGCTTAGAAGGAAGGAATGTGGTTTGGAAGAAAGTAATAATTTTCCAGGGGATCCTTGGGTGGCTCAGTGGTTTGGTGCCTACCTTTGGCCCAAGGCGTGATCCTGGAGTCCTGGGATTGCGTCCCACGTCAGGCTCCCTGCATGGAGCATGCTTCTTTCTCTGCCCGTGTCTCTGCCTCTCTCTCTCTCTCTCTCTCTCTCTCTGTGTGTCTCTCATGAATAAATAAAATCTTAAAAAAAATTTTTTTTTCTAAATAGGGGTATCTATATGAAAGCACACATAGGGATCCCTGGGTGGCGCAGCGGTTTGGCGCCTGCCTTTGGCCCAGGGCGCGATCCTGGAGACCCGGGATCGAATCCCACATCAGGCTCCCGGTGCATGGAGCCTGCTTCTCCCTCTGCCCGTGTCTCTGCCTCTCTCTCTCTCTCTCTCTGTGACTATCATAAATAAATAAAAAAAAAATTAAAAAAAAAAAAAAAAAAAAGAAAGCACACATAGCATGGATTTTATATACATGTACATTGAAATAGTTAATCAGTTTATTCTAACAATCTATGTAGAGATACTGATTGAACAGACTCCAGTTATGCACCTTTTGTGGGCTAACCAGGTACTTTGTGCTATGAAAAGAATAAAGAGATTAGAGATAGTCATTAGTGGCAGTAGATCTGTAAATAAATAAATCACAATATAAACACACAGTTAGTTGTATCATAGATTCACAGTATTAAAGTCCTGTAGATGGATAAACATGGAGAGGTAAGGAATTAGTGTCATAAATACTGTGAATAACTTCAGCAAATGCTCTCTCTCTCTCTCTCTGCCTCCTGTTCTCCTCCACCCCTCTAAAAAACATATATTAGTCTGTGTAGTAGCATTTTAAGGCTGGATTCAAGAGAATGAAAGCAGGAAGACCATTTCATTAGTCTTGGTGTAAGATGACTAGGATGGTGATGTAGTATTGGAAATAGAATTGATAAAACTAATATCACTGGAGCATGAGAGAGTAATTTGATTTTGAGTCTTGTAGCCTGATAGGAAGGTGGTACTGTTAATTAAGAAAGGAAATGCTAGAAGAGCACAGAGGATTTTTGGAGGGGGAAATATGACTAGTTTTGAAATGTTGAAATTGAGTTGCTGGTAGAGTATCTAATTGGAAATATTTAAAAGTTAGTTGGAATTTAGGTCTGCTTAAAGCTAAAAAAAAAAAAAAAAAAAGTTTAGACCAGTCTAGAGATGTAGACTTGGGGATCATTTCATAGCAGGGACGAGTGGATATAATCTCTCAGGGATAGAGTATGGTATAAAGAGAGAAGAGATCCTGAGATAGAACCTTGGAAATATCTATACTTAGTACTTGAACTAAGGGAAGAAAGGGTGCCTAAAGCAGAGAAAGGACATTTAGAAAGGGAGTAAAAGTTGGAAGATGGTGTCTTAGAAGCTAGAGAAAAACAGAAGGATGGAATGGATATCACCAGATTCTGGAGAGAGATTAACATGATAAAGACCCAGAAAAGGGGGCTTGAATTGGCAGTTAGGAGGACATTGGTGATCTGCTGCAAACAACAATAATTCTTAAGAGTGATGATTATAGTGGGATTGAGAAATAAGTGAAAGGTAAGAGAATAGAGCCATTGAAGATAACATTAAATATAAATGTGGCACTGAAAAAGAGATGAGATGGGCAAAATTGAGAAAAGGTTTGTTTAGAATTGAGAAAACTTGATCATGTTTATAGATCTGAGGGGAAAGAGTGAAAATGGGAGTATTTGTAGAGCAAGATCCTAAAAAGAGACCAGAGGGGGTGAGATCAAGGACTAAATTATTAATGGTAAGCCTTTTTATTCCCCATCTTGAGTGAGGTAAAGAGGAGGAGGTGGATAGTGACATAGATTGAAGAAATATCTATTAGAAAAAGCTGTCATGAAGGCAATGACACTTAGAGTACAAAGCTGGGGCTGTGGATCAGGCAGGAGCCAGAAACGCTTATGGAGAGAGAGAGAGATGCATAAGGCCTGAAGTGTCTTCTTTTCATGAATAATACTTGACTTTGAAGAGTTCAGTATTAACTTTTATTTCTCTTCCTTGGACAGGAACTCAAACATTTGATCTTGGAGGCAGCAGATGGCTTTCTGTTTATTGTCTCATGTGAGACAGGCCGGGTAGTTTATGTCTCTGACTCAGTGACCCCTGTTTTGAACCAGCCACAGTCTGAATGGTTTGGTAGCACACTCTATGATCAGGTGCATCCAGATGACGTGGACAAACTTCGTGAGCAGCTTTCCACCTCAGAAAATGCCCTGACAGGTATGAATTATATGGATGGAAAATGGATGGGAAGCCCTTTATTTTTTTCTGAAACAGAAGAGGTGTTTTAGCTCTTCAGTTTGTTCATTGACTCTGACACGCCTTCTAGAATTTTCCCCTATAATGAATATAATTTTTTTCTATCCACATGCAGATAATTTGTAGCTTATTCTTAGAAAATGTTTCTTTTTCTTTTTTAAAGATTTTATTTATTCATGAGAGAGACACAGAGAGAGAGAGGCAAAGACACAGGCAGAGGGAGAAGCAGACTCCATCCATGTAGGGAGCCCAATGTGAGACTCGATCCTGGAACCCTGGGATCACGCCCTGGGCTGAAGGCAGGCACTAAACTGCTAAGCCACCCCAGGATCCCAGAAAATGTTTCTTTAGTGACAGTACACATGTAAAAGTTTATTAGTGTAAATAAAACAGTAAAAACCAAATCTACAATGAACTTTTTTTCCCATTTTAAAAGAATTAAGTTATCCATGTTTCTGTCTCATTTATATGAGTACCTGCTATTTTTTCTACCTGTTTGTACATATCTTTGCTTTATCCTGGATTCTGTGATAATAGATTTTTATTTTAGAGGAGAGTGGTTATCAATGTATAAGTTGTTTTTATTGTTTGTATCTGTACCATTTTTTTGTCTTACTTCTATTTTTGTTTTCTTTCTTCCCCTTATTTTGATGCTCTTTAGTCCTTTTGCAAGTGTCTCACTATAGGAAACACATCTGCTCTTTAAGCAACTCTAGAAAAAAATTTAAAGTGAAAGCAGATCAAAACTGGTAATTAAGGGGCACCTGGGTGACTTAGTTGGTTGAGCGTCCCAACTCTTGGTTTCCATTCCCGTTGTGATCTCAGGGTTGTAGGATTGAGCCCCATGTCTGGCTCTATGGTGAGCCAGAGTCTGCTTGAGATTCTCTCTCTCCTCCCTCTGTCCCTCCCCCTGCTCTCACACACACATGTTTATGCACATTCTGTGCCTCTCAGTCAATCAATCAAATTTTAAAAACCTGATAATTAAATACAAGAAAGTCTGTTATAATTTAATTGTGTTTTAGTTTTTCCTTCTTTTAGGTTTTTATGAATTTCATTTTTCTAGTTTTTTTTTTTTTTTTAAGATTTTATTCATGAGAGACATAGAGAGAGAGGCAGAGACACAGGCAGAGGGAGAAGCAGGCTTCAAGCAGGGAGCCTGACGTGGGACTTGATCCCGGGTCTCCAGGATCATGCTCTGGGCTGAAGGCAGGCACTAAACCGCTGAGCCACCTGGGCTGCCCAAATTATTAGTTTTTAAACAGTGACATTCCCTCAGTGTGCATGTGTGCACAAATGTGTACATGCACGTGCATGAAAGTGAGACCCAAGAATATAGCCTAGCCTCTTTCTTGCCAACACTACTTTCCACTTCCATCTTCTTTCCTTGCACAGAGTTATCTTCAGTGCTGCCTTTGAACTTAAGAATAAGATTCATTGATGGGAATTGAGATATTTTAAACTTGGAAAAAAAATCCAAACCCTACTTGGTGTGTTCTTTTATAAGCATGGAGATTGGAGGACAGAATAGGATACTATTTGTCTTTGCCTCTAGTGTCTCTCTCCCTTCCTTTTCGCCATATATAAGAACACACTCCAGACTACTCTTCACATCATTTTTCAGGGCGTATCCTTGATCTGAAGACTGGAACAGTGAAAAAGGAAGGTCAGCAGTCTTCCATGAGGATGTGTATGGGCTCAAGGAGATCATTTATTTGCCGTATGAGGTAAGTGTCAGGTTGAGATTGATATAAGAAAAATTAGGAGCAGAGGGTTTTTGTTTTTTTAATAAAGCTTTTTTTTTTAAGATTATTTACTTATTCATGAGAGACACAGGGAGAGAGAGGCAGAGACATAGGCAGAGAGAGATGCAGGCTACCTGCAGGGAACCTGATGTGGGACTTGATCCTGGAGACCACAGGATCACGCCCTGAGCCAAAGGTAGATGCTCAACTGCTGAGCCACCCAGGCGTCCTGAAAAGATACCTGTTAAAAAAAAAAAAAAAAAAAGATACCTGTTAAAGTCACAAAGAAGTTCAGGTTATACAGTGGAAATTACCTACATTGTACTGAGAGGATGCTTATTAGAGATGATGAGTAGGATATTAAGAAAGGTTTCCTGAGAGTTTTAGAATTTAATATGTGACTTAATGGTTTAGACTAACTTCTGAACCTAGACTGTTAGATTTGCCACTCATTATCTCTGAAACCTTGAGCAGATTACATAACAACTTTGTGTTATGATTTCTCCTAATATTGGAAATTATATTAATATCAATCTCATAAAGTTGTTATAAGGATGAGATAATATGTGTAAAGATGCTTAGACTAGTGCATGGTACATATTAAACTCTGTGTAAGTTTTATCTATTATTTTAAAGAAATGAAAGGAGGAAAGTAGGGTGGGAGAGAATGTCTCAATATGTGAACATGATCTATGTAGAGACATAGGCAAGAGCAAGATAAATAATAAGGAAACATAGCAAATAGATTGGGTTGTGATATAGAACAGGAATGTGCAAACCACAACTCTGTGAGTAAAGTCTTATAGGAACATAACCATGTACATTTGTTTATATATTGTCTATGGCTGTTTTTATGCTCTGATGGCCTAGTTGCAGTAAATTGTACGATCCACAAAAGCTGAAATATTTACCATTTGGTCCTTTACACAAAATGTATACTGACCCCAATGTAGAGAATTTCTGCAACTGAAGAATATATGGAACATTTTGAACTTCAGATTCTCGGCAGTTATAAGTTTTAGAAATATCAAGCCTGACTTCTTTCTCCTCCTGTGTCTAGTTGTATCCAGAGCCTTTTTTCCTGGCTGTTAATGGATGGAAAGTTATTAAATGGCACAGCTTAATTGCTTTTAATATCTCCGTTCTTTGAAACAGATGTGGCAATAGCTCTGTGGACCCAGTCTCCATGAATAGATTGAGCTTTGTGAGGAACAGATGCAGGTGAGATCCGAAACAATGAAAAACCAGAGATGGCTACATACTGGTAGAGATCATCATTTTTTTCAACTATCTTACTGTAGTACTTCCTTTAGCAGCCCTCACATTCATCCTTCACTTCCCAGTTATTTATTTTCTGGCAATATTTTCTGAACTTCTACAGCTTCTTTTGCTCATCTTATTTAAATAAGTTGCCCTACTAGTTCCTGCTGCAGTACCTTTTGTTCCTTTACTTTGGCAAGGTCAGAAATATGGTGGTCACTTTTGGGGAGAAAGGTCAAAAAGTGATCAGTTTTCTAAACATGCAAGAGCCTAAGCTTAAAGGTACTAAGCCAGCGTTGCCTTTTAAGTGCTATTGAGTAGGGTTTTCTCCTCACACATGTACTTCTTCTAGGAATGGACTTGGCTCTGTGAAGGATGGGGAACCTCACTTTGTGGTCGTCCATTGTACAGGCTACATCAAGGCCTGGCCCCCAGCAGGTAGGAAAGTTGGATTTCTCTTGTGGTGCAGCAGGTTTGTCACAGAGTCCGAGAAAGTTAGCTAACATTTATCATGTACCATGTATCATGTATGCAAAATGTACTTTGGTATAAACCATGATAAGAAAATAGGAGGGAAAAAAAAAAGCAAACTCCTGCCCCTTTTTTATATGCAGCTGGGGAGATGGATTACTCAGACTTGAAAATGATTCAGTGTTGGCTCTGTCACAGAATGGAATTTTTAAATGTTCAGATTCATAATAGTATATACTGAATACCTATTTTCTCATATTTGTTTGCAAAGAAACAGTTGTCGTTGAAAGCAGTTAATTTGGGAAAGCTTCCTAAAATAGGAGCAAGACTTTGAGGGAGAAGAGGGAAATGACTTGATTGTAGTAACTTATAAGTGGGATATTCTTTTTAAAGGCTTTAAATCAAGATATGAGCACTTTAGTTTTATTAGAACTTGAAGTCAAACAAAATGTGAGAAGGATGTTTGGGGTATGGGGATCAGCCTTTTATACTGGTTTGTCAGAATTTCCAGATCCTACCAACTTTATTACTTCCCTGCTGGATGGGTATAATTGGGAAGTGGGATTGTAGGGAAAGTGAAACTAAGATAAAAGGGGGAGGAAAGGTTACCACCTTCGGGAAGAGATTAAACTTTGCATTTGGAAAAATGGTTTGATTATGGCATTTTCACTTACTGATGGTATAACTTAGGGTAAGATGTTTGACCTTTATAAAAAGAACCCCTCAATTTTCTCATCTATAATTGGGAGATAATATATCCCATGTGGAATTATTTTGAGGATTAGATTTAATGTAATAAAAGCACCTAGCCCAGTATCTGACATATAGTAAGCATTCAGTAAATTGTAGTTAAATGTAATTAAGAAAAACTAATTTTAAGTGTAGTGACATTTGAGCTTTTTAGTTTATATACTGTAAAAACCATACATTTGTAGTATACATGGTCTTTTATACTTCTGTATTGCTCTCACAGAAATAATATTTTTCTTGATAAAAAGACAATATATGTGCAAAGACTAGGGAGAAAATGCAGTCTTCTTCCCTTTCCACATGTAACATTGAAACTTTGTTATCCTTTTTTCCAAAGGACATAAATAAGTAACTATTGGTGTTTGTTTAATTTTATTTTTGATTGCATATTTTAAAACCACAAGTTGGGCAAGACATTTGTTCTCTGCCTATGATATAGTCATAGAATAAATGACTGTCTTCATATATATATTTGGTTTGGCCAGCATAGTTTTTTAGAATACTTTGAGTGGGACTTGTACTCTGCAGTTTGTTACAATTCATATGAGTAAAATATATGAATTAATACATATAAAATACTTTTTTTAATAAATTATTTTTTATTTTATTTTTTAATTTTTATTTATTTATTCATGAGAGATACACAGAGAGAGGCAGAAACACAGGCAGAGGGAGAAGCAGGCTCCACGCAGGGAGCCTGATGTGGGACTCGATCCTGGGTCTCCAGGATCACACCCTGGGCTGAAGGCAGGCGCCCAACCGCTGAGCCACCCAGGCGTCCCTAAAAATACTTTTATTTATTTATTTTTTTTTAAATTTTTTTGATTTTTATTTATTTATGATAGTCACAGAGAGAGAGAGAGAGAGAGAGAGAGAGAGAGGCAGAGACATAGGCAGAGGGAGAAGCAGGCTCCATTCACCGGGAGCCCGATGTGGGATTCGATCCCGGTTCTCCAGGATCGCGCCCTGGGCCAAAGGCAGGCACCAAACCGCTGCGCCACCCAGGGATCCCTAAAAATACTTTTAAAACAGGATCTGCAATATGGTAAATTTTGTGCAGTTGTTTATTCTTATCATTCAGCACTCTATTGTTTTATATCTAGTCACTTCATACCTACATCTGTTTTAAATCTTTTTTATCTGAATTGAAGGTGATTGAGTTTGAGGTCCCTGTTAAACCTTTTAACTTCACCTTCTTGAAGGTGTCTCCCTCCCAGATGATGATCCAGAGGCTGGCCAGGGGAGCAAATTTTGCCTAGTGGCCATTGGCAGACTGCAGGCAAGTATGAATTTTCCATATTTGCATCATCTATTTTCCTTTTTCCATTCTTTCTTTTGCTTTCTTTGCACATTTTTAAAAAGGTTTTATTTATTTATTTATTTATTTATTTATTTATTTATTTATTTATTTATTTATGAGAGAGGCAGAGACATAGGCAGAGGGAGAAGTGGCTCCATGCAGGGAGCCTGATGCAGAACTCGATCCCAGGACTCCCGGATCATGCCCTAAGCTGAAGGCAGACAGTCAACCACTGAGCCACCCAAGTGTCCCATACGTTTATTTTTTTAACTTTATTTCCAGTATAGTTAATATATAGCATTACATTAATTTATTAACATATCAATTTTGTGAGGTGTATAAGTGATTTTACAATTTTTTTTTCTTTTTAAGAGAGGGAGAGATGTGAGGGGAAGGGGCAGAGGGAGATGGAGAAAGAGAATCTTTTTTTTTTTTATTTTTTTAAAAAAGATTTTATTTATTTATTTATTCATAGAGACACACACAGAGAGAGAGAGGCAGAGACACAGGCAGAGAGAGAAGCAGGCTCCACGCAGGGAGCCCGATGTAGGACTCGATCCCGGTTCCCCAGGATCATACTCGGGGCTGCAGACGGCGCCAAACTGCTACGCCAGTAGGGCTGCCCGAGAAAGAGAATCTTAAGCAGGCCCAATGCCCAACATGGAGCCTGATGAGGGACTTGATCTCACGATCTGAGCCAATAGAGTTGGACACTTAACTGACTGAGCCACTCAGGTCCCCATTGATTCAGTACATCTATACCTGCTCATCCTAAGTGTACTCCTGGGTGGGGGGATGGGTTAAATAGGTGATGGGTATTAAGGAGGACATTTGTGGGGGCAGCCTGGCTGGCTCAGCGGTTTAGTGCCACCTTCAGCCCAGGGCCTGATCCTGGAGACCTGGGATCAAGTCTCACATCGGGCTCCCTGCATGGAGCCTGCTTCTCCCTCTGTCTTCCTCTCTCTGTGTGTCTCTCATTAATAAATAAATAAAATCTTTTTTTTTTCTTCTTTAAAGGAGGACATTTGTGATGAGCACTGGGTGTGGTGTATAAGTGATGAATCACTAAATTCAACACCTGAAACTATTATAGTATATGGTAACTAAGTAGAATTTAAATAAAAACTTGCAAAGAAAAAAAAAATGTCCTCTTCACCTATTTACCTATCCTCCCCCCATTTCATTTTAGCCATTCTAATAGGTATGAGGTAGTATTTCATTATGGTTTTCATTTGTGTTTCCCTGATGATGAGTGATGTTGAGCATCTTTTCATTGGTCTGTTGGCCATCAGTATGTCTTCTTTGGAGAAATATTTATTCATGTCTTCTGCCCATTTTTTAGTTGGGTTGTATAATTCTTTATATATTTTGGATACTAACTCTTTATTAGATATGTTATTTGCAGATATCTTCTGCCATTCTGTAGGCTGTCTTTTAGTTTTGTTGATTATTTCCTTTGCTGTGCAGAAACTTTTTATTTTGATGTAATCCCAACAGTTTGTTTTTGCTTTTGTTTCCCTTGCCTTTGGAGTCATACATAGAAAAATGTTGCTGTGGCCACTGTCAAAGAAATTATTTCCTATTCTATCTTCGAGGATTTAAAAAGAATGTGTATTCTGATGTTTTTAGGGTGAAATGTTCTGAGTATATTCGTTAGATCCATCTGGTCCAATATGTCATTCAAAGCCACTGTTTCTTTGTTGATTTTCTGTTTGGATAATCTATCCATTGGTGTAACTAGGATGTTAAAGTCGCCTACTATTACTGTATTACTGTCAATTACTTCCTTCATATTTATTATTAGCTGCTTTATGTATTTGGGTATTCCCATGTTGAGTGCATAAATATTTATAGTTGTTATATCTTCTTTTTGGATCATTCCTTTTATGATTATATAGTATTTTTCTTTGTTTTTTGTTATAGTCTTTGTTTTAAAGTCTATTTTGTGTGATTATGAATATTGCTACCCTGGCTTTCTTTATACTTCCATTTGCATGATAAATGGTTTTCCAACTCTTGACTTTCAATCTGCATATGTCTTTAAGTCTGAAAGGAGTCTCTAGTAGGCAACATATAGATGGGTCTGGTTTTTTATCCATTATGTTATCCTGTATCTTTTGATTGAAGTATTTAGTCCATTTTCATTGAAGGTGTTGATAAGTATCACCATTTTGTTAGTGGCTTTATGGTTTTGTAGTTCTTTGTTCCTTCTCTTGCTCTCTCCTCTAATGTTTGTTGGCTTTAAAGACATGCTTGGATTCTTATTTTTTGCATACCTTTTACTGGTTTATTTCATGGTTACCATTAGGTTTGTGTATAACATCTTATGCGTATAGAAATTTACATTAAGTTGATGGTCACTTATGTTTGAATCCATTCTTTATTCCTCTTCCCTTCACGTTTTAGGTATATTGGTGTCATACTTTACATGTTTTTATTTTGTGATTCCCTTAACTGATTTTTATAAACATAATTAATTATACTGGTTTTGTGTTTCCAGCTTTTCTTGCCCCTATTTATGATCTCAAAGAATCCCCGTTAACAGTTTTTGTAGGACTGATTTTGTGGTCATGAATTTCTTTAACTCTTGCTTGTCTGGGAAACTATCTGTCCTTCTGTTGTGAATGATAGTCTTGCTGGAGAGAGCATTCTTGGCCACAGGTTTGTTGTTTGTTTCTTTGTTTTCAGCACTTTGAATATATGTTACTCCCTCTAGTTTTTTCTGAAAAATCTCCTGATTACTTTATGGTTTTCCGTTGTATGTAACTGTTTCTTTTTCCTTGCTGCTTTTAAAATTCTCTTCTTATCTCTGCATTTTACCAATTTAATTACTGTATGTCTTGGTGTGGACTTCCCTAGCTTGATTTTGTTGGAGGCACTTGGTGCCTTCCAGATCTGGATTTCTATTTCCTTCCCCAGATTTGGAGGAAGCTAGTATTTATTCAAATAAATTTTTTGCCCCCTTTTCCCTCTCTCTTTTCTTCTTTTGGGATCCCTATAATGTGAATGTTCTTAAGCTTGCTAGTGTCACTAAGTTCCCTACGTCTGTTTTCATTTTTATTATTTTTTCGTCTCTCTCCCTCGCTCTCAAGCAAGCTTGGATTGTTTCGCATTATTCTGTCCTCCTGCTAATTTGTTCTTCTGCTTTCTCTAGTTTACTATTTATTCCATCTAGTGTATTATTTGTTTGTTTGTTTGTTTATTTATTTATTTATTTATTTATTTATTTATTTATTTATTTATGATAGTCACAGAGAGAGAGAGAGAGAGAGAGGGAGAGAGAGGCAGAGACACAGGCAGAGGGAGAAGCAGGCTCCATGGACCGGGAGCCCGACGTGGGATTCGATCCCAGGTCTCCAGGATCGCGCCCTGGGCCAAAGGCAGGCGCTAAACCGCTGCGCCACCCAGGGATCCCTCCATCTAGTGTATTTTTAATTTTAGTTTCAGTTGGGTTCTTCATCTCTGTGTTTTTTTTTTTTTTTTTTTTTATGTTTTCTTATCTCTTTGTTAAGGGTCTCACTGAGGTCCTCCATTCTTTTTTCAAGTTCAGTGTACTTTAAATTCTCTATCAGGCATATTACTTACCTCTCTTTTGTTTAGGTCTCTTGCTGTGATTTGTCCTATTGTTTCATTTGGAATGTATTTCTCTGTGTCATCATTTTGTCTAACTCTCTCCCTGTTTCTGTGTGTTAGGAAATTCAGCTACACCTCCTGCTCTTGACAGTAGTGGCCTGCAGTACAATGTTCCCTGTTCACCAGAATCTGGTGGCATCTCCTGTGCATGTTGCATGTGCCCTGCTGTTATGGCTGAGCAGCTTTTGCCTTTAGTCCGGTCATCTGCAATGACTCTTTGTCTGCTGTGGGCAGAGTTTGGTCCTTTTTTTGTTAGTGGGCCAGTCTTGGGCTACCATGGGCTTAAATTGAATCAGACCAGGCATTTGCCAGATGTAAATAGCAGTGAACTGCAGGAGAATGTAGGAGTGGGGGTGCACAGTATTAGCAAGGTTTGCAAGAGTCTCCTATGGGAGAAGACCTGGAGTTGCAGCCTGGCTGGAGGGGTTGTGCCCACTGGTGTATGCATGGGTGGGGCTTGCTGTTAGCAAGTGAAGTAGCAAGTGTTGGTATCACACTGGCTCCTGCAGGTGTCCATGTGTTTATGCTGGGGGTCCAGGGGAAGGAAATGGCACCAGCCAGCTCCTTTAGTCCTGGAGATGTTTCCCAGTGACCCCTGCCCCTCCAGCACATACTCTGAAATTAGTAAACAAATCTCCCTCCCATATACCCCAGGTGTTTTTCAAAATGCTACTTCTATGCTTTATCTCCATGGGCTTGTACGGACTTAGTTTCTTCTTGCCCTCTCAGCTTTCCCATGAGCCTGCTGATTTTTAGTGTTCCAGGTTTTAAGCCCTGCTGTTTGTAAGAATTCTTGAAATTTGACTCCTCTGGTTTTCAGAACCAAATGTTACTGGGATTTGTCTTCCCTGTGGGGGCTTCATGGTGCGAGAGTTTGTTTTTCTCCCCTCTCAGTGCCCACAGAGCCGTTCCCTCCCGCAGACAGTCCAATGGGTCTGTTTAGTGGATCCATTTAGCTCCTGACTGCGTCTCTAATCTTCCTCCTCTCTTCAGTGTGGCCTCTTCTCTACAATTGGCTGTGTAGAGACCATTCTTCCAGTCTTTGGGTCCTTTTCTGGGTTATTCACACTGATATGGCTGTTATCTGGTTGTTTCTATGGGACGAGGTGAGCTTAGGCTCCTCCTACTCCATCATCTGCCCTGGAAATCTTATATCATCCCTTTCCAATAAGAAGAAATCTCCTTCAGGACTTATTCATGTTATTTTTCTTTTACTCTGAATACAAATGAAGAATTCTGTAAAACTTCAGGTATTTGGAAGAACATGCCATTCATAGTTTGCTTCTGTTGATTAGCAGAAGCTGAAAAGGTTGAGAGAAGGAAGGAGATCTTTTCCCCTCATCTTTCATACTGTGAGCTTTACAGTGCTGAATTTTTTATTCCTAACTAACAGAAGAGAGATCTTTTCATTTTATCATTACATGACTAGAAAAGTGCAATTATTTTTATTCTTGTCCTAAAACTAGATAAGTTTCTTGGTTAATGGAGACTAGTTTTCCAATCTGAATAATGAACACAGCCTAGCTAAATGAAAGTGGGTGAGTTTTGGGTTGAATGAATTTTTATCTTTTTTCACAAAGTTGGTAAAGAGTACATATGTGGAAGTGGAACTAGGTCTCATGCCCTCTCTGATTGTGATTGCCATTTTTTTCTCTCTGAATGTGATGTGAAAGCTCAGAAATTCCTAAAATTGGGAGCCTCATGTCTTTGTATATGACCATGAGGAGATGAAAAATACATCTGTTAAAAATGATTTCATTTTATCTTGTTTTTATCTCTTTACTTTCAGGTAACTAGTTCTCCCAACTGTACAGACATGAGTAATGTTTGTCAGCCAACAGAGTTTATTTCTCGGCACAACATTGAGGGAATCTTCACTTTTGTGGATCACCGCTGTGTGGCTACTGTTGGCTACCAACCACAGGTGAAGAGCTGGAGCTATTTACACCACTGATACTTAAACCTGTTTTCCCTTGGCTTTGTTGATGTTATTCAGTCATGTATTCCAGAATAGCCAAAGCTTATCAGGCCCAGATATGAAAAAGTGATGATCCTATTCTATCTGTAGCTAAATTTATTCTCAGCTTTCTACCAATGTTATTCATCCAATCTAGAAAAATATGGTTGTTCTCATGTGGGATCAGCAGGCATGAAGATGTATGTATTTTTTGTTACTGATATTAATACAGATAATGATGCAAAAGTGTTGATTTTAATTAGTTATAATGGTATGACCATCATTAGGTAATTTATGTAATCACTTAGGTTAGGAACATAGTAACCCGCAACATATGCAAGTTTGGCACCAGTTATTTTTATTTTATTGAGATTTTTCATTCAGCAGACCAAGTAGTTATACCAGACTTGAGAAATAAGTCATTATATAGACTTTCAAAGTTGTATGGCCAAGAGGGACCTCTGGCTGTGGCTCTGAAGAAGTTGGTTAAAAGAGAGATCTTGAAAAAGCATAAAGTTGGAAGATTTACACTGATTCAACACCACTTAAGAAGCTGTTGTCATCAAGGTAGTATGATATCAGTATAAAGATAGATAAACAGATCAGTAGGCCAGAATAGTCTTTTTTCACATTTATGATCAGCTGATTTTCAATCAGGATGTCAGGACAGTTCAAAGGGGAAAAGATTCTTCCCAATAAATGGTGATGGAAAAATTGGATATTCCCCTTCACAGAAAAGGATGTAGACTCCTACCTCACCCCATAGACAAAAACCTAAATGTTTAAGAGCTAAAGTCATAAAACTTCTAGAAGAACACAGGAGATTATGTTTATGATTTTGAATCCAAGATTTCTTATATGACACTAAAAGCATGCTTCACAAAAGAAAAAAACCCAAAAGTTAGAGATCATCAAAATTAAAATTTGTCCTCTTAAAAGGACATCATTAAGAAAGTGAAAAGAAAAAAAAAAGAAAGAAAGAAAGTGACAAGGCCATCCATAAACTGGGAAAAAGTATTGCAAATCATATATCTGAAAAAGGATTTGTATCCAGAACATAGAAAAAAAACTCCTAGAACTCATTAAGGTAAACAGCCAGTAAAAAAGGATACAAGATTTGAATAGACATTTCACCAAAGAAGAAACATGAATGGCATATAAAAGATGCTCATCATGGGGCACCTGGCTGGCTCAGTTGTGGGAGCTTGTGACCCTTGATCTTGGGATTGTAGGTTCCAGCCAATGTTGGACATAGAGATTACTTAAAATCTTAAAAAAAAAAAAAAATAAGACGCTCTTCATTAGTCAGTAGGAAAGTACAAATCAAAACCACAATGAGATACCACTGTATGTCCACTAGAATGGGCATAGTGAGCTACCACTATATGTCCACTATAATCAAAAGGTATTGCAAGAATGGGGAGAAATTGCAACCATTATACATTGTTGGCAGACCTGTAAAATGATATAGCCACTTTGGAAAAACATTTTGGAAAAATGGAAAAATAGTTTGTAAAAAGTGAAACATATACTTAACCGTACTACAAGCTAGCAATTCCACTCCTAAGTATTTACTCAAGAGAAATGAAACCTATGTTCATATAAAGATTTATATACAAAAAAAAAAAAAAGATTTATATACAAATGTTCATAGTTGTATTTTTCACAGTAACACCAAAGTGGAAAAACTCAAAATGTCCATTAACTAGTGAATGGATATACAGCTGTGATATATCCACATTAGAGAATCCTACTGAGTAATAAAAAGAAATACACTATTGATATGTACAACAACATAGATGAGCTCCTGAAATCTTAAGTTACATGTAAGAAGTCAGAGACAAAAGACCACATATTATATGATTCCATTTGTATTAAATTTCTAGAAAGGCAACACTAAAGCAGAAAGCAGGTTACTCGTTGGCTAGGAGGTTGGGAGCAGGTGTTGACTATAAACAAGCACAAGGAAACTGGGAGCAGTGGATGTGTTCTCAAACCAGATTGTGGTGATAATGGTGGTTACACAACTATATATAAATATGTTAGAAGCCATCAATTGTAGATTTAGAATGAGTGAATTGTATGTGTACATTAGACTTCAAATCTTTAAAATGCAGCTAAAATAAATATATAATGTTCTGAAAAAGAAAAATGTTTTAGAGGCCATTTGCCAGGCAGATTCCATATTCTTTGTCTTTTTTTCCCCCTCCACACTTATTATAATCCTAGGCTAAAGACAGGAGAAATAAAATCCAAGTCCTTAAAAAAAAAAAATAAATAAATCCCAAGTCCTTTGCTGATAGGCCAGGAATTTTAGATGATCATAAAAGTGCCCATCTTACTCTTCTTTTTCATTTTTAGGAACTCTTAGGAAAGAATATTGTAGAATTTTGTCATCCTGAAGACCAGCAGCTTCTAAGAGATAGCTTCCAACAGGTAACTTTTTTCCCTGGTTTGGATCTGAATAATATTTTTATCTAATATCTGTTATCATATTAATCCCTCAAACATTTATTAACCACTGCTTGAGTACTATGACAGGCATCATAATCTTATGTTCTTTAGTGCATAACTTATATTTTAAAGGAATGGAAAAGGACCAGTATTTTGAGACTATGGATTATGTCCAAGGTACTTTGGCTTTGGCTACTCACTGTCTTGTATTTAGCTAACTGTATCTAAGAAACTTTTTTTTTTTAAATTTTTAAAAATATTTTATTTATTCATGAGAGACACAGAGAGAGGCAGGGACATAGCAGAGAGGAGCAGGCTCTCTGTGGGGATCCTGATGTGGGACTCCATCCTAGGATCCTGGGATCACAACCTGAGCCAAAGGCAGATGCTCAACCACTGAGCCACCCAGGTGCCCCTCTAAGAGACTCCTTAAAGTACTTAAAATATTCTGGGCCTCACTGAACTGTGGATTGTGGTAGAAATATTCATTTCATGCTTCTTTTATAGATAAATAAAAGTTAACTCTTCACAAATAAGAATTTTCAATTTAGGGATCCCTGGGTGGCGCAGCGGTTTAGTGCCTGCCTTTGGCCCAGGGCGCAATCCTGAAGACCCGGGATCGAATCCCACATCGGGCTCCCAGTGCGTGGAGCCTGCTTCTCCCTCTGCCTATGTCTCTGCCTCTCTCTCTCTCTCTCTCTCTGTGTGTGTGACTATCATAAAAAAATAAAAATTAAAAAAATGCTTTATAAAAAAAAAAAGACTTTTCAATTTGTCACCATTAAGTGTCTAAATTTTAAACAGATTCTTGGACTGGTGGCTCATATCAATCAGCTTGTTCAACTTTAGCACCAGTCTTATCACCAGTGCTTTTCCAGTACTAATACCTTCATTGTGAAGCTCCATGAGTTTTTCCAATTCAAACTTGGGCTTCTTGAGCATTTTCACTTTTGTAACAAAGACATTGTATAGTGGACAAATAGATTGGCAAGCCTTTTCAATGTCTTTTCTGATGCTCTCTGAAATTGATTTATTGACTATTTTTAAGTCATTTGTCTGCACCTCTCAGGTCATAATTTCCATCATGTTTTTCCAAATTTGGCAAACCTGTTGGTACTAAGCATAAGAGGTCTTCTGAATCTGATTGTTGCATTTTTTAGTAAAACCAACACAAAATAGGGGCACCTGGCTGGCTTAGTCAAGTGTCCAATTCTTGATTTCGGCTCAGGTCATGATCTCAGTATTGTGAGATTGAGCCCCAGGTCGGGTTCCTTGCTCAGCAGGTGTCTGTTTGAGATATTTTCTCTCCCTCCCTCCCTCCCTCCCTCCCTCCCTCCACCTCTCCCCCTCTTCCTCTCTCCCCCCTCCACCTTGTCCCTTCCCCCACATGATATGCACATGCTGTCTCTCAAATAAATAAGTATTTTTAAAAAATTCTGTTAAAACTAACATAAAATAGAAAAAGCAAATAACAAATAACCATTGGTAGTCTTAACATCAGCACGAGCTTTAAATCATCTGCCATTTTTTGACCATGGAACACATTTTGTCATGGATAAGATCCGTGCCATGGAAATTCAGGCAGTTTTTGCCCTGAACAATCTCAGTAATTAGCTTGAATTTTCTAAATGCAACTTTGTCATTCTGCAGATGGCAAGACTCACTTCAAAAATATGACCATGAAGCCATCAGATATGATTTGAGTTCCTTAGTTAGGTTCTTATGACTAGTGTTTTTCCAATATTTCTTTTCTTTTCCCAATATTTCTTATATTGAACATAGCTCATGCCTTCACATCATACCTGTTTTCCTTAGAAAATGGATCAACCACTTTCTTCTTGGCTTCCCTTTTGCCATTTACATAAGGTGCTTGTTCTTGTGATCCTCCATGGCATTGCTCAGGAAGCCAAAAGCAAGAATTAACCCCTAATTGTAAGCTGACTTTTTTTTTTTAATTTTTATTTATTTATTTTTTAAATTTTTATTTATTTATGATAGTCACAGAGAGAGAGAGAGAGAGAGAGACAGAGACACAGGCAGAGGGAGAAGCAGGCTCCATGCACTGGGAGCCCGATGCGGGACTCGATCCCGGGTCTCCAGGATCGCGCCCTGGACCAAAGGCAGGCGCTAAACTGCTGTGCCACCCAGGAATGGATGGATCAATCAATCAATCAATCAATCTTTAAGACACTAAAAAAATAGTCAACTTAAGTGCAAGGAAGCAAATCTTAGGAGACAAAATCACTGAAGACAGAAATGAAAAGAAAGGAAAAAAGAAAAAACACCATTTCCACCATTGGCATAATCATATTTCTACTTATGCTCCTCATACAGTGTAAGAAGATCATGGTGCATATAATATACACTTCCCCCTCCAGGAGGCTGGACATAAGCCACCCACTCACTTAGTTGGAGGCAGAAACATTCCAGTGCATACAGTCCCACATGATATATTCCCCCTGTAGCACAAGTTGACCTTAGACATCTAAGTATTCCCCCTGAGGTGGGAGCACCATTCCTGGAGGTATTATAATACAAGGTTGATGCATGGAGTATACAGAACAAACTTATATTCCATCTCCCTGCTCCAAAAATCCATTTAATATATTGTCCTTGGATAGAGGACATATCAGATATTAAACTGATATGAACAGATACTACACTTGATCTTAGCCAAAAAGTCAAGGATAAACTGTTATTTTCAGGCACTAGATTCAGAAAATATCTGGTGAATTTAATTTCAGTACAGGTTTGACTTTAGGAAGCAATTTTTTATATTAGCTAATTTCCCTCTTTGAGCCTCAGTAGTGTTCTAACATATTCAATAGATATAATAGCAGTACTTAAATTCGGAGTGTTGTTAGGAAGATTAAATAAGACAATATGTTTAGAGCACATAGCCCAGCTTCTAGAGAAAATCAGATGATGGCAGTAAAATGCCTGTCACCTGAACCCTCAGCATTACCATTCCATGTGCTCAGCTGCACCTCATAGAAGAACCACATTTTGTATATGTGTGGATTCAGGAAAACCATTCTGAAAAACTATTCTTTTTTTTTTTTCTGAAAAACTATTCTGACTTCTGTTGAATCCATTCAAAACTAAGGACATGACATGGACCTTCAGCAGTGTGAGAAGAGATTATACAGTATATTTTAAATCCTTGAAATTCTTAATTCTGACAACTTTGGGTCACAGAGCATCATTTTATCACTTCCAGAAAATGTTTATTCCAAAATAGCTTTGGGGATCCCTGGGTGGTGCAGCGGTTTGGCGCCTGCCTTTCAGGGCGTGATCCTGGAGACCCGGGATCGAATCCCACATCGGGCTCCCGGTGTATGGAGCCTGCTTCTCCCTCTGCCTATGTCTCTGCCTCTCTCTCTCTCTCTCTCTCTCTCTCTGTGTGACTATCATAAAAAAATAAAAATTTAAAAAATTTAAAAAAAATTTAAAAAAAACAAAAACAAAATAGCTTTAATGACTCCTATAACACTCTACATAATCTCAAGGTTATTATTCTGACATTAGTTGCTACTGTGATTTTAGGGTACTTAGATAAGGGTGCTTTTTAATGTGTGGTCTCCAGCCTTTAGATGCTGATTTCCTGATTTTGATATTTCTTAAGTCTAGTTGGATTTATATTTCTTTCTCAGTAATAAATTTAGTTATATCCAACAAAGCTTGTTTTCTGTCTGTTATGGTTACTGCAGTGCTGTATTTCACACTTGATTTGTGAAAGGTATGTGTGTATATGTATATATAAAATGTGCCATTTTATTATTGCAAAGTGAAGTGTGTCCCATTTTCTGCTGTAATTATTTCTCAGTCAGCTTTAATGTCAGCAGTTATTTCCACCATTAGCAGCTTAAACACAAGTGTTACCGCTTTTTCTTAAAAAGTGTAGGTATTTTGGAGCACTGGACTTAACGCTTCATTAGAATAGATATATACCTCAGTAAGCAGGTTTTCAAATCCAGTACATAGTTGTGTAGCAATGTAATTATATTAATTCTGTATATATTACAAGTGAGCACATGCAAAAATTAAAGAATGATTACTATTGTTTAAATTCAAATATTCAGGGAGGCCTGGGTAGCTCAGCAGTTGAGCGTCTGCCTTTGGCTTGGGGTGTGATCCTGGAGTCCCAGGATGGAGTCCCACATCAGGCTCCCTGCATGGAGCCTGCTTCACCCTCTTCCTGTGTCTCTGCCTCTCTCTGTGTGCCTCTCATGAAGAAATAAATAAAATCTTTAAAAAAAAATTCAAATGTTCACATCTCACTCCTTTATCATGTTAAGTGTTGGTGTTCTGAAAAAAAAAAAATAAAAGCACGTAGTCCAATGCTTGACATACAGTAACTACAAAATAAATAATAGCTGCTCATACTATTTTTTTGTTAGGGAGGAAAGGTCAAAAGATAATTTTCTATTTCATAAAACTAGAAACTAAAATCTAAGATGATTTTCTTTTAAAAAACAAAAGCAAAACAAAACTAAAGCCAACTTAGTTTTATTTATAGAAACCTACATGGGTGCTGTGAAAACAAATTCTCAGGCTTAGGGGAAGACCTAGGATTGAAGAGCAACATGTAAGCTATTTCAATATCAAAGTACAAATTTCTACTTTAGACTTGTAAAGCTAGATCAACATATCTTTAAGGGACTTCCCAAGCGAAGTGGGGAAACAGTCTTTATTCTGGAAAAAAATTGTTACTCCTGTATGTGATCAAATAGCTATTTGAGACTCTAGGAAGAATTATAAATATACCTTCTTGTTATTTAGCACTTAGCTTTCACTCCCCCTGTTGTTTTGTCAGTAATGTTGAAAGAGACTGGTACTTCAAGGACTGTAACACATGAATCTTAGGGTGGTAGAAATGGGGAATTGAAAAAAAATTCTAAAGAAAATTTTTTGTGGGTTTCACTGATAACTTGAAAACTTTTTCAGGTGGTGAAGTTAAAAGGCCAGGTGCTGTCTGTCATGTTCCGGTTTCGGTCTAAGAACCGAGAATGGCTCTGGATGAGAACCAGCTCCTTTACTTTCCAGAACCCTTACTCAGATGAAATTGAGTATATCATCTGTACCAACACCAATGTGAAGTATGTACCATAAAGGCTTTTTCCAGTGTTGGGATTTCTCATGGGCCAAGTCTGCTTAGCCATCAAGCTGTCTGCTACTCTTCTGCCTTTGTAGTGGTTAAACACCATTAGTTTGAAGTCCCTCATCTTGGCAGTTTACTACACAATAAGATTTTTAACAAACTACTTTAGAGAGTAAGTTCTGAGATGTGAAGGGTTCGTATTTCAATTTTATGCTTAAACTCTTTCTAGAAAGGATATTGTTTTATATACAAGTTCGTTGCTTTATCCTGGTAGAATTTTCCCCTAGAGCAGGTATCTGCAAACTCTTTTCGTAAAAGGCCAAGGTAGTAATTATATTAGCTTTGTGGGGGCATATGGTCTCTATTGAAATTACTCAACTCTGCTATTATAACATGAAAAGAGTCCTAGACAAATGAAATGAATAAAGATAGCTATGTTCCAACAAACTTTTATTTACAAAAACAGGCAGTGGACTGAATTTGGCCTATAGACTGTAGTTTGCTTTGCTTTTGAGCATAACTATATCTGTTCTGTTCCTTGATTCCTTTCTGTTTGGGCTTTTCCTTCTCAGCTTTGTAAAAACTAGTTTTACTGATTTTGTGATAGGTTGCATATACCATGGTAGTGCACCCATTTAAAGTATATAATTTTTTTAGTATGTCACAGGGTTGTACAACTATTACCACAATCTAATTTCAGTACATACTCATTGCCCCCAAAAGAAATTCTGTATTCATTAATAGTCATCCTCCCTACTCCCCAAGCCCTGTGTGACAACTAATCTATTTTCTGTCTCTCTAAATTTGTCTATTCTAGATATTTTATATGAATGGAATCATAACAATATATGAGTCCTTGTAACCGACCTCTTTTGCTTAGTGTAATATTTTAAGGGTTATCTCTGCTGTAGCATTTATTTGTACTTTTTTTGATTGCCAAATAATATTCCTTTGTCCAGGGATACATTTAGTTTATCCATTCATTAATTGATGGACATTGGATTATTTCTACTTTTTGACTATTTGGAACACAGCTATGGACACTTATATACCAGTGTTTATGTGGATATGTTTTTATTTTCTTGGGTATATACCTAGGAGTGGAATTGCTGGGTTACATGGCAACTCTGTGTTTAATCTTTTGAGGAACTGCAAAACTCTTCCCAAAGCTTCAGTATCCTTTACACTACCATCAGCAATGTAATTAGTGTTCGAATTCCTTCACATTTTTACTGTCTCTTTTATTATACCCATTCCAGTAGATGTCAATTGTCAGATTGTTTTTTTCCCATTTAATCTATATATATAGAATTAGCCCTGAGCCTATCTCTTGAAGATCTGCTTAGAAATGATTATCAAGTATAAGTAGTAACCTGGTAACAACATTGAGTCTGTGTCCTTCTACTTTTAGGGCTATTAAAGTTTAATTCTTTTCTAATTAGTATAGCAGAGTGGATTGAGTTAGAAATTGTACTTATTTAGGACTCAGGTATATGGTCATTGGCAGTGTAGTGTTTTTGCATCTTTATATTACAGAATAACCATTGTTTTGTGTTTCCATTTTGTTTAAATTTTGAAATTTTAAGTACTTTTAGAACTTGTTTTTGTAAATAATGTTCACATTTTTATGTACCATTTTTCCACCACAATTTAATTCTTAAAATTTTTTAAATAAATATTTTTTACAGAAAAATTGGAAAGTATAGAAAACTATAGGGAGGACTGGGTGGCTCAGCAGTTGAGCATCTGCCTTTGACTTGGGGCGTGATCCCGGTGTCCTGGGATCCGAGTGCACATCCGGCTCCCTGTGAGGATCCTAGCCTGTTTCTCTCTCTGCCTGTGTCTCTGCCTCTCTCTCTGTGTCTCTCATGAATAAATGGACAAAATCTTAAAAAAAAAAAAAAAAAGTATGGAAAACTATAAAGAGAAGGGAACAAACGACTCTTTCACTACGCAAAACTATAAAGAGAAGGGAACAAGTGACTCTTTCACTACGCAAAGAGTCTTTGTTAATGTTTGTGTATGTACTGTTAGTTTTTTTTACTTATGCTTTTTAAAACCCCAGTATATGGATACACACATATATACCAACTAGGTATTGAGTACCCAGGAGTTAGACCCTATACAGGATAAACTCTTGCGCCACAGGACATAGTTTTTGTTTGTACCTCATTGTCCATGGTATGAAATATTTGCTGAATTTGAAGTCATAGGTTACTTTTTTTTTTTTTTTAATTTTTAATTTATTTATGATAGTCACACAGAGAGAGAGAGAGAGAGAGAGGCAGAGACATAGGCAGAGGGAGAAGCAGGCTCCTTGCGCCGGGAGCCCGATGTCGGACTCGATCCCAGGTCTCCAGGATCACGCCCTGGGCCAAAGGCAGGCGCTAAACCGCTGCGCCACCCAGGGATCCCAAGTCATAGGTTACTTAAAGGATTAGATTTCAAAGGGGAATTTATTAGTTATTGCCTCACCTACAGGTGAATCTATGCAGCTTTCTGTACAAACAGTGCTAGATCCTTTTTTCCCCGTCTGTTCTGTCTGCTCTTCATTTTCCCAGGAACTCCAGCCAGGAACCAAGGCCTGCACTGTCCAACACAATCCAGAGACCACAGCTAGGTCCCACAGCTAATTTACCCCTGGAGATGAGCTCAGGGCAGTTGGCATCCAGGTGAGAAACAATAGAAGAATCATTCATTCATCAGTGACTCACCGTGGGGAATAGGTATCTGCAATCCCATTTGTTTGTTTATTTTAAGCCCTTCCCCCACATTAAAAAAAATCTTTCTCTCCTCACTGGTCTTTAACATATAGGCAACAGCAACAGCAAACAGAGTTGGATGTGGTATCAGCAAGAGATGGACTGGCTGGCTTCAATCATTCCCAGGTAAGTGTGTCATCTTTTAAGAGGACTATGAGCATTTCCTTAAGAAATGTCCTCCAGGGCCATTTAGAGTGTATGTATATCTTTATGTGAATGTTATGGTTGTTGAATTGTCGTGTTAAATCTTTCATGGTATTTTTATCATTGTAACATACAGGTTTCTGTTCAGCCTGTGACAACCACAGGGCCAGAACACAGCAAGCCCCTCGAGAAGACAGATGGTCTGTTTGCCCAGGATAGAGATCCAAGATTTTCAGAAATCTACTCCAGCATTAATGCAGGTGTGTTTCTTCCGTATTCTCCTTTTAAATTTTCATTTAGATCACTTATTGATGTGCCTGCTGTTGCCCAACATCCTTCCACTTAATCATAATACCTCATGAGAAAATAGGAACTTGCTGAACTAATGTACTACAGCCCCTTGACTGGCCCTCCCCCCACTCCTTTTGGTCCACAGATCAGAGTAAAGGCATCTCCTCCAGCACTGTCCCTGCCACCCAACAGCTATTCTCACAGGGCAACACATTCCCTCCTACCCCCCGGCCGGCAGAGAATTTCAGGTGAGCCCCTTATGTATGTGCTGCTTTACAGGGCAACTGAGGCATTCAGTTGCTAAATCCAAGTTTTATTCTTCCCTAGCTTTCTCTGATTATTTCAGACAAAGCAGTAGAACTTGTAAGACTTAAGATGAGGCAAGCTGCTTTTCTTCCTCCTATTTCTTTGCATCTGTCCTGTTGCTATGTTATAGGTTCCATCTCTGTGTGTCCTGATTGGTCTGTGACTGTCAGTTTTTCTCATTTTTTCCAAATTCTGTTACCAAGTTTTCCTTAACCCCAGGGAAGTCAGGGGGACCTAGGAATAGCATTAGATTGTCCTGTGATTCCTAGATTTTGTGGTAAACCCATCCTTTTAATCTTGTACTGCACTATTTGTTCACTCTAGAAATAGTGGTCTGGCCCCTCCTGTAACCATCGTCCAGCCATCAGCTTCTGCAGGGCAGATGTTGGCCCAGATTTCCCGCCACTCCAACGCCCCCCAGGGAGCAGCCCCCACTTGGACCCCTAGCACCCGCCCAGGATTCTCTGCCCAGGTAAAGCTTCTTCTTCTGTTTGTCCCCCGTATACTAGTTTTTGGTTGGTTTGGCTTTTTTCTATTGTCATCTATCTAGATATCTTCTCAACCCCCACCCCCTACCTTCCAATTTTTCTCTTTATTGGGAGTAGCTAGATAATTAAAAACAAATAATCCCCAAATCTCAGAGTCTGGTTCTCACATAGTCGCATTTATTCAGAATTGCTCACCTGTAACACATTAAACAGATTTGATTTACTGATTTGTTTTGGAGTCAATTCTGAGTTTCTATTTTGTACTGTTTAAAGCTAATATTTTTTCATATATTAATATATGCTTATATTGCACAGTAATATTTTGTTTATTTTTAAAAGATTTTATTTATTCCTGAGAGACAGAGAGAGGCAGAGACACAGCCAGAAGAAGAAGCAGGCTCCACTCAGGGAGCCCGATGTGGGACTCGATCCCTGGACTCCAGGATTGCTACCTGAGCCAAAGGCAGACGCTCAACCACTGAGCCACCCAGGCGTCCCATTATTTTAAATAAAGAAGCCCAAACCAAAAAGCACACTCCAAAATTGTTATATGCAATATATCTCAAAAGCATAAAAGGAAAATAAAAACTGGAAAAATTTCTTATGACTCTAGATGTATATAGTTTATTAATCTCATAGTTCTTTGCTTTTACACTTTGTTATACCTGCCTAAAGGTAGTGTCGAAGGAGATTGGCATTAATTAGAAGAAATAGTAAGAAATAAATGATGAGCTTGGCTCAGAAGAATCCATTGATTGACAGATGGTTGACTCATAGGAATGGCATGTCCAATAATGTTAATGTTCCATTTGTTGTTCTCTATCCCTTTCTCTTTCAGCAGGTGGCTGCTCAGGCTACAGCCAAGACTCGTTCTTCCCAATTTGGTGTGGGCAACTTTCAGACTCCGTCCTCCTTCAGCCCCATGTCCCTTTCTGGTGCTTCTACTGCATCACCTGGTGCTGCTGCCTATCCTAATCTCACCAGTCGTGGATCCAACTTTGGTGAGTTTCAGATTAGAAAGGAGGGTAACAGGAAAGTGACACCACTAAACAGAAAGGATTTAGTAGTTAAAATAGTTTGCTTGGGTCCTGGGTACACTGATCTAATTGTGGAGAAATGCAAAGTGACAGTCCATTTGGAATTTAAAATTAATTAATTAATTAATTAATTATTAAAAAGATTTTATTTATTCATGAGAGACACAGAGAGAAAGAGAGAGGCAGAGACACAGGCAGAGGGAGAAGCAGGCTCCATGTAGGGAGCCCGATGTGGGACTCGATCCCAGGTCTCCAGGATCAGCAGCGCTAAACCGCTGAGCCACTCGGGCTGCCCTGGAATTTAAAATTTACCCACATGAAAAAGGCTTATTAAAAAAAAGAAAAAGAAAAAGGCGTATTTAAAAAGTGCATAAGGTATTATATATTAAATGATAAGCAAATTTCATCTAAATGATCAAAGGACTCTTTGGAAAGGCTATGCAAATAAGAGAAATTAATTTGGGCCAGGTTTTGGAATTGAGGAGGCATTGATTAACAGAGAAGAGTAGAAAGTATCTTTTTTTTTTAAAAAAAAAAAGATATTTTTCTTTTTTCATGAGAGACGCAGAGAGAGAGAGATAGAGAGAAAGGCAGAGACACAGGCCGAGAGAGAAGCAGGCTCCATGCAGGGAGCCTGAAATGGGACTCGATACCGGATCTCCAGGATCAGGCCCTGGGTTGAAGGTGGCGCTAAACCGCTGAGCCACCTGGGCTGCCCTGAAAGTATCTACGTGCTAGTTTCTCCTCTCCAGTGGAGTTAGTAGCTTAAGGTTGGTTGTTGTTCCTTACTATATTTCTAGCTTCTGAGACTGGACAGACTACAGGACAATTCCAGACACGAACAGCAGAGGGTGTAGGTGTCTGGCCACAGTGGCAGGGCCAGCAGCCTCATCATCGGTCGAGTTCTAATGAGCAACATGTTCAACAGCCATCAGCACAGCAACCTGGCCAGCCTGAGGTCTTCCAGGTGAGAGGGTGAAAATCAGACTTCAGAAAATCAGAAACTGGTAGAGAAAGGGTCAGAGAACAGAGTTAGAGAAGGAAATATGCATGTGGCCTGAGGTGTTGGGAGTATGTGGGATAAGATGGAGTGGGCACATATAGGGATAAATGTCATTAACTGGAACTTACTGTGTGATGCACAGCCTTTAACCAGACCATCTTTAGTGATGTGAAGCACCGTGAGAAGATGTTAAAGGGAATCCTTTTAGCCCATTCAAGGAGGCCACATCCCCACTGTACAGTAGCTTGGGTATAAACATACTGATTATAGCTATAAGAGCCCATTTACCTAAGTCCTGAGGGGACTGAAAAAGCACATAGAATAATCTTAGGACAAAAGAAGAGCTTGTTTAAAACACAGGTTGAAAGAAAGCAAAACAGATTTGGTAGAAAACAAATATGGTAAGAGATAATTCCATATGTGTTCGTGGGGAGTATATGAAATGTGGCAAGCAGATTTTTCTCTTTTTGAAAAATATAAAAGACTAGAAAAGAGGAAAAATGTGGAACTGTAGGAGGAAACCAGAGAAGGGACTAGGAACCAAAGTTGTCATCTAAAGGAGTCAGGGAGTTTCTGGGAGTAGGGAAGGCTTAGGGAGCTCAGCCCCACAGAAACTGTGTGGGGTCAGGAGTGATGCTTTAGGGGAATTCTAGGAAGAAGCTCGCTAAATGTGGGGGATTAAGGTGTGTGACTAGACTTGCTCTGTTTCTCTTATTAGGAGATGCTGTCCATGCTGGGAGACCAGAGCAACAGCTACAACAATGAAGAATTTCCTGACCTAACTATGTTTCCCTCCTTTTCAGAATAGAACTTTTGGGGTGAGGATAAGGGGTGGGGGAGAAAAATCACTGTTTGTTTTTAAAAAGCAAATCTTTCTGTAAAGAGAATAAAAGTCCCTCTCCCTTCCCTTCCCTCACCCCTAATGTGTACCCCCCTTCCTTTTGGCCTTTTCTTGCCCTTCTGCCTCTGAGATAACATTTATAGAAGAAATGGGGTGAATCCTGAAGGCTTTAGGGATCCTTTGAAAAACTGAGGCTGGGTAAAGTTAAGAATGCCTTTCTTTATGTCTTTCTGATTTGTGCAGAAATGATTTGCGCTAGGGTCAAGAGGCAGGTTAGAGAACATGACACCCACTATTTGCCTTCAATACTGTGGCTTGTTTTTGGAAAGAAATTCTGAATAAGGTGGGGGAGAAGAGAAATGTCCTCATATTTGAGGACCATGAAACATGGTAGGTAGGTATTGTATAGGGCTTTAGGAAGTAAGCATAATAAGCTCTTTCTGCTGCCTGGTGAGCGAGGAAGTTGAGAGAGGGAGAGGGAGAAAGAGAGAAAGAGAGTGTGTGTGTGTGTGTGTGTGTTTGTGTGTGTGCGTGCGCGCACACACACATATATATCCACATGTGTGTTTCTGTGTTTGTTTCTTTCTCCCTATTAGGGAGTTATGCAAAATTTGTCCCAGATTTTATCTTTGTTTTTCTGTATATTCTTCAAAGAGTCCTAAGGAGTTAAATCTTCTATGTATTTTCCACTTAGTATTGCAGCCAAAGAGTATTTAAATAAATGTCTTTGCTGCACTTACATCTATGCCCAGCCAGTATGCAACTGTAAGCAGATATATATAGTCTTCTGTTGATGTGGTTGGTTTCTTATCAAACGTATTTAGTGATAAAGCTGGGTCAGTCCCACTTTTGGTGCTCTCACCTTATATGGAAGATCTGCAAATATTACAGATGTTTAGGGTGGGAAGATAAACCCCTTTCAAAAACCCCATACTTGGCCATACTTGCTGCATTTTTCTGTCAGAATCACATATGATGTGTGTTCTGTAGAGGTTATTTCTGCATGGAAACTCAACTTCTTGGATTAGCAGTCCCAGTGAAATCTTCACTGCTGGAATTCAAACCAAATACCAAATCTTCTTGCAAAGTAGCCTCTTTCATCCCATTCTCAATTCAGTCTGGTTAGAAATTGAGATTTAGGTCTTTTCTGGACCTATAGTTCTCACCTTTTGCTCCTTCCAGTCTTAAGATTGGATTTTTCTTTATGATGCAAGAGAATAAATCCACGTGATAGATGGAGCCTAGACTCCATTCCTTACAGGGTCACTGAGTTAACTATAGCCATATAAATGCAGATACCGGTTACTACTCTCACTCTTTACCTTCCTCAGGTAACAGTCATGTGTATCAGGCCCCCCCCCCCCTTTTTTCTTTTTGATTGGCTCAGGCCAGTATCTTAAGTGAAAGACTGAATTAAATAAGGAGAAGACATATTAAACATAGCCATTGGAGACTGAGGAGCACAGATGGCCTTAGGAGAGGCTGAGAGAGCATCATTACTGGGTTTCTCTCCCTTTTGTCTCCAGTCTGGTGCCAGGTAGTGGAGTTGAAAAGGAGACTATTTTTTTATTCTATGTGCACACATACCATATACATATATATTTGTATCACAAGTTAAGAAACCAAAAAGTTGAGTTTCCAATGGAATCCTTGTTTTTTAATAATTGACTGTTTTTAAATGTGATCAGGACTATAATATTGTACAGTTATAGGGCTTTTGGGGAAGGAGAAGGGAGGGAAAAGATGCTCTGGGGGTTTTGTTTCTGCTTTTCCTTCAGGGTTTTATTTTTGATTGTTTTGTTTTTTTCTTGTTGGCCGTTTCTGTACTGCTGGCATCTATGCTGAGCTTTACAGTGGCAAAAATAATGACATGTAGCAAAGATTTTAAAACAAAATATTTTTTCCTTTTGTAAACTTTGTTGTGTTGTGTGGTCTTGATTGCGGCTTTATTATTCCTTTCCAGCTCAAAAACAACAAATACCCACAACTAATTGAATCCGTAGTCCATAGTTTGAACACCAGATATGCAAACATAAGGCACAGTGTGTCTGTAATTTCAGGATTCAGAAATCATAGGGCTCTGATCACTCAGCATTCCTTGGTTGTCCTCCTGATCCTGACTCATTCTGAGTAAAATCAGCAGGGACATCTGACCATGAGACGGGGGTTGGGGAATTGCCCAAGTCCTCCAGAGCAGACAGAGATGAGATGTGAGACCAATAAAGCACATCAGATTCCTTGCCCTAGTACCCTCTGCTCTCCTGGATGAAAAGGATATATCAATGAGGAAATTTAAACCGTTTGGGTCTGGACTTGGTTTCCTTCTAGGACCATGTGGTTCATTAAGAAATCTTAAAATTAACAGGCAGGCATAAACCTATATTCTTGAGGGTCTTATGTGTGCAGTCCAGCTAGAAATTGAATCTGCCCCTGTGTATAAGGACTGTCTTTTCCTCTTCCCCCATCTCTATTTGTGGAAGAAAATGGGAGTTTGGGGATGTGGTTTAGGGACTGAACTAGACTCTTATGATCTGTCACATGCCTAGATGTTGTCGGAATCATTTGGAGAAGTTCACATGACTGGTCTTGGATCAGGGATTTTATTTTATTTTATTTTGTATTTTATTTTATTTTTTTGGATCAGGGATTTTAATAATTGAAACAGATAATGTTCAGGCATCCCACCATCTGAGAATTAGAGCAACAAAGAAGTCACATGTCAGTGCTTATGGCATTGATTCAAGTGAAGTCATTAATTAGGAAGGCTGTTTTTGGTTACTTTTAGAACAAGTTTCATCTGGACATTTGGGCATATCCTTCCTCAGCAAAACTGTATTAAGCTTGGGAGAGCTATTGATAACTTTTAGCCAACAAGGTTATAAACTACTAGTGATTTTAGAGCCCATGGCTTCCTACATACTCTTTTCTAGTTTTGTATTTATTCCCTCATCCTTGGGATCCCTGGGTGGCGCAGCGGTTTAGCGCCTGCCTTTGGCCCGGGGCGCGATCCTGGAGACCCGGGATCGAATCCCACGTCAGGCTCCCGGTGCATGGAACCTGCTTCTCCCTCTGACTATGTCTCTGCCTCTCTCTCTCTCACTGTGTGCCTATCATAAATAAAAAAAAAAAAAAAAAAAAAATTTATTCCCTCATCCTTGCTGTGAGGGTCAGACACAAACTTGAAAACTAAGGTTTCAAAGTTGGGAGAGATGGCTGATAACAGGAAAAGGACAGGAGAAGATGTAATCCCCAATATGATAAATACTATATAATAAAGAAGGATGGGGGAGACCAGGACTGTGTCCTGTTAACCATCAAAGTGAAGGTAAGCTCCAATACAACAATGTGTATTGAGTCTTTTTTTTTTGTTTTTTTTACTGCCCTCAAAGACAGTCATGTGAAACTAAATACCTAGCAACTCTCCATCCTGGCATACACACTCCACACACACACACACGCACACACACACACACACAGAAGCATTGCAAATCCACTGCCTCTTTCCCTCTCCAACCCCGCTTCTCTCAGCATTTCTTTCCCCGCCTCCCTTTCCTATTCAAAATTTCCAGCCCACAGCTGAAACTGACTTCCGCAATCCTGATGGAATAAATCCAGTACCCCTAGTCATCCGCCCACATTATCCACACTCCCCAGCAAACGGAACCCAGAGCACAGATCCTGTCAGCAGGTAACATTTTCTACTTGCTAGATCTTTTAGCTTCTCATTTCTTCCTTTCTCCATTTTAGGGATATAAGGGATGTCGTGACTTGGGCATCTAGTTAAGATTTGTAGGTTGTGTGGGTAAAAACAGGTCATTTCCTGGCCAAATAAAATTTGCCTGGAAATCTTTAGGATTCCTTCTACGATTTATATGTTTGTATACATAGTTGTTAGTGAAAGCTAGAGATATAGTAGAGATACAGGGAATCCTTTGGCTATCCCTTAAAGAGTGGCCTCCCCCGGTAGGGTTTTCTGTTTTGGCCAAAGGTACCAAAAGGGTTAATTTACTAGCAGGGAGAAGGACTGGTGCCCAGAGGTGCTTTTCTACTCTGTCTCAAAGCCCTTAACATTCCAGATATGAAATGTCTTATTGAATGTTTTGCCAGTTTGCAAAGATTACACAAAAATAGGACTGTAAATTTAAAAATGATGCAAGCTGTATGACTTGCTTCAGACTATAAATTGTTCTTAAAATGGAGAACATGGAATTAAGCAAGCCACCTTAAATGAGTGAAGCTAGAGTAAACTGAAAAGCCGTGAATGTAATGATCATAGAAGACTGCTGTTTTTGTCTTGCATTCTTCTAACAAGCTTTGGTTCTGAAGCTTTTCATCCTGTGAGGCAGTCACAGAAGTTTTTTGTTGTCAGGAAAAGAAAGAAAAACTTTGCTGCCAACATCATCTGGTTGAGATTAGGGGCAGTTTCCTGCCTGAGGGAGCAGGAAGAGAAAGGAGGAAAAGATGCATAATACTAAGGAGACCGTAAACATTAGAAAGTAAGAAATACTGTCAACTTTTCTCCATCCTCTTCTGGCGAGATCTGGGAAAGTATCAGAATTTGGGGCAAGGGGGTAAATAATACCTTAAAGAAATGGTCAGGGAACAAAACTTAGCTGGAGATCTCTCCTGTATTCTCCTACCCCCCTCCAACTTCCAAGTCTGCACAGGAGACAGGTGCTGATTCCATTCTGATTGTCCATTTTCTACCCCATTTCTGGTTTTCTGTGCAAGTGTGGGGTGTATTTGTGTGTGTTGAATCTCCCTAGGTCAAAATACAGGAACCAGATGTTTCAGCACCCAATCCAAACCCAGATCCTTCCTATCATTGTTTTATATGCAAATCACGCTCAATTCTTTGTATTCCTTCCATATAAATCCTTGTTTTAATTTGCCTCGGGGTCCAAGGAAGGGGTGCTTTGGGTTCATGAATTCCCCAGAATTATTGTGTGTGCATGCATTTTTCAGGTGAGTGGAACTGTAATGGATTACAAAACTTTACTAGCTTCTCAAAGGAGTCTATGACTCCCAAAAGTTAAGAACCACCTGTTTGGGAATATGGTTTCAGCTATTTCCTCATCCCAAGCCAGTCTATGAACCCTTTGGCAAACAGAAGACTCTCCCCTAATTATCTCCTTCCCCAGGATGTGGGGGCTTGAGGTTCTACTGCTGCTGCCCATGGCAAGCTTTGCTTTATATCCTGAGGAGATACTGGACACCCAGTGGGAGCTTTGGAAGAAGACCTACAGGAAGCAGTATAATAGCAAGGTGCCTGGGGACTGGGTGGGGAGCATAGTCGGGGAACTTGAGACCTCCAGCCTTTAGCTTCCAGACTCCTTTCTTCAATCTCGATACCTTAATCAGTCCAGCCAAGCAAACCTGCCCCGGTTCTCTAACTCAACATGCAGTTTCATTCCTACTCTTTGACTCACCCTCCCTCAAGTTCAAGCCTTTTCTTTATAACTGTCATACTTCTCTTTGGGGAAGACTTCTCAGATTAATATTATTCATCCATGAGCAATTTTCTATACGTCTCTCCAGAGCTTGGCATTCTATTTTTGTATTTGTATATTTCTTTCTGTATGCTCTCAATAATACTGTGGCCAGTTCTCCCAACTAGACTATAAACCCTGCATGATTGTTTCATCTTTTCTTCTAAAAACCTCCACAGTGTTACTTATGTAACTTTGTACACAGAACACAGTCCACCAGTACTGACTATGCTCTGTTTAGGTGGATGAACTCTCTCGGCGTTTAATTTGGGAAAAAAACTTGAAGCATATTTCTATCCATAATCTTGAAGCCTCTCTTGGTGTCCATACATATGAACTGGCCATGAACCACTTGGGTGACATGGTGAGTTGAACCTCAGCTCCTGGCCTACTTGCCCTGTTTGCCTTAGTTCTCTGCTTATGCCTTGCCTTTTTGTTTTTTGTCACAGACCAGTGAAGAGGTGGTTCAGAAGATGACTGGACTCAAAGTACCCCCCTCTCACTCCCGCAGTAATGATACCCTCTATATCCCAGACTGGGAAAGCAGAGCCCCAGACTCCGTTGATTATCGAAAGAAAGGATATGTTACTCCTGTCAAGAACCAGGTATTTTCCTTTCTCTTGGCATGACCTCTTTCCACTTCTTTGTTCTTAAGGTAGGAGGGAACTAGAAAGATAGGGCAAGAAATTAAAGGCTCTCTCCCAATGCTAAGAGAATATAGCTTATTCTGTTATTTTTGTACTTTTATATTGTTTGTTTTTTTCTTTTTTCAAGTATTGCTGTAAGCACCCTTGTGTGTATGTTTTCATGTACATGTGCAAATATTTATGCAAAATAAATCCTAAAATTGGAACCGCACAGAGAATCCTTTCCAAAATTTTTTTACAATCTTAACATTCGTACCAGCAGGAGAATGCCACTTTTACCTCCACCATAACAATGCTGATTATATCAACCAGATCAATAACTGATTTAATATTCATTCAACAAACACATCTTTTTAAAAACCTACCAAGTATAGTGCTAGGCAATGGAGATTCAGGATGACTAAGACATAATCTGTGTCCTCAAGAAACCTCAGTCCTAAAAAATGGAACAGAAAAGAAAGAAAGAAAAATGGATAATCTAGCTGAACAAATAGTAATAGCACTTTTTGAGAAATTGTTGTGTGTCAGAAACTTATAAATCCTTTACATGAATTAACTTTTTAAATCTCCATAATCCATAATTGAGTACATTATTATCCACATTTACAGATAAGGCACAGAGAGGTTTAATAACTTACCCAAGGTCACATATCTTGTAGGTTGCAATGTGAGTACTCTGCTTCACAGCAGCTAATGGTAATAATGGTAACCACAGTTATCCATGCAAACAATAACAATAGAACAATATAACCTAGCAAATGAAGGGAAATAGGAAGATTTCACAGAAAAGGGGACAAGGGTGTTTCATGGGGCAGTTTAGAGGAAAGGAACAAAAAGTGTGAACAGCAGTGACTAACAGTTGCTCTGTTATGCCTATTAGGGTCAGTGTGGTTCCTGTTGGGCTTTTAGCTCTGTGGGTGCCCTGGAGGGCCAACTCAAGAAGAAAACTGGCAAACTCTTAAATCTGAGTCCCCAGAACCTGGTGGACTGTGTCTCTGAGAATGATGGCTGTGGAGGAGGCTACATGACCAATGCCTTCCAGTATGTGCAGAAGAACCGGGGCATTGACTCTGAAGATGCCTACCCATATGTGGGACAGGTGAGACTGCCCTGTGCAGTTATACAGCTCAGAAATGGCTCCTCTTCCCCCAACATGATATTTTGTACTGGAAACAATTCCAAAAATGTTGTTTTCTATTCCCCTTATCCTGCCTTCTTGATGGGATAGTTTACCATAGGAGGCCAAGAAGATTCCCACAGCCCGGGAGATTTGGGGGGCTTAGGCCACCATAACCCTTTCTGTCTCTTTCCCTGGAGAAAACAGTACAGGTGACCCCACAGACATCTTAGTAGGCCTCTGCAACCTCCCACTCAGCTCCTCCACTCCCATCGCAGATCCCAAACCAGCCACTTTAATTTACTGAATCATGTGCCTTTATTTTGCATGATTTCAGCATGAGTCTGGGGAATGTTTATGCAAATTGTGTAAGCTAACATGCAGACATACACAAAATGAGAGAAAAAATAAGTTGCTTCATACTTGTTTTAACTTTAGAGATTAATTTACTTCCTCCATTAGTAATAGGAAGGAGACCTTTCTTAACTAAAAGAAGAAGATCCTTTATATACATGGGCTTGGTAATATAGCATTGGGCCTTTGCAACAGGAACCTTTGAAGCAGGGATAGCAAGTTTGAGTAATAAGAATCATGGCTACAGGGCACCTGGGTGGCCCAGTCAGCCATCTGACTTTGGCTCACATCATGATCTTGGGGTCCTGGGATTGAGCCCTGTGTCAGGCTCCATGCTCAGTGGGAGGTCTGCTTGTCCCTCTGCTCCTACCCCTGCTCATCCTCTTTCTCTCACTCATTCTCTCTCTCAAATAGATAAAATCTTAAAAAAAAAAAAAAAAAGAATGATGGCTATTATGTACTAAGCCATGTACTTAGTTCATTTTCTCATTTAATTTTCATAACAGAAGATAAGGTAAGCTTATCTTTATCTTATAGGTGAGGAAATTGACACTGAAGGAGGTAAAATAGCATGCTCAAATTCATACCACTCATGATGTAGCAGTGCCGAGATTTATCTACTGTATCTGTTCATCTGTCATAAACATTTCCAGCACGTCTTCTATGCAAATGTGCAAAATTTTCTTTAGTAGATTATAATACCTTGGAACAGAAGAGCCTTACAGTACATGCATCTTCAACTTTTAAATAATGACAGATTGTTTACCAAAGTGTTTGGAGATAGTTATATTCCCACCTGAAGTATTTAAGAATTACCATCTTCATCAGTATGTTTATCTAGCCATCTGCATTTCTTCTTAAGTGAATTGACTGAATTGACTATTTATATCTTTTGCACATTTTTAATTAGGTTGTTTTTCTCCTTCTCACTATTTTTAGGAATTTTTTTTTAAGATTTATTTATTTATTTTTATTTATGATAGACAGAGAGAGAGAAAGAGGCAGAGACACACACAGGAGGAGGGAGAAGCAGGCTCCATGCTGGGAGCCCGACGTGGGACTTGATCCCGGGACTCCAGGATCGCGCCCTGGGCCAAAGGCAGGCGCCAAACCGCTGAGCCACCCAGGGATCCCCTATTTTTAGGAATTTTAAAAAGATATCTGGATACTAATACTGTATGTATTAGGAGAACATATGTCTTTTTATTCTTTTTATATCTTTCAACTCAGGAAAGTTCATAATTTCAGACTAGTAAAATTATTGTTTTCCTTTGTAACTTGTGCCTTTAAAAAAAATCCAGTCAAATGCTGCCATTATTGTTAATAGTTAGATAATATGTTCTGATAGATTCAACTTTAGAGTTTTGAAGGGGTAGTCTGTAGGAAAATGAACTGCCAAAAAGAATACTACACCACCTTGATGTGGTTTGCCATTAGACTTCATAACTGTGGCTTGCCAATGAATTCTATTATTGTTAACTAGACCTCCATAATGTTGGAAATTCACATGCTAAATTGCTAAGTTCTTTATTAATATGTTTTAATGTTATGTGCTTTCAAGAGCACAAGCCAAAACTCATATCCCCTGTCATAAGGCTATAGGGCCCAGGTCTTCCCTCTAGCCAGACCTCAAGCCTCCTCCCTACCCAGCCCTCTACAGCCTACACCGACTACATGACCAGAAGATGATCTGTGCTTTTAAAAAACACCTTGTTCCAGAAATCTCTCTCTACCCCAAGGGAATAAAAAATGTTCTCTGTCTCAAGTTTTAACAGTGTATCCTTTCATGTTTATGTTTTAAAACCACCCAGAGCTGATTTTGCATATATGCAAGGTATCCAATTTTCATTTTCTTTTTTTATAATTGTCTAAAATGGGGGCAGCCCGGGTGGCTCAGCGGTTTAGTGCCGCCTTCAGCCCAGGGCCTGATCCTGGAGACCCGGGATCGAGTTCCGCATCGGGTTCCCTGCATGGAGCCTGCTTCTCCTTCTGACTCTCTCTCTCTCTGTGTCTCTCGCGAGTAAATAAATACAATCTTTAAAAAAAAAATATATATATATATATATAATTGTCTAAAATGGTAAGGAGAGAACAGACCCTCTCTAAAGACTCTAGGTCTGTCTGTTCACCAACATCTCTCAAAGTATTGGTGGAGTTTCTCACTCACTAGTTCCTGGCCTGCTGTTTTGTCCTCATCCTGTTTTAGCCTCCTTTTTTCCAGGATGAAAGTTGTATGTACAACCCAACAGGCAAGGCAGCTAAGTGCAGAGGGTACAGAGAGATCCCTGAGGGGAATGAGAAAGCCCTGAAGAGGGCAGTGGCCCGAGTGGGACCCATCTCTGTGGCCATTGATGCAAGCCTGACCTCTTTCCAGTTTTACAGCAAAGGTAAGGAGCTGTTCCTAAAGAACACAATCAACTATTTCTTATGATGTGAGCTTTGCAGCTTCTCGAAGGCTACTGAGCATTTGCCGTACTTGGGTTTCCACATTCAGACTGAGTCTGCCCAAGGGAAAGGGAACAACAGCTGCCACAGTGCAGTGCATCTCTGTCACCGATCCTCCTGACGGGGCAGGTTTCTATAGGGTGGCACGTGGACTGCAGAAAGCTTCACCTTGAGAGTTTGTTTCCTAGGTGTGTACTACGATGAAAACTGTAATAGCGATAATCTGAACCATGCAGTTTTGGCAGTGGGATATGGCATCCAGAAAGGAAACAAGCACTGGATAATTAAAAACAGGTAATGATGGGGATACTAAGTTTGGCACTCAATCCCCCTATTAGCACTCAACTTCAACTCCAACTTCCCAATATTTCTTTCTCTCTCTTCAAGAGAAAGTCGTCTCAAACTTTTTAGTTCTCCCTTCCCAATCAGAGGCTATTAGTTCTAACATTTCATGGCCAGACAGTAGTACTCAGAGTATGTGTTGGGCAGCTGCCCCACATGCAAGGTACTTAGCTGTATAGCAATGAACAGAATGTTTGCCTTTGGTGATCTCACAGCCCCTTAAGAAAGACAGACCTAACTAACCAGAACATATAATAGCACCAAGACACCAGCAGGAAGTTTGGAATTACATAGTTTTTTCTTTCTTTTTTCTATAATGTGATCAATATCTTAGGAAGTTTTCCATCATCAGTCTGTTTGTGAGCAGTAGGGAACCAATGTAAAGATTTACATCCAGTTGTGCAACTTTTTGCCCATCCAGATATACTTAGGATAACATATATAAAAATTGGCCAAAGATTTTGAAGTCTGTGAAGAGAAACACTTTTTGGGAAGTAGATAAGACAACAAAAACAATTAGTGTTTCCTTCCCTATTTACTGGGAGTAAATAAAACCTACAGGGTTCTTTGGCTCCCCTTTTGTGACTTTGGAGGGTAGACTTAATGAGAATTATACTTTTCCTTTCCTCATCGGCCAATACCAGCCTGGCAACAGCACTAACTAAACTCTCTGTCCTTGGTGCCTTCAGTGGACAGGAGGAGTCTTAGACTCTGAGGAGTTCACAGGCCATAACAGTGCTATAAGCAAGTTGTGCTGCTATCTAGAGGACTGGCAGGGTAGAATGTGTAGATCACAGTCCCAACTAAGGCTGAACCCAAACACCTTTCCAAAAAGGTACTCCTTCTCCCACAGTTTCTGTCCTATGTTCTCCCTTTGTCGACTCCCAGCCCCAAGTACTTATTCTGTCCTTTCCTGGTCAGGTGCCAGAGGTGGAACATGATCTAGGAGAGCTGGGAGGAATAAGGGACACACTTAAGCAGGGGATCAGTGTCAGGATCACTGGACACCCCTAGAGAAGGGTATAGGAGTAGGGTAATGGTGTTAAGCAAAATGTATTGGGTAACTGGAGAATTTGCTGTTTGAGGGAAAAGGACAGAAAACTCATGGAAACTATTTAGGAAGATACATAGACCAATCTCCTCTCCCACATCCCATTGTCTTCTATTCTCTCCACTTCTTTCCTTAGCAGTCTCATTCATTCTCGTAGCTTCATTCATCTCTCCTTTTGGGTTTACCCAGTAAGACCAAGATCACCAGCTTCAGCCTCTCTTACTTCTTTCTTATGCTCTAGATTCATGATTTCAAGATTATTCTTCCTTAAACACAAGTTGGACCATATTACATTCCCAATCTGAAACTTTCAGTCTCTCCTCCACTAGGATGGACCACAGAATTGAACTCTTTAGGCTGGCAGTAAAGATAATTCAACCTGATCTCAATATACCTTTCCAGGCATATGTCCTACTGTACCCTGTCAAGCATGCTATTTTTCAGTCACCTAATCTTAACACATGTCCCATGCTTTCCTGCCTTTAGTATTTCATACTCCTCTGCTGGCATCCCATTTTCATGGGTCTGTCTAGTCTTTGGGCTCACTTCAAATGCTGCCTCTTGCATTAAGCCTTTTTTGATTCCTTGATCACCATAGTCTCCCCTGTCCTTGAGGCCTCTAGCATTATGCCTTCTCTCCTTTCCTTTACTTTAAATGCTTTAAAGGTAAAAACTGTTTTATTCATTTTTTATACCATCAGTACCTAGCACAATAGTCAGTAAGTGTTTTAATGAATAAATAAACTTAGGGTACTAAGTATTTTCCTTCATTGGTCCTACAGCTGGGGAGAAAACTGGGGAAACAAAGGCTATATCCTCATGGCTCGGAATAAGAACAACGCTTGCGGCATTGCCAACCTGGCCAGCTTCCCCAAGATGTGACTTCAGCCAGCCAACCTCATCCTGCTTTTCCATTCCTTCCATGATGGAGCAGCATACTGATGTACTTTGGGAGAGAGTCAGTGTGCCTTTTCTGAAGCAGTTGTAGCAATAGAGAGATTGTCCACTCAGTTTCCCTGTTTGTGCTTCAAGTAACACCCCTACTACTTGCCTTCTCTCCACCCAAGGCCTTTATTTTTCACTGTGCCTACAGTAGGAATTTCCCTAACAGGATGCATTCTTAGGCTAAGAGATATGCCCACAGCCTGACCAGACTGTTGTCCTGAGGTTGATGCTATGCGGAGAGTCAGAGGCTAGAGATCTTCAGACAGATTCTCATTCACAGTGACTAGTTAGCTTTAACCACCTACAGGATTAAGGTGACCTGACCTCTCCAAGTTCACTTCTATATCCTGAAAATAGAAATTTCTATTTTTTCCACCCCGATTAATAAATCTATTCATAAATCTTTGGTACAAGTTCATGTGATACAAGAAATGTGTTTCCTTCTTTGCATTTTTACAGTAAACTAAGTATCTCTTGTCTCTAATTTAATAAATACCTATTTAGTAAACATTCATTTTGTGTCAGATACTGTGCTAGGTGCTAGAGACAGAAAGATGAAAAAAAAACCATATATTTGGGGTGCCTGCCTGGCTTAGTTGGAGGAGTTTGCAACTCTTGATTAGGGTTGTGAGTTCGAGCCTCACATTGGGTGTAGAGATTACTTAAATAAATAAAACTTTAAAGCAAAACAAAAAACAAAAAATATATATATTTCTTATATAGATGTTTTCCTAAGTGCTTGGAGAGACTCACATAAACAGTTTATCCTAATTCATTTATTTGTTCATTTCTTCAACCAACATTTATAAAGTGCTTACTATATACTAAGAGCTTTCTAAATTTCAGGGATTCTATGGATATAAGGAGACTTCAATATTTAATTCTATCTGTAGGGGAGCCAGATTAAGTGACGCATAAACCTGGGTCTTTAAAATTATCTTAAGGCCCTTTCTGAGGTTCTACAACCTAAACATTTGCTGTCATCAGGAAAGGAAACTAAAACTCTTTATAATGGCTTCCAAGCAGTATTAACTTTAAAAGAATGTGGCTGGCTAATAATAAGTCAGCACAACCAGTTTTGCCATTTTTCACAAAATGTTTATTGAGAACCTATTATCACCACTAGAAAGAGTTCACATTTATTCAATATTTATCAGGCATCAGGTACTATTTTATTTCATTCTATACAAAAAATATCCTGTGATAAGCAGTGTATTTAAGGGTAGGAGAGTAAAACAGATTAGTAAGATATAGCTCTGACTTCCAGAATGTTACAGACTAGTGAAGACATATAAACAACTAATAATACCACCTATAATGAAATAAAGACTAATTATGCAAACTCAGGAATAAATCAGTAATTCTTTTTTCTTTTTTAAAGGTTTATTTATTTATTTATTCAGAGAGAGCAAGAGAGAGGCAGAGACAGGCAGAGGGAGAAGCAGGCTCCATGCAGGAAGCCTGACTTGGGACTCGATCCTGGGTCTCCAGGATCACACCCTGGGCTGCAGGTGGCGCTAAACCACTGCACTACTGGGGCTGCCCTAAATCATTAATTCTTAATGGGATTTTAGGTGAGGCTTCATTGAAAACAGAGCTTTGAAAGATCTGAATGGGCAGAAAAGATGGGTGTGGGGATAGGGTAGAGGGAGGGAGGGCATATCAGGCAGAATAATTTGGGTGAACAGAGATGCCTAGAATGCTGAGGGAATGGTGAGGGCTGGTGTAACCCAAGAGCAGGGTGCAAAGGCATCTATACTGAGGTGAGCAAAGTAGATTAGAGTTAAATCCTGGAAGGCCCTGAATGTCTTCCATGTCTCAAGTTTGTAATTTATTTTATTGATTCATAGGCATTTAGTAGGCATCAAATATTTTTTGAGCAGGAGACATGATCAGATCTTATTTTAGCAACATCCCTCTGGCAGGCAGTGTTGTAAAGAACAAATAACAGATGGAGAACAAAATGGAGATGTAAGAAACTGGAGAAAAATGAACATTTAGGAGAACTGTACATACTCTGCTTCTTCCCAAAGAAAGAATACTTGCACAGGAGAATGACTCCTGAACTTTTTTGAGTTTGGCAGATGGGAAGGTGGGGAAAGGCGTTCCAGACTCAAAGAATAGCATATTCAAATGTGTAGGCATGAGAGAGAAATTTCAGCAATCTGCAAATAGTTTTTGTTGAGCTCTGAAAGTGCCAAAGATGACCTTGAGAGCTGTCTGATTCCCCACTGGGCAAATCTACACAGTTCTTTTTTTTTTTTTTTTTAATATAGATTATTTATTTATTTATTTATTCATAGAGATGCAGAGAGAGAGAGAGAGAGGCAGAGACACAGGCAGAGGGATGGTACTCGATCCAGGGTCTCCAGGATCACGCCCTGGGCTACAGGCAGCGCTAAACCGCTGCGCCACCGGGGCTACCCTACACAGTTCTATTAATTTGATCTGGTATTGTTTTCCTTCTGCCTAAAGAATATCCTTTAAAATTTCCTTTTGTATAGATATATGGACAACAAATTTACTCTGTTCCTGTATGTATTTGAATTCATATCTAGATTTTCTAGTCTGGTACATTAATATGTATATCTACAGTTGACCAGTATCATACATTTATACTAATTTTTACATCTAATGAGTTCGTCTTCCCCTTATCATCTGCCTTTTCTAGAATTATTCCTGAATATTCTTGCTTTTTACTTTTTCATGTGTTCTTTAGAATCAGCTTGTCAATTTATCAAAAATCCTGCTAGTATTTTTATTTAGATCACATTAAATTTATATCTTAATTAGGGAAAACTGAACTCTTTATACTGGTGAATCTTCCTATCTAAGAATAAGAGATACCTTTATATTTTTTCAAGTACTCTTTTGTGGCCTTAAAGATATTGCTGATTTCTTGCTAATCTTTTTTGCAACCTGAGGTGTTTACCTTTTACTATTATTATTTTTGCAGGGTTTTTAAAAATTTTTGCAGTTTAAATGGAGTCTTTTCCAACATAATTTCTAATTAGATATATACCTGAAAACTCTTGATTTCTATTATGTTAGTTTTTGTACTCAGGTACCTTAAATTCTTTTTGTTTACACATTTTTCAGTTGATTCTCTTGTTGGATTTTTTTGAGTCTACAAGTATATCATCCTCAAAGGTAAATTTTATCTCTTTCTGATTTTTACCTCTAATTTCTTACTTGTATGTTTGCATTAGAAAAAACTTCTAAAATGATGCTAGAGTTGATAGATCCTGACCTGGAAGTGTTATTATTTTTATAGATGTGTAAAATTCCAAGATTAACTAAACCACAATAAATCAAAATTTATATTCCCAGTATTCTCATTTTAAAAAAAGACTGCAATTAATGATTGATATTTTAACACAAAAAAAGTTTGAAAGTGATCATACAATTAAATCTGTCGTGGGGCACCTGGGTGGCTCAGTAGTTGAGCGTCTGCTTTTGGCTCAGGTCATGATCCTGGGGTCCTGGATGTGAGTCCCATATCAGGTTCCCTGCATGGATCCTGCTTTTCCCTCTGCCTATGTCTCTGCCTCTCTCTCTGTCTCTCATGAATAAATAAATCTTAAAAAAAAAAAAAAAAAGACAAATCTGTCATATTTTTAATTTCACAATAACAATATTAACTAACATTTATTAAACTTTACTAGGCAGCTCATGCATGTTAAATGCTTTACACATAGTGCCCCCCCCCTTTTTTTTAAGATTTTATTTGTTCATGAGAGACACACAGAGGCAGAGCCACAGGCAAAGGGTGAAGCAGGCTCCATGCAGGAAGCCTGATGCAGGACTCAATCCTGGAACCCCAGTCTCACACCCTGGGCTGAAAGCAGGCGCCAAACTGCTGAGCCACCCAGGCGTCCCACACATAGTACCCTTTTTATTAGCATTTTACAGATGTCAAACAGCTTGTGCAAGAAAGCTAGTAAATGGCTAGCCAGGACTCAAACCCAGATCTTTTGTTTTTCTGTCTTCTCATACATTTTATTATTATTTTTAACTCTATATTATGGAGGGGTGCCTGGGTGGCTCAGTCGGTTAAGTGTCTGTCTTTGGCTCAGGTCATGAATACCAGAGTCCTGGGATCAAGCCCCCCATTGGACTCCCTGCTCCACCAGGTGTCTGCTTCTCCCTCTGCCTCTCCCCCTTCTCATGCTCACTCTCTCTCTCTCTGTCAAATAAAATCTTTTTTGAAAAAAAAAAAAAACTTTGTTATGGAACATTTTAAACATCTACAAAAAGAGTAGCAGAGTGAAGCCTCAAGTACCAATTATCCATCCTGAACAATTATCAATATTTTCCAATCTTATGTCATCCTTTATTTATTTATTTATTTATTTATTTATTTATTTATTTATTTATTTATTTTTACTCTTCCGTTTTTTAAAAGCAAACTCCAGGTATTTTACTCATAGTCATTATATATCTCTGAGGATTTTTAAAAATATAATCATCATGTCCTTAGCATGTCCAACAAAATTAACAATTATTTCTTACTGTCATCTACTCTTCAGTCCATGTTTAAATTTTTCCAGTTGTTTAAAGGGTGTCTTTTTACTGTTAGTTTATTCAAATCAGTATCTAGACAGTTTTACCATTGCACTTGATTGTTAAGTGTACTGTATTCTTTTTTTTTTTTTTTTTTTAATTTATGATAGAGAGAGAGAGAGAGAGAGGCAGAGACACAGGCAGAGGGAGAAGCAGGCTCCATGCACTGGGAGCCCGATGTGGGACTCGATCCCGGGTCTCCAGGATCACGCCCTGGGCCAAAGGCAGGCGCCAAACCACTGCGCCACCCAGGGATCCCAAGTGTACTGTATTCTTTAACAGTCACATCCCTACCAGCACTCCCCCAAACACACATACTTTTTTTTTTTTCTTATAATTGATTTCATGGAGAAGCCAGATCTTTTCCCCAGTAGAATGTCTCATACTCTAGATTTGGGTGATTGCTTGCTCTTTCTGAATCTAGGGTCCTAGTATTCTTAACCACTGCAGTATACCCTGTTTCTTACTATCCTTCATAGATGTTGTGACAAGGAAATGGAAACTTACAAGTTACAACCCATTAAACGTTTAGTGCACAGATATTCCAGAGATCCTGGCAGTTGTATTCTTTTACAGTACATATCCTTTTGGCTGAATGTTCATGCTTTTCTGCTCTTGAAAAGCTTTTATGAGTCATTGATAGGCTTCATAATACTTGTAAGCTAAGTTTGTCCAAGGACTTCAAGAACCTAGTTCTTCACTTTGGGTGAAACCTAAGCCTAAAGGCTTGACAATTAGTAAAAGTAGAAAAGTCTAAGGAATTAACTAAAAAAACTATTAAAACTAATAAATGAGCTCAGTAAAATTTCAAGGTACAGGATCAATATACAGAACTTAATTTTATTTCTATGCAATAGCAATGAACAAACAAACTGAAATCAAGAAAGTATGTCATTTACAATGGCATCAAAAGGAATAAAATACTTAGGAACAAATCTAAGTGCAAAACCTATATTCTGAAAACTACAAAACACTGGTGAAAAGATTTCAGAAGACCTAAATAAATGGAAAGACATCCCATGTTCATGGATTGGAAGATAATACCGTTAAGACAGCAGTATTCCCCAAATTGATCTATAGATTCAAAACATTCCCTATCAAAATTCTAGCTGGCTTCTTTTTGGAAATTAGCAAGCTGACCCTAAAATCATCATATGGACATCCAAGGGACAAAGAATGATTGAAACAATTTTGAAAAAGAAAAAAGTTGGAGGATTCACGCTTCCCAATTTCAAAACTTACTACAAACCAACAGTGATCAAGACAGTGTATTACTGCCATGAGGCTGTTACAGATCAATGGAATAGAATTAATAATATAGAAATAAACTCTTTCATTTATGTTCAGTTGAGTTTCCATAGGGTGCCAAGATAATTCGATGATGAAAGAATAGATTTTTCAACAAATGGTGCAGGGACAAGTGAATAACCACATGAAACAAAGTTGGAATGCTACCTCACACCACACACAGAATTAATTCAAAATGGTTTAAAGGTCTAAATGTAAGAGCTAAAACTATTAAACTCTTAGGAATAAATATAGGGACAAATCTTGGCTTTTTAGACATGACACCACAAATACAAGCAACAAAAGAAAAAAATGGATTTCATCAACATTAAGAAGTACATCAAACTCTCAAGAGGATGAAAGATGGGCAGCCCGGGTGGCTCAGCGGTTTAGCACCTGCCTTCAGCCCAGGGCCTGATCCTGGAGACCCGGGATTGAGTCCCACGTCCGGCTCCCTGCATGGAGCTTGCTTCTCCCTCTGCCTGTGTCTCTGCCTCTCTCTCTCTCTCTCTCTCTCTCTGTCTCTGTGCCACTCATGAATAAATAAATAAAATCTTAAAAAAAAAAAGAGGATGAAAGATAACTCACAGAAAGGGAGAAAATATCTGCAAATCAATATCTAATAAAATACGAATATCCAGAATATATAAAGAACAACTACAGCTCAACAACAATAAAACAGCCCAATGTATAAGTGGGCAAAGGACTTAAATAGACATTTCTCCAAAGAAGATATAGAGATGATCAATAAACACATGAAAATATGCTTATCACTAGTCATTAGGGAAGTGCAAATCAAAACCATGAGATGCCACTTCACACGCATGATGGCTATTACAGTACAGAAAATAATGTGTGGTAAGCATGTGGAGGAATTGAAACTTTGAAACATTGCTGATGGAAATGTAAAATGGTGCAACTGCTGTGTAAACAGTTTGATGATTCCTCAATTAAACATAGATTTACCATATGATCTAGCAATTCTATTCCAGATATATAACCAAAAGAAATGAAATCAGGGACTCAAACAGATATTTGTACACAAGTGTTCCTCACAGCATTATTCACAATAGCCAAAAAGCAGAAACAACTCAAGTCTCCAACAGAGGAATGGATAAAGAAAATGAGGTATAGGGCAGCCCCAGTGGCCCGGCTGTTTAGCACCGCCTTCAGCCCGGGGTGTGATCCTGGAGACCCAGGATCGAATCCCATGTCGGGCTCCCTGCATGGAGCCTGCTTCTCTCACTGCCTGTGTCTCTGCCTCTCTCTCTCTGTGTCTCTCATGAATAATAATAATAATAAAGTAGATTTTATGTGTATTTTATCACAATTTTTTTAAAAAAAGATGTTCTAGTAACTATTGAAAGCTTTATTATCCAACCATGTAATTTTGAACATTGCTCAATCACTGTTTTGTTGCTAGTCCTGTCTTCCTACTTCTCCTATGGTCTATATTAGCAAATTCTGAACCTCCATCTTCAAAATATGTGAATATGGCCATTTCTTTACCTCTACCATGACCTCCTAGTTTAAGTCCCCATCATTTCTTCCCTGTGCTTCTGCGGTAGCCCCATTAACTCCACACTCCCATTCAGCATTGGTCTACTATAGCCCACACTATAGTCTATTCTCTGTACAACATATCACATCATTCCCCTTGCAAAGCCCTCCCATTACACTTTCATTTAACAAGCTAGGCACTGTTCTGGGAATTCAACAGTGACAAAAATCCATGACCTCACAGAGCTTATATTTTAGTGAATTTGGAATATAATACAAAATTCTTTTTTTTATATAAATTTTTAAAATTTATTTATGATAGTCGCACAGAGAGAGAGAGAGAGAGAGAGGCAGAGACACAGGCAGAGGGAGAAGCAGGCTCCATGCACCGGAGGCCCGACATGGGATTCGATCCCGGGTCTCCAGGATCGCGCCCTGGGCCAAAGGCAGGCGCCAAACCGCTGCACCACCCAGGGATCCCTATAATACAAAATTCTTAAGTGGCTACAAGTATGATGTGATCCTAGGCTACCTCTCTGACTTCATTTCGGCACATGGCTCTATAAAGAGCATTTCCTTAAACGAAATTAGAATTCTGCTGAAAAGAAATAAGGGGCAAATGGTTGTTGCTAAAAAAATGTTCATATATAGGAATGCCTAGCTGGCTCAGTCAGAAAAGCATGCAACTCTTGATCTCAGGGTCATAGGTTTGATTCCCACATTGGGAGTATAGGTTACTTAAATAAAATATTTCCTTTTAAATGTTCATGCCTATATAAAAGATTACTTACCAATGCTCCCTCCCCAGTGAAAAAAATCCAGTGCTTTATCTGGTTATTGTGCTCAGCTATAAGACCAGGATTTTTGGCTGTTGTATATAGTTTTCTTCATGAATTCGGAAATGGCCCCTTGAGGCCTGGCAACCTACAACTTATCTAATATATCTAAAAAATGATGAAGAAGAAGAAACAGGGTAACTACAATGAAAAGTATAACTCTAGAAAGGCAAGAATGGATGGAAAATAGCACACAGCTATCATTGTTCTACAGCATATATTATATATCCTGCTATGCAGGAATATGGAAGATTCTCCCTGGTGGTAGAGTGAGTTTCTTGGCCAGCCAACCAGGAACTTCCAGGTCTATTTATATAAGATCTTTCTTATTGTCCACCATAACATCTTGTTCTTCCTGCTAGATGATCTTGCCTGTCCTCATTCTCCATAGCTATGACAGAGGTGGGCACAGGGAAAATGCCCTTTCTGGAGATTACTTAACTTTAGCTGTAGTTCAAGCTGGGAGCCTTGAAAAGCAACAGACTGTTAGGCTTGGGGTTTCTTTGGCGGTATAGTTTCCATAAAAGGTTCAATTCCTTCTACTAGTTACCACAGCCAAAAAAAATTTTTTTCCAGTCACTGTTGCCAAAGAGATGCAAAGCCATTCTTCAAAGGCTAATCTTGACATATGCCCATCCCTGGAACTAGGGGTGAAGCTACTTCTAAAGTCCAGGAATGTGTGTGTTTTGGGGGATGGTCCCCATCTTAAAATCCCCTTCTATAGCCATGAGAAGGGGAAATGGGAGCTAATTGACAAAAATAAATAATTTACACTGTCAGACATCCTTTGGCTCAGGCATTTTCAACTTCACCATTACAGAGAAGACAGATGCTGTTCACATTTACGACATTTTCATGACAAAATAATATCAGTCTCTGGTAGCTATCTATAAACTCTCCTCTTTCCTCTCCCAGAAGGCATTTTGAAATGCACATATATCAAAGTGATGTTATTACAGAGATAACCTGAATCTGCTCTAATTCTTGAATATATCACTTGCAAATTGTGGTACTTTTTTACTACTAGCAAATTTATTGTGACTTACTTTGCAATTGATTGTGTCTGTCACAGCCATTATACATTCAGAGGAAGGATCTTCTCTTTGGCACCCCAAGCCCTCCTTAGTTTTGTCTTGTTTTGATCTCTTGGTAAAATCGGGGCACCTGGCTGGCTTAATCAGGGAGCAAGTGACCCTTGATGTAGGGGTTGTAGGTTTGAGCCCTATGTTGGGCATAAAGATTATTATTTTTTTTAATCTCTTGGTAAAATTGACCTTCCTCCTTAGAGCAAACATTACCAGGTGACAGAAAGAAGCAAAGAAGCACACAGGATAATGGAAGATGTCCACTGGGATCAAATATTTCCAGTGAAAAATGCACCAAGCAGATAATCTGTACAGAAAGCATTAGAATTAGTGTATATTTTTAATTTAGTACATTTCTATTTTTTTCTCAATGATTCACTAATCCTGTTTCTTTTCTTCCTTCCTTCCTTCCTTCTTTCCTTCCTTCCTTCCTTCCTTTCTTCTTTCTTTCTTTCTTTCTTTCTTTCTTTCTTTCTTTCTTTCTTTCTTTCTTTCTTTCATTTTTTTAGTGGTTAGGTACAGCATACTTTACTGACCATGGCACATGACAAGGTAGGGCTCCTCAGGGGGTCTGGGATGGAAATTGTGTAGAGGTCAGGAGATTCTCAGTGTATTGAGGGATGAATTGGGTCAAGACCTCCCTTGGCTGCTGAGGGCCTCTCTCTCTCGCTCTCACTGGGGCAGGTGGTCCAGGAGCTCTTACTCCTTGGAGGCCATATGGACCATAAGGTCAAACATTCAGTTGCTATAGCCAAATTCATTGTCATGCCAGGAAATGAGCTTGACAAAGTGGTCATTGAAAGCAATGCCAGCCCCAGCATCAAAGGAGGAAGAGAGGATGTCACTGTTAAAGTCGCAGGAGACAACATGGTCCTCATTGTAGTAGCCCACAATGCCCTCGAGGGGGCCCTCTGATGCCTCCTTCATCACCTTCTTGATGTCATTGTATTTGGTAGTTTGCTTGCTTGCTTGCTTTTAAGATTTTATTTATTTATTCATAAGACGCTCAGAGAGAGGCAGAGACATAGGCAGAAGGAGAAACAGGCTCCCTGCAGGGAGCCCAATATGGGACTTGATCCCAGGACCCTGAGATCACGACGTAGGCCAAAGGTAGACTCTCAACCGCTGAGTCGCCCAGGCGTCCCTGGTAGCTTTTCTCCAGGAGGCAGGTCAAATCCATGACTGACATTTCATGGGTGGGAACATGGAAGGCAATGATAGTGTACTTCTCATTCAGCTCAGAGATGACTTTGTCTATAGCTTTGGCAGCACCAGTAGAAGCAGGGATGATGTTTGGGCAGCCCCTCGGCCATCAGGGTACAGCTTCCCAGAGGGGGCATCCACAGCTTTCTGGGTAGCAGTGATAGCATGAATTGTCATGAGTCCCTCTACAATTGTCATGGATGACCTTGACCACTGAGACCAAGCAGTTGGTAGTGCAGGAGGCATTGCTGACAATCTTAAGAGAGTTGTAATTCTCTCATGGTTCACACCCATCACAAACATGGGGGTGTTAGCAGGAGGGGCAGAGATGATGACACTCTTGGCCTCACCCTCCAAGTGAACCCCAGCCTTCTCCTTGGTGGTGAAGACCCCAGTGGATGCTACAACATACTCAGCACCAGCATCACCCCATTTGTTGGTGGTGGGTCTTGCTTCTGGAAGATGGAGATGGACTTTCCACTGATGACGAGTTTTCCATTCTCAGCCTTAACTGTGCTATTGAATTAGCTATGGGTAGAGTCTTAACAGGACATGTAGACCATGTAGTTGAGGTCAATGAAGGGTTCATTAATGGCAACAATATCGACTCTGCCAGAGTCAAAAGCAGCCCCCATGACCAGGTGCCAAATACAGCCAAATCCACTTACTCTGAACTTCATCATTGTGTCTCCAGGATGGATGCAGCTGGCACTCTCCCAGAAGATGCAGGTGTCTGTTGAATGGAGAAGAGTAGAAGCCCTGTTTTCATTCCTCAAAGTGTAGCCTGAACAATTTTAACATAAAGGTAATTGATTTTCTAGTCTCCTATACTCTATTAAGGGTTTTCTTCATCTCATCTTTGTGTATTTCTTGGGCAGAAGAGTCAGTAATAAGTGAGCTATTTTATTTTTTTATTTTTTATTTTTTTAAAGATTTATTTATTTATTCATGATAGACATAGAAAGAGAGAGAGAGAGGGGCAGAGACACAGGCAGAGGGAGAAGCAGGCTCCATGCCAGGAGCCTGATGTGGGACTCGATCCTGGGACTACAGGATCGTGCCCTGGGCCAAAGGCAGGCGCTAAACCGCTGAGCCACCCAGGGATCCAAGTGAGCTATTTTAACTATGGAAATAATGTCTGGGATGCCTGGGTGGCTCAGTGGTTTAGTGCTGGGCTTCAGCCCAGGGTGTGATCCTGGAGACCCGGGATCAAGTCCCATGTCAGGGTCCCTGTATGGAGCCTGCTTCTCCCTCTGCCTGTGTCTCTGTCTCTCTCTCTCTGTGTCTCTCATGAATAAATAAATAAAATCTTAAAAAAAAAAAGGAAATAATGTATGTTATTAAATTCCCAGGGCAAAGTTAAACACTTGGGTAAGTTAACAGAGAATAAAACTAAGATCCGTATCACCTAAAATTCAGAGCCCTTCTCTTTAAGTAAGATAGTTCCTCAGAGAAACCCAAAGCAGCTAACTTTGAGAATATGTGAGGCTAAAAGATGGTGACTTTAAAACCTGGAGAAGGCCCTAAACTTCCTTATTCTGCTTTCATTTCCCTTTCCCAGATCATTCAGGAGATATTTCTTCATCTGTGATAGAAGGGAGATGACTTCTAGATAAGATTTAGAAATGTACTACAGCTTGTTTTTAATCTCTCTACAGATCCTCCTCAACTTATGATGGGGTTACATCTGCATAAATCCATCATAATTTGAAAATATTGGAGTTGGAGTTGAAAATGCATTTAATATGCCTAATCTACTGAACACCATAGCTTAGCGTTGCCTACTTTAAACATGCTCAGAACACTCATATCAGCCTACTGGCTAACATCTAACACAAGCCTATTTTATAATAAAGTGTTTAAAAATGTAACCTAATCTAATATCTAATGTAATAAAGTGTTGACTATTTAATGAATACTGTACTGAAAGCAAGAAATGGAATGGTTGTATGGGTAGAGAATAGTTATAAGTGCATTCGTTGCTTACCCTCATGACTGTGTGACCAACACAGAGCTGCATCTCCCTGCTGCTGGCCGGCATCACCAGGGCATATCATAGCATATATCACTAGCCCAAGAAGAGATAAAAATATAAAAATATAAAATTCAAAGTAAGGTTTCTACTGAACTCATATCACTTTTGCACCATCATAAAGTTGAAAAATTGTAAGTCGCAGACAATCTGTAGTTAAGGAAATTTGCAGCAGCAAGGGTGCCCCATTTCAAAGGAAACTACCATACAAAAACCTAATTTATAGCTGTAGAATGTTGCAGGATGATTGTACGTTTATAAAATGTACTAAGGGCCACAATAGCCAAACTGTGGAAGGAGCCTCGGTGTCCATCGAAAGATGAATGGATAAAGAAGAGGTGGTTTATGTATACAATGGAATATTACTCAGCAATTAGAAACGACAAATACCCACCATTTGCTTCAACGTGGATGGAACTGGAGGGTATTATGCTGAGTGAAATAAGTCAATCGGAGAAGGACAAACAGTGTATGTTCTCATTCATTTGGGGAATATAAATAATAGTGAAAGGGAATATAAAGGAAGGGAAAAGAAATGTTGGGAAATATCAGGAAGGGAGACAGAACATAAAGACTCCTAACTCTGGGAAACGAACTAGGGGTGGTGGAAGGGGAGGAGGGCGGGTGTTGGAGGGGAATGGGTGACGGGCACTGAGGCGGACACTTGACGGGATGAGCACTGGGTGTTTTTCTGGATGTTGGTAAATTGAACACCAATAAAAATTAATTAAAAAATAAATAAATAAAATAAAATAAAATGTACTAAGTGTACATGGGATAGACTATGTAATAACATGTTTCCTCAATGTATCTAAATACTATATATATATGTATATATATATATATATATATTAAGATTTTATTTATTTGTTTATGAGAGACATAGAGAGAGAGGCAGAGAGACAGGCAGAGGGAGAAGTAGGCTCCATGCAGGGGAGCCCGACACGGGACTTGATCCTAGACCCTGGGATCATGCCCTGAGTCGAAGGCAGATGCTCAACTGCTGAGCCACCCAGGTGTCCCTAAATACTATATTTTTTATCAACTTTTCTATACCAGGAGAACAGAAGCAGCAGAGAAACCTAAGGCTAAAAGCCTCAGGAAAAAAAAAAAAGAAAGAAAGAAAAACCTCAGAAACCACTGCCAAGGGGGTATGAATCAAAAGTGAAGATAAAACATACAGAAGATTGTAATTACAAAAATTAATCCAACAAATATTTATTAATTATGTCTTGACATCTGTTAAGCCACAGAACAAAGATGAGTAAAACAGGATTCTGTGTTCTTCAGTTAGCTGGGGAGATAAAACTATCTTATGTAATAAAAATACAAAATAAGTTCAAACTGGGTGGTATAATTTGTAAGTGTCATAAAAGTATATTGAAAAAAATATGAGAAAAAAGAGAAGAAAAAGATGAAAAAAAAGATAGAGAAGACTCCATGGAAAGGCAGTATTATTTTATTTTTTTGAATTTTTTATTTTAAAAAAGGCTACTAAATATTTTTTTTTAAAGGCTACCAGAAAATTTAAAAGTACAGTGTGGCTTGCCTTATATTTCTATTGGATGGTGGAGGAGTGATAAAATAGTGAATCAGATTTGCCCTTTGAGTATGGTGAATTAGGGAATTCAGTCCAATCTTCCCAATGAAGACAAATAGGAAAAGCTGAAATAACATAGAAAACATCTACTAGAAGCCCTCGGAGACTTTAAAGATTTTATTTATTTATTCATGAGAGACACAGAGAGATAGACAAAGACATAGGCAGAAGGAGAAGCAGGTCCCATGCAGGGAGCCCGATATGGGACTCTATCCTGGGACTCCAGGATCATGCCCTGAGCCAAAGCCCAACTGCTGAACCACCCAGGGGTCCCAGAATCAGATATTCCTGCCTCCTGCCTCAGGGTCTAATATACAATGAATGCCCAGACTCCACTGAAAGGACACCTGATCATTTCTTTTCCTATTTCTAAGTATTGAAAGTCTTCTTAGCACAATGTTAAGTTGAAAAAAAAATGTGGAGAAAAATATGTATAACATATTATCTTTCACATAAGAAAGGAAGGATAATAATATATTTGCATATTTTCTTTTTTTTTAATGGAAAGACAAACTGTAAATTGTTTAAATGGTTACCTATTATCAAGGGAGGGAGGGAATAGTACAGAGAAAACAGAACTGCAAGTGAGACTTCTTTGAATATACCTCATTTTGCTGATCTGGGTTTGGGTCCATTTATATATTGTATATAATTATAAAACAAAATTACATAAATTTGAAAAGAGCCTATAAAAATCAGAAGTAAAATGAGGGGTGCCTGGGTGGCTCTTAATTTTAGCTCAGTCTTGATCTCAGGGTCATGAGATGGATCCCCACATAGAGTTCTGCACTGGGCACAGAGCCTGTTTAAAATTCTCTCTCCCCCTCTCCCACTGTCCCTTTCCTCACTCCCCCATGCGTGTGCACTCTCTCCCTTTCTCTCTCTCTCTCTCAAAAAAAAAAAAAAAAAATCAGAAGCAAAATGAAACAAATGAACTTTACTGGTTATTTCAGTGGTGGTGTAACCATACAGGGAACTATTGAAGGTGACTTAAAACAAGATGATTGATTTACATTCTTAGCAGAATATGGCCTAATGGGGGCAAAATTTGCCCTCCTCCCAAATCTTTGAATTCTCAGTAATAATCTTATTGGTGGTGGCTTGGTATTGTTATGTAATACTATGGGATAAATTAAATGAGTATGTTGATATTTTAGAGAACTGAAATTTTCATCATGTTTGAAAGAGTACAGATGAAAGATTGGTGAAGTTAGGTTAAAAACTCCATACCCTTGAATTTGAATTTGAAGTATTAGTGTGATCTTGAGATTTATTTAATCTATATAATAATTATATATAATATACATAATAATTGTATGATATATAATGTATTTTTATTTTTTATTTTTTAAAAGATTTTATTTATTTATTCGTGAGAGACACAGAGAGAGAGGCAGAGAGAGAAGCAGGCTCCCTGCAGGGAGCCCGATGTGGGACTCCAAAGCGGGACTCGATCCCGGGACTCCAGGATCGCACCCTGGGCCAAAGGCAGGCGCCAAACCGCTGAGCCACCCAGGCATCCCCTATAATATATTTTTAAATTATATACAATGAAACTCCCTAGCTCTGTCATTTGAAAGGCTTAGAAACAGTGGTCAATCTGATTCAGTGACATTCCTGGTGCCTAGATTATGTATTTAAACATCCTTTCTACTAAAAGAAACCAGATCCCAACTCCTGGGTGGCTCAGCAGTTGAGTGGTTGGGCATCATAAAAAATGAATTGAAAATATATTAAGGAGAATGTGAATTCCAACAACATGTTTGTTGTTGGCATTAAGAAATTATTATTAATTTATTTCAGATGTGATAATGGTATTATATTTAAGAATATCTTTTAGAGATACACAGTGGAATATTTATACAGGGAATAATTTGATTTCTAGGATTTACTTTAAAATAATCTGGGTAATTCGAGTGTAAATAAAACAACATTGGTCATGTATGGATAACTTGAAGCAAGATAATAGTTTTATGGGGGCTCATTTCACTATTATCTCTACTTTCATATATATTTAAAATATGTAAAAAAAATTTTAAAGCTAAATGACTACAAACCTGAAAATGTCTACTAACAGAAGACTCAATATGACATTGAGTCTCCCCAAATGTATATATTTATATGTATGTAATTCCATATACAGCAATGCAACTATATATATTCCAATTCAATATAAATACAAATTCAGCCATTCAAATAAAAAGTCTGATAAAATTTTTCAGAAAACTTGATAAACTGATTTAAAACTTTCACATGGAAAAGCTATGATGCACAAAATGCTAAGACAACTTTGAAAAAGGAAAACAAACATAAGAGTTACAGGGGTAACTTGTCCTACTAGACTTCAAAAGATTTACAAACCTTTTTAATTGGGGATCCCTGGGTGGCTCAGCGGTTGAGCGCCTGCCTTTGGCCCAGGGCCTGACCCTGGAGTCCTGGGATTGAGTCCCACATCGGGCTCCCTGCATGGAGCCTGCTTCTCCCTCTGCCTGTGTCTCTTCTTCTCTCTCTGTATCTCACATGAATAAATAAATAAAATCTTTAAAAAAATGAATAAATAAAATCTTTAAAAAAAACTTTTTAATTAAAAGTGTGTGTTATTGAAAGAGCAATAGAAAGAAAGCAAATTGGTGAGCTCAGAAACTGACCTTTGTATATATGGGAATTTGGTATATGATAGAGGTTTCCCATCACAATGGGAAAACAAATAAATAAGCTCCCTACTTCATATCATAAACAAAAACTAAATTCCAAATGAAATAAAGACCTAAAAGCAATGACCATAAAAAAGAAAAATATAATATTCTAAAACTATGAGGATTAAATGAGTGTATCTTTTTTACATTGGAATGAAAAACATTTTCTTAAATAAGACCAAAAAAGCATATATCAAAGGTAAAAGTGAATAAATTTTTCTACATCAATATTGTAAAATTTCATATAGAAAAAGTCAATATAAGCTAGATATCTGTGAAAGACTGAGAGAAGATATTTTTAGGATATAAAACTGTTGAAGATTAGTAGCCAGAATATATATATATATATAAAACTACAAAACACTAAGTAAAGCAACAATACAATAGGAAAATGAACAAAACATATGAGGCATTTCACAGAAAACTCGAATGGTCCATGATGTGTTAAAAGATGTTCAACCTCATTAGTAATTAAGAATATGCAAATTATTTTTAAAATGCTAGTTCATCCTACCCCTGTCTCTACTTAGCTAACCATTCTAACACTTAGATGTACCTAGATATATTTTTCTTTCTATAAATAACCTAATACATATTACTATCACTAAAGACATTTTGGGGATGCCTGGGTGGCTCAGCGGTTGAGTGTCTGCATCAGCTCAGGGTGTGATCCCTGGAGGAGTCCCGCATCAGGCTCCCTGCAGGGAGCCTGCTTTTCCCACTGCCTATGTCTCTCCCTCTCTTTCTGTGTTTCTCATGAATAAATAAAATCTTTAAAAAAAAAAAAAAAGACATTTTGAATTGATGAACCAAGGAATAGCTGAGTGAGCATGAGAGAGTAGTAGTGATGGATGGTCACAGGTTTTCATAGGAAATTCTGGAGGAAGCTGGATGATTCAGGAGCTTAATCCTAATCTCCTCATAAATAAATTTTTCCATCTGAAAATTGGTGTTTTGAGGTAAAGTGAATTATCAAAATGATGAGGGATTAAAGGGTAAATTGGCACTGCTCCTATTTTGCTGAGTTTGTTCTACTGATCTGCTCCACTGGGGGCTCTTTTTGATGGCTTACTGTACCCACTTTGTCTCCAAAACCATAGGGGTGAGGGCCAGAGATAGCTGATGTAGTTAAATTTTAAATGAAACTGAAATGAAAGTTCACTTCCTCATTGTGGATGTCTCATGTGACAAGCCTGATTTCTTTTTAAAGTCAATTTAACTGAAGTCTCTTTGCTGCCTTAAAATCTTTGGAGAGGATTCACCACCAGGCATTATTAGTATGGGAGCACCTGCAGGTTCTTTCATGTATGTACTGTTTGTTCTTTTTCTACTGTTTGATCTTTAAACCCTCTGTTTGTGTCTTTAGCTTGCTGTGCTTGCCAGGCTTTAAATCTTTGGTTTCAGGAAGTAAACTAAAATATTGTGCCATTCAATTTGCCTCTTCTTTTTTTGACTAAAAAGAATCTATTTTTGAAAAGTTAATGTCTGCTTACACATCTAAACCTGTGCCTGAAACATAACTTTCTTTGGAATATAATTTGAAGAATGACATGGCTAAAATTCCAGCTCTCTTGAATTTAAAATAAAACAGAAAATAGAATCCAGTTTGAGGAAGGTAGTCACTGAATTACTGTTAAAGTCTTTTTGTATTAAATATAGAAGTGGTGTTTTCAAAAATTTACTTAAGTGCTTCCTTTGAAGTGGGTATTTTCGTTATTGGAAAAATGACTTAAAAATTAAATGATTCTAGGATTTGAAAACGATACATAGGAGTTGTCTTTCAACTACCTCTAAATGTTGTGGATATATAAATAGACCAGTTAAGAAGAGCCCCTGTATTCAAAACTTATTTAGATAAACTGATTTTTCAGTTTGCCTTCCTCTTACGGATAGGGGTGTGTGTGTGGCAATTTCCCTTGATTAGATTTGTTGGCGAATCCTGTAAAATCCCAGCCTCCCCCCCCTCCCCAATTCCCCCTACCTTGGATGAAACTTTGGTATACTAGATATTAAGAAATTTCTGAAAATTACTTTTTAAAGCGCTACAAAGTATTGGAAGTGGTATTAGAGTCATAAATCTACCATTACTCCCTGTGACAATAAATCACAGAAAGTTTCCTCTATAATTCTGATTTCTATTGTCCTTCTGACAGACTTTATGTTGCTATTTATTTTAATGAAAAAATATGGGCATAATATGTGCAGCTAACAACTATTCCTCTTATGTTACCTTTCCTTTAACACAAGGAAATGGCTGGTTGGGCTGCTTCCCTTGTGCTCCTATGCAGTGGCACAAGTACATAAAGATCCCACTCTGGATCATCACTGGAATCTCTGGAAGAAAACCTACGGCAAACAATACAAGGAAGAGGTTAGTGAGCAATTTGCTTTTACTCAAGTATTCTATGCTTTCTCCTCCTGAAACTTAGATTCTTATGAGCAATGTTTTCCATAAATGCTTACACACTCATTTCTTGCCAGATTCTATTCTTGGTACCAGAGAATATAGCAAGAAAAAAACAAAGTTCCTGTTTTTGGGAGCTCATATCTCAGCAGGCAAGACAGAAACTAAGTAAATAAATAAGCAGATATATAGTATGTTAGGTGGTGATAAGAGCAGTAGAGAAAAATAAAGCAAGACATTGGGGGTCTAATGAGACCTAGAGCTGGCGGCCTCTGGGAAACGGCTGTAAGAGGTTCAGAGAGATTATTCGCTATATATGATGGAATGCTTAAGGAAGCACCCTCATTGAAGGTTGAATTCTGGATGTGTGAGCCGAGAATTCATAGAAGTCAGGGAGCAAACAAAATCATAACTCGAATGAACATTCCAGGCCAAGGGGGATAGAGTACATATTCAAGGACAAAAAGACCTTATTTCAGTCCTGGGCACATAGAAGCATTACCAGATGTTTTTTACTTTCAATTCCCACTTTGTACTTTTGCTTTTACTTCAATGCATACTCATTGGTTGTCGTTTTTTTAAAGATTTTATTTATTTATTCATGAGAGTAAATTTCTCTCTCTCTGTGAGAGAGAGAACAGACATAGGCAGAGGGAGAGAGGCAGAGACATAGGCAGAGGAAGAAGCAGGCTCCCTTGTGGGGAGCCTGATGCAGAACTCAATCCCAGGACCCTGAGCAGAAGGCAGACACTCAACCACTGAGCCACCTAGGTGCCTCTCAATGCATACTTGCTGGTTTTTAAGATCTTAACCCTCGTGCTTCAAATAACTAAGTCCTATAACTATATCATATTTCTAAGCTTGGGGATGCCTGGCAGGCTCAGTCAGTAGACTCTTAATCACAACTATTAATGTCAGGGTCATTGAATTCAAGCCCCATGTTGAGCATAGTGCCTACTTAAAAAAATATACTTCTGAGGCCCAGCTGGCTGATTCAATCAGTGGAGCATGTAATTCTAAATCTTGGGATTGTAGGGTTGAGCCTCACATTGGGTATAGAGATTGCTTAAAAATAAAACCTCTAGGGACGCCTGGGTAGCTCCGTGGTTGAACATCTGCCTTCAGCTCAGAGCGTGATCCCAGGATCTGGGATCTGGGATCTTTTAAAAAAATCTTTTAAAGGAATGTACTTTTTAAAAAATAAAGATTTTATTTATTTATTTATTTTAAAAATTTTATTTATTTATTCTTGAGAGACACAGAGAGAGAGGCAGAGACACTGGCAGAGGAAGAAGCAGGCTCCCCACAGGAGCCCGATGAGGGATTCCATCCTGGATCCTGGGATCACGCCCTGAGCTGAAGGCAGATGCTCAACCCCTGAGCCACCCAGGCTTCCCATTTTCTTAGTAGTGATGAATTTTACCCTCTGAAGGCAGATGCTCAACCCCTGAGCCACCCAGGCTTCCCATTTTCTTAGTAGTGATGAATTTTACCCTCATCCAGTCCCCTTTAGAAACAGGCCTCTAATTTCGAAGTTAACTAGAGTTAGATGTTCAGTTAGCACCATTATCTGGTTAAATGAATACTATCTCTCTTTTTAATGACTCCAGTCCCTTGGAATGAATGAAAATTACTTTTTTTTTTTTAATTTTTATTTATTTATGATAGTCACAGAGAGATAGAGAGAGAGGCAGAGACACAGGCAGAGGGAGAAGCAGGCTCCATGCACCAGGAGCCCGACGTGGGATTCGATCCCGGGTCTCCAGGATCGCGCCCTGGGCCAAAGGCAGGCGCCAAACCGCTGCGCCACCCAGGGATCCCTGAAAATTACTTTTGATTAGTATCCTACCTTTATAATTTATCTCAAAGTTCATATAATATAATGCTACTGCACACTTAATAAACTACAGTATAGTATAAACATGACTTTTCTATGCACAGGGAAACCAAAATCTTCATTTGATTCACTTTATTCTGATATTTGCTTTACCACAGTAGTCTGGAACTGAACCTCCAATATCTTTAACATATATGCCTGTGACTATGTTCTTCTTCCTTACATTTTAGAATGAGGAAGTAGCACGGCGTCTCATCTGGGAAAAAAATCTAAAATTTGTGATGCTTCACAATCTGGAACACTCAATGGGAATGCATTCATATGATCTAGGCATGAACCATCTGGGAGACATGGTAAGTAAATTACAAATAATCCTACTTTCATCTATGGGTAAGAATGATTTCCATTTCCCCAAAGGCAATCTGAAGGTAAACAGCAAAGTAATATGTGTGTGTGTGTGTGTGTGTGTGTACGAAGTTAGAAAACAGTAGAATTTAAGGACAGAAGAATTTGAAGATTCCTTGTTTAGTCGTACTGTGACCACCTTCCTTAATAAATTTTTTAGAGGAATATTTGAAACTCACAGGCTACTATTGCTTTTTGTTTTTTATTAATTCTAGAATGCATTGCCTAAATATTACTCACAATCTTTTAGAGTAAGTTACCATACTTAGGTACCCCTAAAGTGATAATTCAGTATGGTTCCACCTGCTTTCTTAATGAGGGAGTGTGGGTTTTTAACATCACAAATACTCTCCATTAGTTTTTAGATTTTTTTCTACCCTACAAAACTTTACTGTTGAGACCAAAATTAAGAATCATAGTACCTCTTGGAAGAGAACACCCCAGGTAGATTAAATTTCTATTTAAATGCAGGCATCTCTTTTGTAATTCTTTCTCAAAAGGAAAACCAGTTCAGTCCACTTTTTAAACAGCCCTTTTATAAAATTCGGCCTTGCTTTAAACCAAAAATCTGCCTTCCTGTAACTTCTAGTTTTTACTATTTTCTTCTTCCCAATGCCTGACTGGGTGCTAAGACAAAGTGTGAAAGAAATCCAGATAATTCCCCTATCAGACAGCAGTACCCATGTTGGTCACAACTACCACTAATTTTCTCAGTTGTTAAATATATTAAAAGTTACAGTTATTAGAATACTGAAAAGAGGGGTGTCTGGGTGGCTCAGTTGGTTAAGTGTCTGCCTCCGGCTCAGGTCATGATCCCAGGGTCCTGGGATGGCGTTGGGCTCCCTGCTCAGCGGGAAGTCTGTTTCTCCCTCTCCCTGTGCCCCTCTCTCCTGCCCATGCTCTGTCTCTCTCTTTCTCTCTCTCTCAAATAAATAAATAAAATCTTAAAAAAAAGAAAAAGAATATTGAAAAGAAGGTCATAAGTGAATATATTTGCCTTGTAGACTGGTGAAGAAGTGATATCTTTGATGGGTTCCCTGAGAGTTCCCAGCCAATGGCAGAGAAATGTCACTTATAGGTCAAACTCTAATCAGAAATTGCCTGATTCTGTGGACTGGAGAGAGAAGGGGTGTGTTACTGAAGTGAAATACCAGGTGAGTATTGTCATCCCAGGCTTATGTACCCCAGGAAGAGTTTCTTTTCTGTCAACACTTAGTCTAGCTACATAATTTGGCAGTGGAATCTCCCTTATGTTCTTTCTTTCTTTTTTCTTTTTTTTTAAATTTTATTTATTTATTCATGAGAGACATACAGAGAGAAAGAGAGGCAGAGACACAGGCAGAGGGAGAAGCAGGCTCCATGCACCGGGAGCCCGATGTGGGACTCGATCCCGGGTCTCCAGGATCGCGCCCTGGGCCAAAGGCAGGCGCCAAACCGCTGCGCCACCCAGGGATCCCCCTTAACATGTTTTTTAGGGGAATATTTGAAACTCTCAGGCTACTATTTCTTTTGTTTTTTATTAATTCTAGAAAACATTGCCTAAAGATTACTCACAATCCTTTAGGGTAAGTTACCAAACTTATATAAATCTAAATTGATAGAACACCAATGGTTACAGCCACATTAGATAAAACTATGAATTGAGCAAATAGAGTTCTTTAAGGCAGACTTTTAGTGCTCATACTATCCATCAACTGCACTGGACCTTCCACCAAGCCAATTGTTTGAGAAACAGTATTGTGTGTGAGAGAGTATCGATCAGGAGGTTTCTTCCTCCATTTCAGTGTTGAAAGAGAGGAGGAACCTAGAGCTGAGAGTAGCCTATAAATTGTACCAGTCAAGTAAACTCATGACTACGCTTGCATTGTTACAATAAGAAATACAGTACAGTTTTTAAAAATTTGTTCCTGTTTTTGTATATCCGTTAGTTTGCTTTAAGGGGTGCTTGGGTGGCTTAGTTGGTTAAGCATCTGACTCTTGAGCTCAGCTCAGCTCTTGATCTCAGAGTCATGAGTTCAAGATCCAGGTTGGGCTCTACACTGGGTACAGAGCCTACTTAAAAAAAAAAAAAAGCAGCAAAAATCCTCAATTAGTTAGAGATAACTAAGGGCAAAACACGTGCATCACCTCAGAGGTCAGGATAAGGGAGAGGAACTAAGTGTTCTAAGCAGTATCCCCTGGCTGGTGACCAATGAAGAAAGTAAAAATTAAAAAAAATTTTTTTTATTAGAGTTCAATTTGCCAACATATAGCATAATACCCAGTGCTCATCCGGCCAAGTGCCCCCCTCAATACCCATCACCCAGTCACCCCAACCCCCCGCCCACTTCCCCTTCCACTACCCCTTGTTCATTTCCCAGAGTTAGGTGTCTCTCATGTTTTGTCACCCTCACTGATATTTTCACTCATTTTCTCTCCGAGAAAGTAAAATTTAAGAAGTAAATGGACTGCCAGTATCTTATTCTTTTCTACCTAGATATTTTTCTTGTAATTAGTTTTGGGTTTCTTATTAGAGCTTCTCTAAAATAAAAACTTGGGAGCAGCCCAGGTGGCTCAGCGGTTTAGCGCTGCCTTCAGCCTAGGGCATGATCCTGGAGACCAGGGATCGAGTCCCATGTCAAGTTCCCTGCATGGAGCCTGCTTCTCCCTCTGCCTGTGTTTCTGCCTCTCTCTCTGTCTCTCATGAATAAATAAAATAAAATAATAAAATAAAATAAAATAAAATAAAACAAAATAAAAGCTTGGGGGCACCTGGCTGGCTTAGTCAGTAGGAGCATGCAACTCTCAACATCAGAATCATGCATTCAAGCCCCATGTTGGGCATAGAGCCTACTTTAAAAAATAAAGTACAATAAAATGGAAGTTTGGGGGGAAAAAATAAAGTTTGGGAAGATCCAATGCATGTTTAGGTGTTAGCTATAAATAATTTAACAAGGGGCAGCCTGGGTGGCTCGGCGGTTTAGCACCGCCTTCAGCCCAGCACATGATCCTGGGGACCTTGGATCGAGTCCCACATTGGGCTCCCTGCATGGAGCCTGCTTCTCCCTCTGCCTGTGTCTCTCTCTATGTCTCTCATGAATAAATAAATAATAAATAAATAAACAAACAAATAAATAAATAATTTAACAAGCTCCTTTCTCTGCATGCTTGCATTTTAATGGGTGATTTTGCTTAAACCGAAAGTAAAATCAGCGGCACGTGGGTGGCTCAGTGGTTGGGCGTCTGCCTTCGACTCAGGTCGTGATCCTGGGATGGAGTCCCGCATCAGGCTCCCTGCTCAGCAGGGAATCTGCTTCTCCCTCTGCCTATGTTTTTACCCCTCTCTGTGTCTCTCATGAATAAATAAATAAATAAAATCTTTTAAAAAATCAAATTAAATTTGCTTCCTTTGGGTAGAGAACAAGGTGGAATGAAGGAATATCCGAATTAGAACAATTATGATAGGGCTCTGGACCTTTTTTAACTAAAGCAGCTTTGTGTTTTTCTGTTTGTTTATGCTTCCCTGTAAAAGATCTTTGATCAAAAAATTATGAAGCTAAAAATGTTTGAAAAGATTTAACCTTATATTTTCGGGCCTTATTTGACAAGAGAAAGGGTATTTTAGGTCAAGAGAATCATCCTAGCTCCTCTCAAAATCACTGTACTGTAGATGACTGTCTACCTCATTTATAGGTAAAGATAGCTGGGATCTAGCACATGCTCAGTAAGTACTGTTTCTTAATATATTTGACCATGGCAATTATGCTTTGAGCTCAGCCATTTGCAAATCTCTATCAATATTGGACCTTGTTCTGAGAAGAGAACAATCAAGTATTTAGTCTTCATGTCCATGTCTAAGAAATGAAGAAATTGTAATGGGGGAGGAGCTGACATGTGTTGGGAGGTGCCCAGTTTGTGTTATAGAAGTCTTCCTTACTGACTTTTTACGATTGCCTTTGTGACTTTGTCTCTATTTTAGGGTTCTTGTGGTGCTTGTTGGGCTTTCAGCGCTGTGGGGGCCCTGGAAGCACAACTGAAGCTAAAAACAGGAAAGCTGGTGTCTCTGAGTGCACAGAACCTGGTAGATTGCTCAACTGAAAAATATGGGAATAAAGGCTGCAATGGCGGTTTCATGACAACTGCTTTCCAGTATATTATTGATAACAACGGCATTGATTCAGAAGCTTCCTATCCCTACAAAGCCATGGTATGTCACAAACTTTTTGTGCTATTCTATGACTTTATGCTATCCCTTACTAACTGAAATAAACTCACAACCAAGCCAATTGCTTGAGAAGCAGTATATGAAAATCCTGATCAGGAATTCTTATATTTTTGAGAGTTTTCTTCCTTATTCAATAGTCTTAATTTATCAGAGACAGAATGGTTTTAAGCAAGTAGAATTCATGCTTAAAGAAATGGATTTTCAATAAACCTCAGAATTCTCTGTCTACCTGGCATTTCAACTTGTTTTTCCTACGGCCTCCCATGCTCAACCTTATTCTCAGATCATTGACAACATCAATCTTCTACCAAAACACTAACTACATAATGCTGTCTTCTTCCTCTTCACAAGCTCATGACATATTTTATTAAATTAATATATCCATATTACAGAAAATTTAGAAAAGTTAAAAAATACCACTCCAAAACCTACATTAACCACCATTGTTTTGGTTTATTTCTTTCAAGTTCTTTTTCTTATTAAGCATTTAAAAGGATGCACAACAAAAGTGAATTTATTTTTTTTTTCAAAAGTGAATTTATAACCTCTTTTCCTTTTTTTTTTTTTTTTTTAAGATTTTACTTATTTATTCATGAGAGACACAGAAAGAGACAGAGAGAGGCAGAGGGAGAAGCAGGCTCCATGCAGGGAGCCCGACGCAGAACTCGATCCCGGGTCCCCAGGATCACACCCTGGGCCGAAGGCGCTAAATCGCTGAGCCATCCAGGCTACCCCTATAACCTCTCTTTTCCTATTAAAATATACTCTCTAAATGTTTTTCAGATTACATGGTCTTTATAAACCTTCATTTAAACGGCAGATCATCAGGGGATCCCTGGGTGGCTCAGCGGTTTAGCGCCTGCCTTTGGCCCAGGGCGTGAACCTGGAGTCCCGGGATCGAGTCCCACGATGGGCTCCCTGCATGGAGCCTGCTTCTGTGTCTCTGCCTCTGTGTTTCTCATGAGTAAATAAATAAAAATAAAATCTTGGGGATCCCTGGCTGGCTCAGCGGTTTAGCACCTGCCTTTGGCCCAGGGTGCGATCCTGGAGTCCTGGGATCCAGTCCCACGTCGGGCTCCCTGCATGGAGTCTGCTTCTATCTCTGCCTCTCTCCTCTCTCTCTCTCTATGTCTACATGAATAAATATATTTTTAAAAAATCTTTAAAAAAAACTGCAGATCATCTTGCAGGCATTATATTATCAAAAATATTTTAAAGTTCTAAGAGCACCTGGGTGGCTTAGTGGTTGAATGTCTGCCTTTGGCTCAGGGTGTGATCCCGGGGTCCTGGGATCTCATCCCACATCAGGCTCCCCACAGGGAGCCTGCTTTTCATGAATAAATAAATAAAATCTTTAAAAAAAGATTTTAAAGTTCTAGTATAGAGTTCATGATCTTTACATAGTATACTCCCATAATCCACTTGAGAGTCTAAGGGATGTTATGATGCATGCATGAAGATGTTCACAATTTAAAACAATATAATAGTTACGTATTTCCTCTGTTACTGGTGAAACATTGAACTGTTTTGGAAGATTTTATTTTTCTTTCTTTAAAAGGAGGAAGGAAACTTAGACATTTGAAAAACTAAATTAGGAAAGAAAACATATTTGAAATCCAGACTTAGGATGTTGGTGATTTATAAAGGAAGTTGAAGTATACTTCTTTATCTGATTTATACCTTTTTTTGCAGAATGGAAAGTGCAGATATGACTCAAAAAATCGAGCTGCCACATGTTCAAAGTATACTGAACTTCCCTTTGGCAGTGAAGATGCCTTAAAAGAAGCTGTGGCCAATAAAGGACCTGTGTCTGTGGCTATAGATGCGAGCCACTATTCTTTCTTCCTGTACAGAAGTGGTAAAAACTCTGATATATTATCCTTTTGTTATATGCTGCCCCTGCATCACAAGAAAGAATATTATCATTCCCCATCACCTCAACTCTGAGTGTTCAGGTTAAACAAAATCCTCCATTTCGCGTATATGTTTTATACCCAGTTCTAATTAGTAAAGGAATACTCATCAAAACTTACTACTACTACATGCCAAGTACTATGATAAATTCTTTCTCTGCATTATCTTATTTAATCCTCACAATAACTCTTATTTACAGATGAACAAATCTTAGACAGTTAATTTGCCTAAAGTCATATAGTCTGGAAGTGATCAGCTAGCTAGGATTAGAAACCATGCTACTTTGACTCCAGAGCCTGGGCTCCTAACTCCTGTAGCCACTGTGCACCGTAGGTATAGTATTGCAGTATACAAGGAGAACACCCACCAGTGTTAGAGCATTGTGTTAAACAAAGTAAATGGGGGATCCCTGGGTGGCTCAGCGGTTTAGCGCCTGCCTTCGGGCCCAGGGCTTGATCCTGGAGTCCCAGGATCAAGTCCTGCATCAGGCTCCCTGCATGGAGCCTGCTTCTCCCTCTGCTTGTGACTCTGCCTCTCTCTCTCTCTCTCTCTCTCTATCTGTTTCTCATGAATGAATAAATAAAATCTTTAAATAAATAAATAAATGGCTATACTGATTTTTAAAAAAATCTCACCCTAAAGATCATTTCATCTAGGAAAGCATAAAAATATAGAGAATAAACAATTTAGGAATATATACAAAGAAATACAGTAATTGAAGAGTCAATTATATTGACTCTGTTATATAGAGATCTAAGTTAAAAATAATTAGAAAAAGGGGGTGCTGAATGTCTCAATTGGTTAAATGTCCAACTCTTGATTTCAGCTCAGGTCATGATCTGAGAGTAGTGAGACTTAGCCCCGTGTCAGGCTGTACGTGCTCAGCACAGAGTCTGCTTGAGATTCTCTCTCTCCCTCTGCCCCTCGCACTGCTCATGGTCACTTGAGAGCTCTTCAAATAAGTAAGTAAGTAAGTAAATAAATAAATAAATAAGATCCTTAAAAAATTAGATAAAAGTAGCTGTTTATCAAAGATTTCCAAGGGAGCTGTGATTGAACTGATACCAACCTTGGCAAGAAAACTGACAAATACAGCATTGATGGCAAAGAATTATAAACTCTAGTTTAATGAGAGTATATGTTTCTAAAATTATAATTTAACTTACCATGTATATAAAATAGTCTACTAAAAGCAATGGCATTTTCAAATGTCCTTCATTGCCACGTACCATTCACTCTTTTTCTTCACCTGTATTTTATTCTCAGGTGTCTACTATGAACCATCCTGTACTCAGAATGTGAATCATGGAGTATTAGTGGTTGGCTATGGTAACCTTAATGGGAGAGACTACTGGCTTGTGAAAAACAGGTAATATATTTGCACTTTAATGTATATTTAATTAAAATAAGGAATTCAAAGGAGCTTCAAAAAATGCATTCCTAAGATTATGATGATGAGGATCATGATAATGACAATGATAAACATTTATAGCTTCTTATAAAGTGACATTCTAAATTAATTACTCAGTGCCCCTATTTCTTCACTTCCTATTCTGGCTTCAGCAGTTTGTTTTCATGATTTATCTTCTGGAATACTTGATAATTCTTTCTCAGTCTCCTTTATAAATATCTATTCCTTTGCTCAGCCCCTAAATATTGGTCTTTCCTCCAGGGCTCCATCCTTTCCCCAGTACACTCCTCCTCCTCCCCTCCCCCCTTTCCCCTCCTCTTCTTCCTCCTCTTCCTTCTTCTTCTTCTACTTAAGATTTTATTTATTTATTTCAGAGAGAGCAGAGAGCACAAATGGGGAATGGGGAGCGGGAGTGGGGAGGCAGAGGGAGAGGGAAAAGCACACTCCCTGCTGAGCAGGGAGCCCAATGCAGGGCTATACCCCAGGACCCTGGGATCATGACATGAGCTGAAAGCAGAAACTTAACCAACTGAGCTACCCAGGCACCCTGCTCATTATTCTTCTTAGCCTACATTTTTCTGGGTACTATCACTCCATTCTTAGGATTTTAGCTATAACCTATATGCTGATAGCTTTCAAATCTCAGCTCTAGCTCTATCCTCTGCTCTGAAATTTGGACTTATTTATCTGGACATACCCATTTCTATGCATCTTAGTTTCTCCAAATTCAATATGTCCAAAGAATTCAGAACCCTCTCTACCCTATTGTCCTCCCCAGAACTTCCTATATCACTAAATGGCAATAACACACAACAAAGTCACTCAATTAGATACTATGGATTTGTTGTAGGCCCCTCCAGATCTAATCAAGCAACAAGTCAAACTAGTTTTCCATGTATCTGTCCTTGCTTCTGTCCCCTCTCCATTTCTTCCATTATTGCTTTGGTACAGATGTCTCTTGCCCAAACTATTCCTATAGCCTTCAAACTGGTCTCCTTTACTCTCAAACCCATCTTTTGTGCTGCTTCCAAACTGGTTTGTTTCAAATATGACAAACTGGGCTTATACCTGTTCTACAGAGTACCATTTGATATAAAATTAATGTTCCCTAGTAGAGAAGACAAGTCATCTATGTTGTGGTCCCTGCCTGCCTTGCCAGGCTCAATTGTTGACACTTATTTCACACTTTTCTTTCCAGTTAAATTGAACTCTACACAGAGTTCCCATATATATCATTTTACCTTTAATATCTTCATATCTTGGTTATACTGTTCTCTTTGCCTGGAGTATTCTTTTTCCTCACTTGGTTTATTCCTCCTTTTCCTCTAAAACCAGCTAAGGCATTCTCCATACCAGAAATTTCCCTTTAAATCCTTGGGCTAGTAAAATGACTTTTTCCTATGCTCCCCAAATGTCTTATGCATACTGGAGTATTTTATACATTATATTTAAAATGTATATTTACCTATCTATCCCTCTAATATTCTGTATGCCCCTTTTGGGTAAAGATTTGTATTGTCCTTGAATCCTTAGCACAATACATGGCACACAAAAAAGATGGTAGTATTTGTATGGCCTATTGGGAAGTAGTTGAGGGATACAACATCCTGGTTCACTTGTAATCTATTCACAGCACTGATAAGCTTGGGCCTGGATAAGTGATAACATTTTTATATGAAGCATTATTTTTTCACTTACATCTTTTCTCTTGTCTGGTTCCTACAGTATATTGTTTGTTTATGTTTTCTTTTTTTTAAAGATTTTATTTATTTATTTATTCATGAGAGACACAGAGGAGAGAGAGGCAGAGACACAGGCAGAGGGAGAAGCAGGCTCCATGCATGGAGCCTGACGTGGGACTCAATCCTGGGTCTCCAGGATCAGGCCCTGGGCTGAAGGCGGCACTAAACCGCTGAGCCACCAGGGCTCCCTGTATATGTTTTCTTGTTGACTTCCCATCTCTATTGAAACCGTTCTTCTTGAAGACCATTTATATCTTTTAATGTTTAAATTCAAAACCTATTTTCAGCACTTATTCAGTTGATGAGAATTTACTAGGCATCTACAATGTGATGGCATTATCCAAGCCCTGGAGATACAAAAATTAATGAGAAATCATCCTGTTCCAAAGAAGCTCACATGACAGTCCAGTGGGGAATTAGATATATTTTAACAATAAAATACAACCCATCATGGTATAATGATAGATGTCTCTCAATGGCTATGGGGCCGTGGATGAGGAGATGCCTAACTGCCTAAAAGTTTCACAGAGAAGGCACTAGTTACTTGCATTAAGTTTTCAGATGAGTGGAATTGCTCACGTGTTAGGAGGAAAATAAATTGCCCAATCACCCAAAAAGGATATGTAATAGCACAGAAATGTGAAAAATTTCTCTTCTTTATAAACTCTCTGCTGTATTTATTTCTTTGGCATCTATGACATAACACTATCCTGACTCATTTTGCTATATTAGTTTTAGCCTCATTTCTTATTTTCTTCCACCTGTCCCTTATGCTCCAGCTCCAGCTGTACTAAAACAAACTCATCTGCAACTTGAGTTTCAACTACTGCCACTATGTGAATGATACCAAATTCACAATCTCTAAAAATAACCTCTCTACTAAGCAACAACCTTCCATGTCCAACTTCCAACTTGACAGCTTTAGCGAAAAATCCAAATTTCCAGAGCATCTGGGTTGGCTCAGTCAGTTAAACAACTGACTCTTGGTTTCAGCTCAGGTTGCGGTCTCATGGGTCATAAGATCAAGCCCTGCACCCGACAACTCCATGCCCAGTGGGAGTCTGCTTGAAGATTCTCTCCCTTTGCCCCTCCCCACTATGTGTGCATGCTATCTCTCTCTCTCAAATAAATAAATCTTAAAAAAAAAAATCCAAAATTCCCACCTGCCTACCCTATGACTCACAACACACACATACACACACACACACACACGCACACACACACACACTCTCTCTCTCTCTCAACAAGTCTAATTCAAATTCCCTCTCTCCTTCCATGTAAACTCCCATTCCATCCTCCACCCCTCAAAAGTATTTTAGAATAATCCCAAGGGAAAAATCACTCCCTGTTTTGAGTAATTCATCACCATCTTCATGTTATCAAAGCCTTGGTATCATCTTAGACTCTTTTTTTTTCTCCCTCAATCCACAAGCCTTATTCATTTGGCCTTTGAACCTTATTTTATACTTCTTTCTATTCCTGTTCCAATTCAGATTTTACTGTCACCCAGCTATGGAAGTAAATTTTTAAAATATAGATCATATAAACCCATTTTCAAAAATTTTAAATAGTTTACCATTATCATCATAATGAAGTACAAATGCCCAGCCAGGCATTCAAGATTCTCCATCATCTAGTTTCCAGCATAGCTCTCTAGACTTTTCTTTCCCTATGTTCTCATGCCTCCATATTTACACTCTGGCCACAGTGAACTACTTACTCATCATTCCCTAAGTTTATAGGCATTTAGCTAATACTACTTCTTTACTTGTGCTGTTTCAGCTTCCTGAAATGCCCTTAAAGCCCATTGCTGCCTACCAAAATCCCAATTGTTAATGGTGAAGTGGGCACTGTCATGCATTCTAGTGGAAGAATAAATTGTTACAATCCTTCTTGAAAGCAATATGAATCAAGAACGTTTTAACTATTCACATTCTTTGTCCAATTTTTTCTCATTTCTTGGAATCTATATGAGGAAAATAATCCTAAACATGGGGAAACTTCATAGCCAACTTATGTAAATTGTAGCATTCATTCATTCTTCTTTGATAGTGAAAACCAGTAAGCAACCAAGAATGTCTAACGTAGGGACAATATTAAACTATTACACAATCAAGCCCATGTATTAGGAATTATATTTACTCAGACTATTATTAGTAACCTAATAAAATACTTGGAATATATGTTTAAATGGAGAATATATATAAACATAAAATTTATATGTAATATAAATATTAAATTTAAATGTAATACAAATATTAAATTTAAAATAGTATGCCCAATTTCTCTGATTTATGTTATACTAAAGGACCGGAAGGTGTTATGCCAGATGTTAATAATGATTATCTTTTTCTACCTTTATGTATTTTCAAAAATCTTTAACAAGTATCATTACTTTTAGAATGAAAAAACCTCACTAAAAATTCTATTCATTCTTAAAACCTACCTCACATGCTATCTCCTCCATATTCCATTAATTTACTCAGAATTGTTTCTCTAAATTCTAAGCTTTAGAAATGCCTTATAAATTCTAGCTATTTCTGTAAAATATGCTCCATCACTAGAATATAAACTTCTTAAAGGTAGAATAGTCTCTTATTCATTTTTGCATCTTTATTCATACCTTGATTCAACAAACATATACTGAGTATTTACCAAGTGACAGAGTGCCAAGCAGATTTGGCAATGAAAAATACAGCCTTTTTATCATCCTTTGAGTTACCCATAGTCTTATAGAGTCAGAAAAACAGATAGTTGCATGTACTGAACATTGCAATAGAATGTGATAAACATTAAGCGTGTAGAAGCACAGAAGAGTACTTGGCCTAACATGGGAAGTCAGGAAAGGCCTTTTTAGCTAGTTATTTGAATGAGTATTAAAAGACGAGAAGGAATTTGTCACATGAAAAAGAGCAATCAAGGCAGAGGAAAGGTGCAAAAGCCCACAGTGAGAAAACTAAATGAGTTAAGGAAACTGCATGTTCTTTTTTTTTTTTTTTTCCTTTTATAAAGGTTGTAGTATAAGATGACTGTTAGAGAAGTGAAATAGAAAGGGACCAAATTACAAGAGACCACAGTGATCACTGGCATTGAGTACTAACAAGGAGAGACTGGATATGGACATGGACATGAATTCCAGACTCTGCAAGAGGTTGACTCAAGCAAAATCCTCTTAGATCATCTGACCTTTCTTAATGATCTCTTATCATCTTTTATATCTTCCTTTTGTTTATACTTAGTCTTTCTGGGAGATATGTAACATTGATACATGTCCCTGAATTTTTCTCATCTTTCTGAACATAGGTATTTAGCTTCTTTATATAATTCACTATAGCATAGTGAGTAACAGCAGTAAGAATTCTTGGTTAGAATAGTAGTTCCCTTGGGGCACCTGGGTTAAGCCTCTCTTGGTTTTGGCTCAGGTCCTGATCTCAGATCAAGCCCCGCATCAGTCTCCACACTTAGCTCAGAGTCTCCTTGAGATTCTTTCCTTCTCCCTTTCCCTCCCCTTCTGCCCCTCTCTCCTGTATGAATGCACTCTCTCTCTCAGATAAATAAATAAAATCTTTAAATGTCCATCGAGGGCAGCCCCGGTAGCACAGTGGTTTAGCACCACCTTCAGCCCGGGGCGTGATCCTGGAGACCCTGGATCGAGTCCCACGTCGGGCTCCCTGCATGGAACCTGCTTCTCCCTCTGCTGTGTCTCTGCCTCTCTCTCTGTCTGTCATGAATAAGTAAATAAAATCTTTTTTAAAAAATAAAATAAATAGGTCATGGGGATATAATGTACAGTATAGAGAATATAGTCAATAATATTGTAATAACAATATTAACAATAACAATTGTAATTGTATGGTGATGAGTGGTAACTATACTTATCATGAGGATCATTTGTAATGTATAAAAATATCAAATCACTGTGATATTCACTTGAAACTAATAGGATATTGTATGTCAATTATGCTTTTTTTCCAAAGGAGGGGAGTTTAATCTAATCTACAGATCAGTGAGTGATGAAGGCCCATAGCTTTTGGGCATAGATTAATTTTTACCTGGGGGAAAAAATTAAAGGCATTAACCATAAGCTCATGGTAACCTTAAACACAGACATACACACACACCCAAAAACTAAGAAAGCACCCAGAACACCTTTTAAGCAATATCTGGTGAACTCTCCAAGATAAATATTGCAAAATAAATGAGCCTCTAGATAATGAAGTAAATTGATGGAGATGATGGATGGGGGACAGAAATGCCTCCTTTTGATCCATAAGTGGATTAAGTTATTAAAGTACAAGTTGGAAAAAAGAACATATTCCATTTTTCCTCACTGAAAGCTACTGTCTGATCTTTCAAGAGATCCTGACTCTTAGAGTTAATGTTCTACATTAAACATCATAGGGCTCTACATTAAATTCATATGTATTGCCTCCTCTCCATGGAATCAAAGGCTGGGTAAGAGTTTAAAAAGGAAAAAGTTATAATCTAATGATTTTTCTTAGAGATTTCTCTACAAAGAGATTAAGAATGTACATATTGGGACTCCTGGGTGGCTCAGCAGTTGTGCGTCTGCCTTTGGCTCAAGGCATGATTCCTGGCCCAAGGATCCAGTCCCGCATCAGGCTGCCTGCGGAGAACTCACTTCTCCCTGTCTGTGTCTCTGCTTCTCTCTCTGTATCTCTCATGAATAAATAAAAAAAAAATCTTTAAAAAAAAAAGAATATACATATTGGTTTATAACTCAAATAAGATTATTTATTCCCGCTACTCCAATGAAATCACTCTTGTTAAAATTAGCAATCACCTCCGTTTTGCTTCATGAAATAGTTTTCAGGTCTCATCTCTCCTGTACTCTTAACGTTTACTGTATGTTTAACTCTGCTTTCTGAAGCACTTTATTTGACTTTCAGGGGACCATACACTCCTGGTTTTTGTCCTATTTTACCTCTCAGTCTCCTGAGTATCTTAGTTCCTTTTATTCTTCTTCACTTTTAAATATTATAATGCCAGGGGCCTCAATTTCTCTATGCTAATTCTTTAGATGATCTCATTTAGTGTCATGGTTTTAAACAACAAACAGCTGATGACTCTCAACTTTGTACCTTCAGCCCTAACCTCTTTCCTGAGCTCCAGACTCCATGTTTGACCTCTGCACCTGAGTATCTATAGGTCTCTTTAACTTAACATATCTAAAATAGAGCACTTGACTCCCTGCTACTGCTCCAGTTTTTCCTACCTCAATAAATGCCAAACAGCATTTACGGCAGGTCAAAATTATTGGAGGCATCCTTTCTTTCTTCATCTGATACCTCTCACATCATTAGCAAATACTGTTATTTCTATCATCATTAAATTTTCCCAAATCTTACCACTCCTCAGTATCTCTACTGTTACCACTGTGGTTCAAGTCACCATCCATCTTTCTCTTGGTCTACTGCAATAATCTCCTAACTGGTAGTCACTTCCCCTCTTGTTCGCTTACAGTCAATCCTCTACACAGTAACCAGATTGATCTTTCTAAAGCATACACCAGATTTTGTGACTCTCCTGCCCCAAATGCTCTAATGGCTTTCCTTCACATTCAGAATAAATCCATTACCTATGAAACCATGGCAATTTCTGGCCTCAGCTTGTCTCTCCAGCCACATCTCCCACTACATTCACCTGTTTCACTCAGCTTCAAGAACACTAGCCTTTTTTTTTCAGTACCTTTTCTCAAGGTACACTTGCTATTTCTCACACATCAAGATTATTACAGCTCCTTTTCCTGAACTTTGCATCATTTGCACCTTCACTTTATTGTCTTTGGTCAAATATTTCCTCAGAGAAGCATTCCCTGACAACTCCTTCTAAAATGTAGCCCTGATTCCCCTTATTCTGCTTTATTTTTCTTTATAGTACTTACATTTTATCACATTATTTATTTGTTCATTGTATGTTTCCTATGTAGGCTTTGAAAAGACTTTGTCTATCTTGTTTACCTCCATAATCTTAATAATGCCTAGAATAGTATCTGGCACAGCCTAAGAAGCTCAGAAGTGTAGTTTATTACAAAGGAAACTGGCATACATTCTAGAAAGAATGTCTAACAAGTCAGTAATCTATAATATACAGGGAGAAGGTAGGTGGCCAACAATCTTACTTTGTCAAAGACTAATGGGGTTCCCAGGCCATAGTACTTTTTTTAAAAGCTAGAATTGTCCCAAACTGGACTGTTATTTACCCTAGAAAAATGCTGTATTTTTTTTTAAAGATTTTATTTATTTATTCTTGAGAATACAGAGAGAGAGAGAGGCAGAGACACAGGCAGATGGAGAAGCAGGTTCCATACAGGGAGCCCGACGTGGGACTTGAGGGACTTGATCCCTGTCTCCAGCATCAGGCCCTGGGCCGAATGCGGCGCTAAACTGCTGAGCTACCCGGTCTGCCCAAGGCTGTATTTTTTTAAAAAGGGGATGGACTCTACTTGAGTCCAATCAAATGTACTCAAACTTGGATAACAGCAAACATAGCCACCTCTACTTACTGAGTATTTAGTGTGCAAATATTTTAAATACACTTTCTCACTTAATTTTTAAGATAATCTATGAGATACACACTTTGTCTCCATGTCTCCTGGATCTCCAGGATCAGGCCCTGGGCTGAAAGTGGTGCAAAACCGCTGAGCTACCTGGGCTGCCCTACCTATGAGAAAGTCTTACCTCAGCTCCACTTCTAGGTCAAAAAGCTGTTTGAGAGCTGCACTTTTTATTATTTACTTTGGAATTTCCTACCTGATGCCTTTTCCATAGTAGTCATTCAAAAATATTTCTTTTAATTTTTTTTTTTTTTTTTTTAATTTTATTTATTTATGATAGTCATACAGAGAGAAAGAGAGAGAGGCAGAGACACAGGCAGAGGGAGAAGCAGGCTCCATGCGCCGGGAGCCTGATGTGGGATTCGATCCCGGGTCTCCAGGATCGCGCCCTGGGCCAAAGGCAGGCGCCAAACCGCTGCGCCACCCAGGGATCCCCAAAAATATTTCTTTTAAAAATATATATATTTAAATTCAATTTGCCAACATGTAGTCTAACAGCCAGTCAAAAATATTTCTTTTTTTTTTTTTTTAATTTTTTTTTTTTAATTTTTATTTATTTATGATAGTCACAGAGAGAGAGAGAGAGAGGCAGAGACACAGGCAGAGGGAGAAGCAGGCTCCATGCACCGGGAGCCTGATGTGGGATTCGATCCCGGGTCTCCAGGATCGCGCCCTGGGCCAAAGACAAGCGCCAAACCGCTGCGCCACCCAGGGATCCCTCAAAAATATTTCTTAATTGACATTCTCTAAAGGAATCTAAGTTTGAGGGATGCCTGGGTGGCTCAGCGATTGAGCATCTGCCTTTGGCTCAGGTCGTATTCCCGGAGTCCCAGGATCTAGTCCCATATGGGGCTCCCTGCATGGAGCCTGCTTCTCCCCCTGCCTATGTCTCTGGCTCTCTTGTGAATAAATAAGTATTTGTTTATTTTCTGTGTCTCTTGTGAATAAATAAATAAAATCTTTAAAAAGGGGGGGGGCAGCCCTGGTGGCTCAGCAGTTTAGTGCCACCTTCGGCCCAGGGCGTGAGCCTGGAGACCAGGGATCGAGTCCTGCGTCTGGCTCCCTGCATGGAGCCTGCTTCTCCCTCTGCCTCTCTCTCTCTCTCTCTCTCTCTCTCTCTCTCTCTCTGTGTCTCTCATGAATAAATAAATTAAAATCTTAAAAAAAGGGAGGGATCTAAGTTTGATAGAAAATAATGGCCTATGGTCCTGTTATGCAAAAACATTTAGAGGTGGGGCCTTGGAAAGAACAATAACACCCTTTCCCTGCAGGAAGTGTATTTACAAAGTAGGAGGATTAAAGGTTTGGGTTGAAATTTATATTGTTTTCCTTAGGTATTAAGTCTCTTTATCAATATAGCACTAAAGCCTTCCAAACTATCCTTTGAAAATTGCCTAAAAGCCCTGGGGAAATTGTTATACTATTTTGTTCTAATTTTGTTTTGTAGCTTAGCTTTTCATATATAATCACTTTAGGAGAAAAACAATCTAGGAGATAAAAATTTGATAATGTGATTTAATTATATTCATTTGTAATTTTGTGTTATTTCTTTTTCTAAAGCTGGGGCCTCAACTTTGGTGACCAAGGATATATTCGGATGGCAAGAAACAGTGGAAATCACTGTGGGATTGCTAGTTATCCCTCTTACCCAGAAATCTAGACCTCTTCATTTTATAACAAGTCCAAAAAATTGAAACACTTTCTCTTAATTTAATTTTACCTGCTATAATAGTAAAAATAAGTGTGTCGTGACCATTGTATTTGCTCTACTAACAGAATATATAGTTTGGTTCCCTATTTTTTTAACTTTGAAGATATTGGAAAATATTTGCTACATAAGTTAATAATGCGCTATAGATATAACTGTATGAGAATTGGTTAACCTAAGAAATCTGTCATGTTTGTTTTGTCACCATCTTGTTTTATATACTTTGTCATTTTAAGTTCCCTTATACCCTTTCCCTTTTGTAATATGATGGCATATAAACACTCAATAAATATCTCTTTTCAACTTTGTATCATTACCCACATACATTCTTTTCTTATCCTTAGGTAACTATTTTAATCTATCATGAGGATGTAAATTGTAGTATGCTGGTGAAGGGCTCTGGCAACTTTCATGAAGACACTACTAGATTATTAATATCCTAAGGGCTCAGATTATATTGTTGCACATTAAAGGATTCAGTAATTTTTTTAAGGTAGACAAATACTTAAGACACAATCTGTTTTCAAGAACTTTAGAAGAATAATTTTAATGATCATAAAATACTAATTCAAATTATTTTTACCTAGTCACAGGAATTTGGCCAGAATCTTTTGGGAGCAAATAATTAAGCCAACCTGAACAAAATAACCAAACTGCATCTTATTTAAAATAGTCCATTACTGGAGCACCTGGATGGCTCAGTCAATTAAGTGTCCTACTCTTGACCTCAGCTCGGGTCTTGATCTCAGGGTTGGGGAGTTGAGGCCCTTCACTGGGCTTCACGCTGGGTGCAGAGCCTACTTAAAAAAAAAAAAAAAAGTCCATTACTGATATTTTTAATCTAACTCAGATTGAGCTTCCTTCCAACTGCTCTAGAATAGTAGACAGATTCTGAAGATGCAGTAAGAACTTTATATTTGGGGGCACCTGGGTGACTCAGTCAGTTAAATAACTGACTCTTGATTTCAGTTCAGGTCATAATCTCAGGGTTGTGAGATGGAACCCCAAGATGGGCTCTTTGCTGGGTTGGAGCCTGCTTAAGTAAGATTCTCTCTTTTCCTCTCCATCCAGCCTTTCTACTTCTAAAAAATAAATAAATAAAATTTATTAAGTTCATGCCTATGACATGAAAAATGTGTGAGATGATATAATTAGTTTATCTTAAATGAACTTAAACTAATTTCACTATATTTGGTTCATTCTCCATAAATAATTTTTTAAAGATATTTATGTATTTATTTATTTGAGAGAGAGAGAGGGAGAGGGTATGTGCATGAGCTAGAGGAGAGGCAGAAGGGAAGGGAAAGGAAGAGGGAAAGAGCCTCACGTAGACTCCCCACTGAGCCCAGAGCTCCATGCGGCGTTCAATCTCACTATCCCCAGATCATGACCTGAACTGAAACCAATAGTTAGATGCTCAACCAACAGAGCCACCCAGGGACCCCCAAAAAGAACATTTTTTTAAAGATTTATTTATTGGGGATCCTTGGGTGGCTCAGTGGTTTGGCGCCTGCCTTTGGCCCGGGGCGCGATCCTGGAGTCCCGGCATGGAGCCTGCTTCTCCCTCCTCCTGTGTCTCTGCCTCTCTCTCTCTATGTCTATCATAAATAAATAAGTAAATAAATCTTTAAAAAAAAGGATTTAATTATTTATGATAAGTAAATAAATCTTAAAAAAAAGATTTATTTATTTATTTATTTATTTATTTATGATAAGTAAATAAATATTTTAAAAAAGATTTCTTTATTTATTTATGATAAGTAAATAAATCTTTTAAAAAATTTATTTATTTATTTATTTATTTATTTATGATAGACATAGAGAGAGAGAGAGAGAGAGAGGCAGAGACACGGGAGGAGGGAGAAGTAAGCTCCATGCCGGGAGCCCAACGCCGGACTCGATCCCGAGACTCCAGGATCGCACCCCAGGCCAAAGGCAAGCGCCAAACCGCTGAGCCACCCTGGGATCCCCCATAAAGAACATTTTAAAGAGCAAGAATTGCTAACTGTAAAAACAGGAACATAATATACAACTACCATCTAAAGTGTAGAGAAACTGAGCCTCATGGCTCAGTTGGTTAAGTGTCTGCCTTCGGCTCAGGTCATGATTCCAGGGTCCTGAGATCAAGCCCCACATCCAGCTCCTTGCTCAGTAGGGAGTCTGCTTCTCCCTCTCCCTTTACCTCCCCCCCCGCCCCCCGCAATTGTGCTCTCTTGCTCTCTCTCAAATAAATAAATAAAATATTTTTTTAAAAAGTGTAGAAAAACATTGTAATTAAAAAATATTTAGTGGATCCCTGGGTGGCTCAGTGGTCTAGAGCCTGCCTTTGGCCCAGGACGTGATCCTGGACTCCCAGAATGGAGTCCCGCATCAGGCTCCCTGCATAGAGCCTGCTTCTCCCAATGCCTATGTCTCTGCCTCTCTCTCTCTCTCTCTCTCTCTCTCTCTGTGTCTCTCATGAATAAATAAATAAAATCTTTAAAAAAGAAAACTTAGTCAAGAGCTGACTTAGTCCATAGAGCATGAGATTTTTGGTCTCAGGGTTGTGAGTTCAAGTTTCATATTGGGCATAGAGCTTACTTAAAAAAATAAGAAGAAGGAAAATGAAAGTGTTTATTAAAAAATATTTAACTGATTATTCTTTAGTTTTTATTTTGCACACAATTTTTCAAGCACTGTAAATGGAACAAAAACTTGGGTAGGTCTTAACTTTCATAAGTCTGGTGAGGCCTATAAACACCTTCTCAAAATAATGTTTTTAAATACATAAAATAAAATATATAGGAATACAAAGGGGGATCCCTGGGTGGCGCAGCGGTTTGGCGCCTGCCTTTGGCCCAGGGCGCGATCCTGGAGACCCGGGATCGAATCCCACGTCGGGCTCCCGGTGCATGGAGCCTGCTTCTCCCTCCGCCTGTGTCTCTGCCTCTCTCTCTGTGACTATCATAGATAAATAAAAAAATAAATAAATAAGTTAAAAAAAAAAAAGGAATACAAAGGAAACCAATTTTATTGAAATACAGTCATTAAAATATTAAAATATATATTTGTGCCACAGTAATACATACATTTCTTTTAACAAGAATTAATAACTACCTTAAATTTGAAGTAGTGACAATTGTAAATATTACTTGAAAGATGTCTGCAGAAATTATGATGTTATATATATAAATATCTGACTTTTCTTTTGGTGATAAAATTACAAATATTGCTAATATTGTTTATGGACTATATTTCAAATTGAAGAAAATGATAACTTTCAGTTAGAGGCTAGTGAAAATAAAGATGTAATTTTTTCCACATGGAAATTCTCTGAATTGGGCAGCCCCCGTGGCGCAGCGGTTTAGCGCCGCCTGCAGCCCAGGGCGTGATCCTGGAGACCTGGGATTGAGTCCCACGTCGGGCTCTCTGCATGGTGCCTGCTTCTCCCTCTGCCTGTGTCTCTGCCTGTCTCTCTAGCTGTGTCCCTATGAATAAATACATAAAATCTTTAAAGAAAAAAAAAAAGAAATTCTCTGAATTCTATCCATGGACACTGGATCCCTGGTAAAGAACCCTTGAACTAAAAAAACAGAGTTAGGAAATATTTAACGAAGATCTTTATTCTATATATACATATATTCTATATGCAACATAGAGGGAAAGAAGTAATTTCAAACTTTTTAAAAAAATTTTATTTATTTATTTATGATAGGCACACAGTGAGAGAGAAAGAGAGGCAGAGACACAGGCAGAGGGAGAAGCAGGCTCCATGCACCGGGAGCCCGATGTGGGATTCGATCCCGGGTCTCCAGGATCGCGCCCTGGGCCAAAGGCAAGCGCCAAACCACTGTGCCACCCAGGGATCCCAGTAATTTCAAACTTATAGAAATAAACAGCTTTTTAAAAAAATTTAAAGTTTAAAACAAGAAAAGAACATTCTGGAACAATATATGGGGATGATTTGGAGAAAATAAAAAGGATACCAGCTAGAAAATATGATAGCAAGTATGTGAGATGATATAAAACCCTGGACAAAAAAAAAAAAAAACCTGGACAACTTTAGCAGCTGTGAAAAAAGAAAAAGAAAAACAAACAAGGAGCAAATCTGTGAGTCATTATAGAGTAAAAGATGACAAATCTTTTAACTGGATAATAAAGGTAAAGAAAGGGGATGGCCTGGGTGGCTCAGTGGTTGAGCATCTGCCTCCTGCCCAGGGCATGATCCTGGGGTCCTGGGATAGAGTCCCGCATCAGGCTCCCTACATGGTGCCTGCTGCTCCCTCTGCCTGTGTCTCTGCCTCTCTCTCTCTCTGTCTTTCGTGAATAAATGAATAAAATCTTAAAAAAAAAAAATAAAGGTAAAGAAAGGGCGACTGGGTGGCTCAGTTGGTTAATTAAGTGTCTGCCTTCAGGTCTCGTCATGATTCCATGATGGAGTCCTGAGTCAGGCTCCCAGTTCAGCAGGGAGGCTGCTTCTCTCCCCTTGCCCCTGCCAACTGCTTGTGATCTCTCTCATTCTCTTTCTCTCTCTCTCAAATAAATAAATAAGTCTTTAAAGAAAAGAAAAAAAAACTGACTCAAGATGAATCAATGTGTCTTTGCTGATGCCTGCCCCCTCCCCAACCATCAATTCATTCTCCAACCAACAGCCAAAGTGATCATTTACAAATATTAACTTGATATATTTCTCAATTGAAAGCATTCAACAGCTCCCATTACACCTGAAATAAAACACAAATTCCATAACATTGGCTATTAAATTCTACATATCCTGGCTTTCCTATCTCATTTGGAGTCAGTTTTTGTCATCTGCTATGCACTAATCCATACTGGCCTTCCTTCATTTTTTGAAGCACTTCTTCTATTAAGGCCTTTACAAATGTTATTCTCTCTCCCCAGGATATTTTCCCACCACACTCTTCCAATAACTTCTACTCATCCCTGTGGCTGTAACTCAAATGTCATTTCCTGGGCAGCCTGGGTGGCTCAGCGGTTTAGCGCCACCTTCAGTCTAGGGTGTGATCCTGGAGACCTGGAATCAAGTCCCGCTTTGGGGTCCCCGCATGGAACCTGCTTCTCCTTCTATCTGTGTCTCTGTGTCTCTCATGAATAATAAATAAAATCTTTAAAAAAAAAGTCATTTCCTTAGAGAGGCTTTCCATAACCCATCTTCTCATGTAAATTGTTTCTTCACCTTTGACTCATTGAATCCAATGCTTTTCTTTCATAACTTTATATCAAATTATAATTATATATATTTATATACTTATTTGTATAACATCTCTCTCCTTTGTTAGATGATAGACTCAATGAGGGCAGAAATCATGACTTGTTTACTTATCACTTTGTACTTAGAACATAACACACTGCCTGCTTATAGTAGTTTGTCACTATTGAAAGAAAAAATACAAGCGATGGATGAATGCAAATGAATGACCAGCATATTATAAGACTTAGAAGTAAAACTATGTCCTAATAATTCTTTCACAGTAGTGGAAATCTAACACTTGTAGAAACTATTTTAAAACTTCTATTAAATTTAAAGAGGGGGATGACTGGGTGGCTCAGCAGTTGAGCGTCTGCCTTTGGCTTCAGAGAGTGATCCTGGGATCCAGGATCGAGTCCCACATCGGGCTCCTTGCAGGGAGCCTACTTCTCCCTCTGCCTATGTCTTTGTCTCTCTCTCTCTCTTTCTGTCTCTCATGAATAAATAAACAAAATCTTTACAAAAATACAATTTAAAGGAACATATTATTCAAAAATTTCCTTTCCTTCTTCCCTCTCTCTTTCCTACCCATCTTACATCTATACTTTCACCTGGATTTTGTTCTTTTTCCTTTCTACTTCACTGAGATAAAGATAATTAATGAATGAGATTGCTTTAATAAAACAGTAAGTTAAAATTTTATAATATTCAGGTAGCTATCAGTTCCTGGGATTATTTATTTATTTATTTATTATTTATTTATTTATTATTTATTATTTTATTTTATTTTAGTATAGCTAATACATTCATATGGCTCAAAAATCAAAAAGTATTATAGGGGAGGGGAAAAAAATCTTTTTCCTACTATCCTCCTAGAACCTGTAGCTGGAGCCACAAAAGGTAGATTAACAATAGAAAAAAAGGGGATCCCTAGGTGGCTCAGTGGTTTAGCACCTGCCTTTGACCCAGGGTGTGATCCTGGATTGAGTCCCATATCGGGCTCCCTGCATGGAGCCTGCTTCTCCCTCTACCTATGTCTCTGCCTCTCTCTCTCTCTCTTTCTCTCTCTCTCTCTCTGTGTCTCTCATGAATAAGTAAAGTATAGATTGTTCTTTAAAAAAAAATAGAAAAACATTGATTTATTTAACATAAGTTTTCTTGTCATCTGCTATGCACTAAGAGAGAGAGCCTTCATAAGAAAATGGAGACCAGAAGAAATAAACGTGACTGTTTTTATACTACATTTGGTGAAAAATGGAAAATCTCGGAAAAATATGATAGGACAAAAATCCATGTATAAATTAAAGGTACCAAATCATGGGAATCTTACAAAGGCCTGTTCATTTGGATTTCTCTTGGCATCTCTTTGTCTTTGGAGATAAGGATGCTCCTTTCCTTTAGGTACAGGGAGAGCACCTCTCACATGAGGGTCTTATGACATGCTTCAGAGGAAAAGAAAGAGGTCAGAGCCCTGCCACCTGCTGTATCTATGAACAGGTTCAGGGGAAAAAGGACAGATAAGAGAATCCTTCCTGTACCTGCTATTTCTCCAATTCCTTCAACTTAAAATATTCAATATGCCAAGATGCCATATTTTGGGATAGTATGTTCTGAACCCTGTCAGTATATATAGTAGCCAGTTCTCATTATTTGCAGTAATTATGTGCAAATAATACCGTGATTTTCCCTAGAAGGAACACCACAACCTTCTTATGTTTAGGAGCACTAGATAGCACTTCAGCACTATCCATTTTCTTAAAATTATTTTATTTATTTATTCATAGAGACACACAGAGAGAGAGAGAGGCAGAGGCACAGGCAGAAGCAAGCTCCATGCAGGGAGTCTGATGTGGGACTCGATCCAGGGTTCCCAGGATCAAACCCTAGGCTGCAGGCGGCGCTAAACCGCTGCACCACCAGGGCTGCCAAGTACTATCCATTTAAAACAGCAAAATCACACACACACAAGAAAAAGGCACAACAATGCAAAAACATGATACTAAATAGACCACCAAAAGAACACTTGTTTACAATGAAAGATGAAACAAGAAGGCAGCACATCATCTTGTTCAACCTCGGAAATATGTATGTAGAAAGACTCAAAAATTTTGTTCACTTTGCACATGTCTGCAAATGAATTCAAAAGAACCATATTGAATTGCTTTCTAAAAAAATTAGTCTCCATTTATTTGACAGATTGGCATCCTGTAAATATGTCACTTTTCATAATTGGTCTGTCAGAACTGCAACTTGGGCTCACATAAATGGCTGCTCTAATAGTTACCTGCTGTCATTTTCTTTCTGCATGAATATGTGCTGGCTTAATGCACAGTACTCTAGTATGTCCGCATGATATTGGGGGATGCCATGTAGTCCAGTAGAAGAGCTCCATTCCATGGATTTACTTTGTTGTGGTTTCTATGAATTGCTTTTTAATATGGAGTTTACAATTTAATTTTAGTAACTGGGCAAATTCAGTTTTATGAAGAATGTGAATAATGAAGATTGACTAAGAAAACAGTGAAAAATGTCTATCCCATTCCTTTCCCTTAAAGACCCAGATCCCATCTCCTCAGAAGTAACCACTGTTATGAGTTTCTTATATATCTTTCAAGAATTTACTATGCATATACAGGAAACTTAAACATACATGTATGTTACTTTTTTATCATTAATTTTTAAGGGGTCCAGACTATGACCCAGTGATATAAAGATTATTTTGAGCTGAAGAAATTTGAAAACTAATGGCTGTAGATCGACCCATTAATTCTCCATTCCCTTTCTTTTTTTTTTTTTTTCCATTCCCTTTCTTTTCTTTGTTTTCTTTTTTTTCTTTTCTTTTCTTTTCTTTTCTTTTCTTTTCTTTTCTTTATTTAAGATTTTATTTATTTATTCATGAGAGACACACACAGAGAGAGAGAGGCAGAGACACAGGCAGAGGGAGAAGCAGGCTCCATGTAGGAAGCCTGATGTGGGACTGGATCCTGGGTCTCCAGGATCACACCCTGGGCTGAAGGTGGCGCTAAACCCCTGAGCCACCCAGGCTGCCCATTCCCTTTATTTTCCTAAAAGCAAAGCTTCCCAAAAGAATTCAACTGTCCTGAATCCCCTTCCAAGGAGTTTCACAATGGGGGAAAATTAACTCATTACCAAAGACGAGTCAGCACCTGGATAAGAAATCACCAAAAGAGACATTGTCATAAAACTATCATATCATATATTCCTCCTATTCTCCTAAGGGCCATTCATTTTTCCTATAAGTCATATGTTCTCCCATAAGTTACCCTCTGCTCCTCCCGACCCCCTATTAGGATGGCATCTAAACTCCAAAATCTAACCACATTCTTGGGTCACACTTCTCTGTGAACTCCTGTGCACAGTACATGCACAAATTTGTTTTTCCCTCTTGCTAACCTGTCTGTTGTCCGTTTAAATTGCAGGCCCCCAAGTACAAAATCGAAAAGGATTTAGGAAAAAATTTTCTTCCCCAACAATTTCAAATAGCAAATGATAAATTGCACAAAAATTGATCCATGGTATATAGATATAGATATAGATATAGATATAGATGATATAGATATAGATATAGATATAGATATAGATATAGATATAAATATAGATATAGATATAGATATGTATATTTGGGCAGTACTTGTGAAAAATAACCAAGAATTTATCAATTTTTGTACAGTGAAAATGTTATGTTTTCTACAGTAAGTACCTAGTACCTGTTACCAAACAATTCAGTGGCACATTCAAAATAGAAATGTGATTAATACTATGCATAACTGAAAGTTGTTTTATAGAGAGTATCTGTAAAAGCCTAATATCCCATTCTCTTAATCAGTTATTTTTTAAATCAGTAATATTTTTAAATCAATGATAATCCTTTTAGCTGTTTTAGTATTTACCTTCAGGTTTCTAATATATTTGTATTGCTCTTTTTGATAGTTATCTACTTATTATTATGATAATCGATGTTTTAGATGTCTTACGTCAACACCACCCATTTCTCTACTCTTATCCTCAAAGTATAGTCAGTGATATAGTTGGTTAAATAAGTAGTTACTGATTATATTGAAGGAATTCAGAACATAGCACCCAAAAATATGCTACTCTAGCATACTATTTTGAGTCAGAAGCACTTGAAAAATAGCAACTGCAGGAAGGACATTCTGATTCTCCTTCTTTTTCTTAAAAGTAAGAGATAAAATTCCCATGTGAAAGATATCCTCCTATATCCGAAGGAAAGAGAAATTCTTGTCACCAAGGGCATGAGGTCGAGGCCAAGGTAAATCTGTACAAACCAACCTTGTTAACCTAACTCCTATCTTTCTAGTTACTTCATTCATTCAACTGCCCCAGCCCAAGCCCCTTTGCCTACTCACATTTTCACAATTCAGCATTCTTTGTCCAAATCAGTATATAAGCATTCAATTCTGCTTCTTTGGGTCTTAACTTTTTTTGTGAAGATTCCCAGGTGCATGTAAAGAAGATATCATTAAAACTCATATGCTTTCTTTTCTTTTTCATTTTAAGACTTTATTTATTTGACAGAGAGAGAGAGAGAGTGTGTGTGTGTGTGTGTGTATATAAGCAAGGGGAGACGCAGGCAGGAGAGAGAAGTAGGTTCCCTGCTGAAGAGGAGCCTGACGTGGGGCTCCATTCCAGGACCCCAGGATCATGACCTGAGCCAAGGGGAAATGCTTAACCCAGGTGCCCCAAAACTTGTATGTTTTCTCCTGTTAATCCTGTTAATCTGTTTTCTGTCAGTTAAATTCATAGGTCCATGCAGAGACCCTAAGAGAGTAGAGGAGAAATTATTCATCCCCTAGAGCATTATTCTGATTCTGTGATTCAAGATGAGCTATTTACTTCTTCATATTTTTTGTTTTTTTCTATAGTCATCAATAACTCAAAAGTAAATTTAATATGAAGCACAACATAAATCTAACGTGTCATTATTAAGTGGTGTCATCATGGTTTCCCCTCTGCTGAGGCTGAAATTGGTTGTGGTCTTAGGAAACCAAGTTTACCTCAATCTGTTTTCACATCTCTGAAATAGAAATACTAGTGTCTTCCTCACAACAGTCTTAGAAGAAGCAAAGTAGGGGTAACAGAAGAATGAGATAGTGATTTTTTGAAAACCTTTTGTAAACTCTAAGCATGAGAGAACCACAAAGCAAAATAATCACTAAACCAGGGGATTTTCACAATTTTTCATTGAAACAAGGTTCTAGACTTCATTCCTCTCCTGATTGACTCTGGGCAAATCTTTTTACACTGAGGTGGCTGTTTTCTAACTGGTGATGCAGACATATCAAAGTTAATGAATAATTATGCCATGTTTACACTGCTAACAATTTATTTGCATATATAATAATTTGTAAACAGCTTGTACTCTTCGATCATCTCCAACTATCTACCAGCTCTGGTTTTATGATTGTTTCTAAATAAAACATTAACTACCTTGTAAGCCATCCAATGTCCCCACGGTCAGCAGAGCAGAAATATCTAAGGAACCCACCAGAGCACCTGCTTTCCTGGACACAGCAGACTAAGGTGGGAAAGCAATGCATGTGTGGCAGATCCAGTAACAAAATCGAAAGTCAGAAAACAATCAGAAATTAACGAGATTTATTTTTTTAAAGATTCTATTTATTCATTCATGCTACACATAGAGGCAGAGACACAGGCAGAAGGAGTGCTTCTCTCCATGCCAGAAGCCCAGCACAGGACTCGATCCCGGGACTCCAGGATCGCATCCTGGGCCAAAGGCAGGCACCAAACCGCCGAGCCACCCAGGGATCCCCTTAACGGGATTTATTAAAGGGTGGCTGAGGATACTTCAGTCAGTGTGGGAAAATTCAGTATTTCGAGAAGGCTTGGCCTATGCATCATCTTAACCTCAGCCTGCCGGCAATCTGGCATCTCTCCGGCTGAGAACCACTCCTTAGCCGCGGGATTCCCAGAGCGCCTTGCGCGGCTCAGGCGGGAAAGCAACTGGAGGTCACAGGACTGGTGTCGTGCCTCCGCGGTGACCGTTGAGGGAAGGCGCCTGCGCGTCATGCTAAGCGCAGAGCGCATGCTGTGAGGTGCAGGTTTTCAGGTCGCTGGCGCTGGCCCTCAGACGTTACGTAATGTATACGTTTCTTTGTTTTCTCTCATATTTGTTTTTGTTTTTTGCTTTTTTAATCTCTTTTTCTATCAACTCTAGACTACTTTTAAGTTTCTAAGGGTTTTAAGGGTGGAACATACAGGGAGAAATGTTATTTTTATTTCTTATTTTTCACGGGAGGCTCTTCAGAAGAAGTTAACTCTGGCGTCTAGTCCAGGCTCTGTCAGGATCGCTTCAAACGTGCCGTCTCCCAGTTGAATTTTCTGATTAAGAAAAGTTAAACTGGGCACCAAAAAAAAAAAAAAGGAAACTTACATGAAAAGATCAGTTATAATTGGGACATCACAATCGGTCAAAATCTGGGATATTTTCTGTTCCCGTTTTTGGTGGTTCCACAGAGCAGGATAATATGTTATTGTATCTGGAGCCTGCTAAAGTTCAGTGAAGGAGTGTTACCTCGTTCAGTCATTTTGAAACAGCAAATTTATAACAAAAATTTTAAGATCATTTTTAAGAATTTGGCATGGGCAGTTTTCATTGCCTAATACCAACCTAACTGTAGCAATGTAGTCAGTGCTTGAATACTGTAATTTATTAATTAATATGAAATTACTCACATAAAATTTATTTTTATTTATTTATGTGAAGTTCTTTTGATCTTACATGTAGTAAACTAGAATATTAGGGTTGAAAATAAGATCTGAAGTTAAAGCTCATATTTGTGTCACAAGGTTGAATTAAAGAAAAGACTTTATCGGAAGATGGCCACTGCACAATTGCAGAGAACTTCCATGGTATGATTTCTTATACTTTTAATATGTTGGGTTTTTAAAAAAGATTTTATTTATTAATGAGAGGCACAGAGAGAGAGAAAGAGAGAGGGAGAGACATAGGCAGAGGGAGGAGAAGCAGGCTCCATGCAGGGAGCCTGATGTGGGACTCCATCCGGAACTCTGGGATCATGCCCTGAGCCGAAGGCAGATGTTCAACCACTGAGCCACCCCATATTTTTAATATGTAATTTTATTGTTTCTGAAGTCTCAACTTTTTATGTTCTGAAGCTAGAGTCAGCTGTTTGAGGATTTAATGAGATCAGGAAACTCCATATTTTAAGAAAGGAAGATATTTACTAAACTACTTAGAGTCAGGGGAGAATTGTATTAAATATTTGATGATTCACATTAAATAACTGGCTCATATTCAATTTACATTAGGTGTTAATGAATGCTTTTCTGGTGCTTTGATGAGATTATCATTTACAGCAGTCCATTCCTAGGAAATGAATGTCCATGCCTCACAAATATAAAATCCTCATTTTTGCATAGATATAGATACCTGGGTCAAACCTAGTCAGTAACTAATGAGAAAAGCAGTGTTAGCTATCATGTATTATGCACTCACAGATAGTCAACCTGCAGGAGGATTTTTAACACAATTTTTTTTTCTTTTAAGATTTTACACATTCACTCATGAGAGACACACACAGAGAGAGGGGCAGAGACACAACAGAGGGAGAAGCAGGCTCCATGCAGGGAGCCTGATGTGGGATTCGATCCTGGGACTCCAGGATCATGCCCTGGGCCGAAAGCAGGCGCTAAACCGCTGAGCCACCCAGGGATCCCCTAACACAATTCTTTTTTTTTTTTTTTTAATTTTATTTATTTATGATAGTCATACAGAGAGAGAGAGAGAGAGGCAGAGACACAGGCAGAGGGAGAAGCAGGCTCCATGCAGCGGGAGCCCGACGTGGGATTCGATCCTGGGTCTCCAGGATCGCGCCCTGGGCCAAAGGCAGGCGCCAAACCGCTGCGCCACCCAGGGATCCCCCCTAACACAATTCTTAAGTACTTTTTGCATTTTACCTTTAGGCTGCAACCCTGGAATTACCCTGACTTTCTGGGGATTACTAACCATGATGGTTAGGAATTTTTCTTTTCTTTTTTTATGGTTAGGAATTCTTTGGGAAAGTATCATGCTTATGCAAAATTAGATCTACTTGAAGTTCAAGAAAGTGTTATTTTTAACAAATCTAAATAACATTTTAATTTTCCTTGAATTTAGAGTGCTTTGGTGTTTCCCAATAAGATATCAACAGAGCAGCAGTCTTTGGTGTTGGTGAAGAGGCTCCTAGCAGTTTCAGTATCCTGCATCACATATTTGAGAGGAATATTTCCAGAATGTGCTTATGGAACAAGATATCTAGATGGTAACACAATGTTTATGTTTTGTTTCTTTTGATTTTTTAAAAAACATTTTATATATTTAATCATGAAAGACACAGAGAGAGAGAGGCAGAGACACAGACCAAGGGAAAAGCAGGCTCCCTGCAAGGAGCCCGACATGGGATTTGATCCCAGGTCCCGGGATCATGTGATGGGCCAAAGGCAGACACTCAACCGCTGAGCCACCCAGGTGGCCCATCGATTTTTTAAATTTACTGTTTATTTTAAAACTTTCTTTAGAGGTGCCTGGGTGGCTCAGTTGGTTAAGTGTCTGACTATTGATTTCAGCTCAGGTCTCAATGTCAGGGTTGTGAATTCAAGCTCCATGTGGGTTCTGTGCTAGGTTGAAGCCTATTTATTTTTTTATTTTTTTATTTTTTTGAAGCCTATTTAAAAACCAAAAAAAATTTTTTTAATTAAAAAAAAATGAAAAAATATAAATAAAAATAAATAAATAATTAATTAAAAAACCACTCTCTTTAAGCATTCTTTTTTAAAGATTTTATTTATTTATTCATGGAAGACATGAGAGGCAGAGGGAGAAGCAGGCTCCCTGCAAGGAGCCTGATGTGGGACTGGATCCCGTGTCTCCAGGATCACACCCTGGCTGAAGGCATCCATTGCTAAACCACTGAATCACCAGGCTGCCCATCTTTAAACATATTTTTATTTTGGCTTGCTTTAAAACTGATTTTTTTTCTTGGAGATTTTTTAAAATACTATTGAATACTATTGAATAGTTAGTATTGAAAATACTAACTATTGAGATATAATACACTTGACAATTCATACATTTAAAGTACACAGTTGAATGATTTTTAGTGTGTTCAAATTGGTGTACAGCTATTCCCACAGTCAATTTTAGAACATTTCATCACCATAAGGAAACTCCACACCCACTAAGTCACTCTCCATTTCCCCACCTCCCCAGTCCTAGGCATCCACCAATCTGTTCTCTGTCTCTATGGATTTGCCTATTCTGGACGTTTTATGTAAATGAAATCATGCAATATGTGGTCCTTTGTGACCAGCTTCTCTCATTTAAAATGTTTTTCAGATTTATCCATATGGTAACATGAGTTAGTACTTCATTCTCTTTTATTGCTGAATAACATTCCTTTATATAGATTACCACTTTCATTTATCCATCAGTTGATTTGTTTCAGTTGTTTCTACTTTTTGGCTATTACATATTTTTTTCTTTTTTTTTTTTAAGATTTTATTTGTTCATTCATGAGAGACACAGAGGCAGAGACATAGGCAGAGGGAGAAGCAGGCACCCTGCAGGGAGCCCAATGTGTGACTCGATCCCAGGACCCCGGGATCACAACCTGAGCCAAAGGCAAATGCTCAATCATTGAGCCACCCAGGTGCCCCCTGTTACATATGTTTTTCTTAATTTTTTTTTATTTGAGAGAAAGCACCCATGAGTAGGGGGTAGGGGCAGAGGGAGAGGGAGAGAATCTTAGGCAGACTCTGTGCTGAGCGTGGAGTTCAGTAGGGCTCAGTCTCACAACCCTGAGATCATGATCTGATCCAAAATCAAGAGTTGGATAGCTGAACCCACTGAGCCACCCAGGTGCCCCATATTTTCTTAGGCTGTTATAAATAATGCCACATTCATGTACAAATTTTTGTGTGGACTAAAAGGTTTTTTAAAGTGTAATCAAGGGGCACCTTGGTTTCAGTTCATGTCTGATCTCAGGGTCATGAGACAGCTCAGAGTGGGGGCTCCATGATCAGAGTTGGCTTGAGTCTCTCTCTCTCCCTTTCCCAGTGCTCCTCCCCACAGTGTTCTCTGTCTCTTACAGAGATAAATAAACCTTTTTTTAAAGTATATTTAAGGGATGCCTGGGTGGCTCAGTGGTTGGGCGTCTGCCTTTGGCTCAGGGTGTGATCCCAGTCCGGGGATCAAGTCCCACAGCGGGCACCCTGTGAGGAGCCTGCTTCTCCCTCTGCCTGTGTCTCTGCCTCTCTGTGTATCTCTCATGAATAAATAAATAAATAATCTTTTAAAAATATATATATAAATAAAGTATATTTAATACCTTTGGAAGCATTTGATCATAAAATTTTCCCTCAACTTCTCAAGTTTATTTTGCCTGACATTACTCTTTTTTTAAAATTTTTATTTATTTATTTATTTATTTATTTATTTTTTGCCTGACATTACTCTTAAAATGACAAACTAGGTAAAAACATTCTGGTGTTTTTGTTTTTTTTAGTTTTTAAAGATTTTCTTTGTTTATTCATGAGAGACACAGAGAGAGAGGCAGAGACATAGGCAGAGGGAGAAGCAGGCTCCATGCAGAGAGCCCGATGTTGGACTCGATCCTGGGACTCTGGGATCACGCCCTGAGCCAAAGGCAAATGCTGAACCACTGAGCCTCCCAGGCATCCCAGCATTCTGTTGTTTATAGCTTTATACAGTGGTAGTATATGTTCTTGTGCTATTTTAAGGAAGTAAAAATAATACAGCCTACTTATACTACAGTAATAATTCATTACCCAGCATATAGTATGTACCTAATTTTGTGCACTAACTATATGCTGGGCAATATGTTAAGCACTATGTTATGCATTATATCTTGTTAATTCATATTACAGGCCTGTGAGTTAGATATTATCCCTATTTTTCAGATAAGGAATCTGAGACAGAAATCTCAGTCCTTTCCATTGTATTATTGCTTTCTTGCAGGTTTCTATCTCTGATAGTGAGTTCTCTTCTTGGCCTCTTACAAGTGTTTAATTGGAATAAAGGCTCATGCAATACTCTGAGACTCTTGGATGATGATGGTGTAAAAGCATTATATCTAACTTTAAGTATTCTGTAACTTTTCAAAATTAAAATTTGTACCCATCAACATTTGTTTTAATCATTATGATGCCATTTTATAATAAGAATTAAAAGATTATTTGTTTTTATAAAACCTTTCTTCTTTTAAATTATAGTAATATGGGATCCCTGGGTGGCTCAGTGGTTCGGTGCCTGCCTTTGGCCCAGGGTGTGATCCTGGGGTCCTGGGATCGAGTCCAAAACACAGGATCCAAAACACGGAGTCTGTTTTTCCCTTTGCCTGTGTCTCTGCCTCTCTCTCTCTGTCTCTCTCAGGAATAAATAAAATTGTTAACAAAAAAATAAATAAATAAATTATAGTAATACTTATCATCTGGAAGTTCATTGCCATTTAATAATATATCTCTAATACAGAGCTGAAGAAAATAATCTTCACTTAAATTTCTAGTTGTCTACTTATCTTAAGCAATTCTATGTTGATATCATTTTGGTGTTTAGATCTTTGTGTCAAAATTCTGAGAGAAGATAAAAACTGTCCAGGATCTACACAGTTAGTGAAATGGTAAGTAAAAGAATACCTAGTGATATAAAATTATCTTTTTCTTAAATCACATTTTTTTTGTACCTTGGATACCTTTCATTGCATAACCCAATTTTAGTAATTCCCCCCTTTAACACTAGATACTATTTTTGCAGGTCTTTGGATTTTTGCATTAATAATTTCCTTTATGTTCTATATGAACAGAATTCATTTTCCTAATAATGTTCCCCACGAGTAGCTGTCAGATATTTTACCTTCTATCCCCAGCTATCCTCCATCAACATTTTATATTTCTGCTATTATTTGTTTTGTTTTATTATTTTAAGCTGATTGATAAGAAGGGAGCTTTGGGGATCCTGGCTTGCTCAATCAGTAACACATGTGACTCTTGATCTCAGAGTTATAAGTTTGAGCCCCACATTGGGTGTAGAGATTACTTAAAAAAATCTTTAAAACAAGGAATTTTAATAGATAATTCTATATTATTTAGTATTGAGATAATACAGAGACTATTTAATTCTCTCCTGGAAATGCATTCAGTCTAAAAATGAATCCTTCATTATTTTTTAGGATGCTAGGATGCTATGATGCTTTACAAAAAAAATATGTAAGTCAACATCTCCTTATCTTTTTTCCTACAGTTTGTACTCTACAAATGTAACAGCAATTCACAAAGTAAAACATTAATGTAACTTGAGCATAGGCCAGTTTAAATTACTCAAAAGTTTGAACATTTGGACATTTTAAAGACTAATATTCAACTCACTTAAAGCCAATAGAATTAATACTTAACAAATTTTGCCAAGCCAGTTTTGTTAACACTTGTTTTAGTAACACATATTAACTTACAAAAACTTAGTGAATTAATAAAAAAAAGTATTTATTTATTTAGGTAAAGGTTTATTTATTTATTTATTCAGAGAGAGCGAGAGAGAGGCAGAGACACAGGCATAGGGAAAAGCAGGCTCCATGCAGGAAGCCTGACGTGGGACTCAATCCGGGATCTCCAGGATCACACCCCGGGCTTCAGGAGGCGCTAAACCGCTGCGCCACCGGGGCTGCCCAATAAAAAGTCTTTAAAAATAGTTCATTTATTAGTTTCATATGCCTTCTACAATTTTGTTTAGACTAATAATTTAATACATTATTTCTTTGTGAGAGTTCAAAAATAAACTTCCATGTGGCCTGGGTTAAATTGTTACAAATTCTGAATAAGTGAAATTTCAATTAGTAAGGGTTTATTGTAGACTATAAGCCTTTTTATTTACTTATGTTTATATTAGCGTATATAAGGAAGTCAAGCTCTAAACAAAATTGTAAAAAAGATAAAATTTTATCCTTGGTCACTGACCTCCTTTATTAAGTACATCAAATATTTAAGACTCGTTAAATACTGAGTGCCTGCTATATACTAGACCTATATATTCTAGGTAGGAGCTGGGCGAACTAATAGTGGTCGACAAAACAGAGGAGTCTCTTCTATAGTGGGAAAGCGGTCAATAAAACAAGTAAATCTGATAATTTCCAATTGTGTTAAATGCCAATAAAATATTGAGAGAAAGTGTGTCGCAGGTGGAGAGGTGGGGTAACTTTAGATAGGATAGACAGAAGAGCTTCTCTGAGTAGGTGACATTTAAGCTGAGACTTGATTGAGAAGAAACCAGCCAGGTATTGACTTTGGGAGAGAATATTCCTAGCAGAACAGCAAATACAGAAAGTTGACAAGTTTAGAGTTAAAGGAACAAGAAGAACGCCAGTGTAAATGTGAATGGAATGCAGTGAGCAGTGGGGGAGGGTGAGTGGCCTAGAGGAGCCTGGGGAGATAAACAGGGCCAGAGCATTCAGGACTCTGATAGGTAGGGAGTCGGAATTCTATTTTAAGTGAATAAAAGGTAGGGAGTTGGAATTCTATTTTAAGTGCAAATAAAAGCCATTTGAAGGTTTTAAGTAGAAATATAACATCATATGATTTAGATTTTAAGTTAAAAATCACTCTGGCTTTTAAAAATCACTGGAGCTTTTAAGACAATACTGTGGAAGGAGAATAAGATTGGAATCAAGGAGAATGGTGTTTAATCTATTAATACAGTACTGGTGAAAAATCACTGAGGCTTAGACAAGGATGGCAGAGAAGGAAAGAAATGAAAAGATTCAGGATATATTTGGCAGTAGAACTGATTGGACTTGTTGATGGATTGGTTGTAGAGTGTAAGGAAAAGATCCAAATCAAGGATGACTCTTAGATTTTTAGCAGATTACTTGAGCGGATAATTTTTTGATTGTCTGTTCCTATGGTCTCCAAAGCCTCTTCCCTTTATTAAATGAGCAGAGTCCTGATCTCCACTTTACTCTTTTCAAAATCAGTTCTTACTTTGGTAAGGTTTAATGTGATATTTCACAGTATATATTTTCCTTGTAACTAGCAGAAATACTTATATTTGCTTAAGCCAATGACATGAATGTCAAACTGTAGTTAAGTCAACTAGAAATAGATATTTGGGAGATTAAAGAAGGATATCCAAAGTAATGCTTTATATACATCATATTTCCTGCAAGATTATTTCTTATTAGGAATAAATGTTGAAATAAGACAAAGAATTCTTATAATCCATCATGAAAAAATATTTTATAGAGTAAAAGTAAGATTTTTGTTCTTTGTTATATTTCAGCTAAGGATGGTTGTTCTAGCTGTAAGTATTTTTAAATTGTATGTTCTTTCTAAAAGACTGTCAAATTTGACCTTGCTTATTTAAATAACACTAAAACCAATAATTAGATTATGTGACTATTCAAACAGATTATTGAGTGGAAAAAAAGTAACAAAATATTTTGGGGGGTCATTTGTATTTTGTTTTGCTGAATCTATTTAATAGTTTATTTTATTTTATTTTTTTTATTTAATAGTTTAAACATCCAATTTAGTTCTCCTTGAATACTTAGCCTTATATAACCCAATTATAAATTATTTTTAAATAGGTGTACACCAATCCAGAAGACCCTCAGGTAGGTGTGCTTAAATTAGTAAGGAAACATAATATCTCTAATAACTAAAAATAACATAAAATTATAATAATATATTATGCTTTTTTTCCTTTATCTTATGCTTTTAATTGTATTCACTTTCACATGTATTTTCACATTTGAACCTCATAAAGACTTTTCTGAGGTAAGACAAGGCTTGTATTGTTACCTTTAAACAGATTAATATATTTACTACCAGAGAGATTGTGTGACTGATCCTGGACCAAAACCCATTAGAAATAACCTAAATCTCCTGACTTCTGCTTCTGTATAATATTCTTACAGAATTATGAAGCCGGTTGAGTTTGACAAAAATAAAATACTTATTCTTTGAATATTCATCCCAATCCAGTCACATCTGCCTGTTTAGCTGACAATTAAAGAAGGAATTCAAGAAGTGACACAGAAAACCAAATAACAAGAAACAAAAGGGGAAAACCTTTTGAGCACCTACTATTATTAGACTCTCTTTTTTGAGGCTTTATGTGCATTATCTCATTTATTTATCATAACCTTCATAAGGTAACTACCATTATCATCTCCACTTTATAGATAAGGAAACTAGATAGAAGGTTTCTTGCCGAAGTTCACAGTGGCAGAACCAGAATTTGGACCTAAGAAGGCTAGTCCATGATCTTAGTGCTTAACTATTCTACTACTTAACCATTATAACTATACTTACAGTTTTTCATTCAGTCATGGAGAAGCATTTTTTTTTTAAGAGAGCTGATCCCCATTCCTGTGTGAGCACTGAAATGTAAAGAAAGCCATAAAAAAAGCTTCAAGAGGGCTGGCAAAATGTCTTCTCTTTGATACTCATGCTTACAGTTAACACTTAAAATATGTCCATGGATGGGACGCCTAGGTGGCTCAGCAGTTAAGCCTTTGGCTCAGGTGGTGATCCTGGAGCCCCGGGATTAAGCCCTGAGATCTAGCACTCAGATCAGTCTCTGGATCGAGCCCCACATCGGGCTCCTTGCATGGAGCCTCCTTCTCCCTCTGCCTGTGTCTCTGCCTCTCTCTTTCTCTCTCTCTCTGTGTCTTTCATGAATAAATAAAATCTTACAAAAAATATATATATATATATACATGTCCATGGTGACAAAAAAAATATCATGGGCAAAGACTGTGAATTAGTTGATTGTTCAGAAGCTCAGTAATTGTTTAGAAAATACTCATTTAGTTTCAGATGTTTTATATAGTTGAACATTTGTTTTTCAAAGAGCAACCTTGTTGATTCACTAATATTTTTTTTTAATTTTTATTTATTTATGATAGGCACACAGTGAGAGAGAGAGGCAGAGACATAGGCAGAGGGAGAAGCAGGCTCCATGCACCGGGAGCCCGACGTGGGATTCGATCCTGGGTCTCCAGGATCGCGCCCTGGGCCAAAGGCAGGCGCTAAACCGCTGCGCCACCCAGGGATCCCTCACTAATATTTTTTGATTGTTTGGTGTTCCAGGCACTTTATTAAGGGCTCTGTATATTTATCCTATTTGTTAAATATTCACAACCACCAATAAGATAGGTACTATTTTCAGGCGGCCCGGGTGGCTCAGCGGTTTAGCGCTGAGCCTTTATCCCAGGGCGTGACCCTGGAGACCCTGGATCAAGTCCCACGTTGGGCTCCCTGCATGGAGCCTGCCTCTCCCTCTGCCTCTCTCTCTGTCTCCTCTCTGTGTATTCTCATGAATAAATAATAAAATTAAAGAAAAAAAAGATAGGTACTATTTTCAACCCCTTTTATTAGCTGGGGAAACTAAAATCTAGCAGGCTTAAATAACTTGCATCTGGTTACATATAGCTTGGATTTAAGCCCTGTGCTTAAGCCATTCTGCTAAAGTAAGAGATAATGCTGCCCCTCTTAACTGCTTACTAAGCAGTTCCTTCCCTCTGGTATATATGATACACATTGCAGTCAGTGGGAGAATAAATATATTTCCAAAACTGAAGCCCCAAAACTCAAACCATGGGAATTTACAATTAGGACTTGAAGGATTCAATGGACCAATAAGGATTAATATGGCAGAAAAAATTATTAAATCAACATTAGGAGGCATACAAAAGGTGTTTTTAGCTACTTGGCTGCAGGTACTGTATATCAGATACGTAACTGTAATGTTTTCTATTAAAGACAATTTCAGAATGTTACCAATTTAAATTCAAGTACACTAGTAATGGACCAGTCATGGACTTCATAAGGTATTGTTTTATCATTTTATTTTTGCACTACAGATTACCACTTATTCATATTAAAACTATATTCCTAAACTTGCGGATTAATTCTGAAACTTTTAAACATCACCATTGAGGTGTGGCCGTACAAAATATCCTTTGAGTGGCTGCAAACCCAGATTACGTGGCTAATTATATATTATTTTAATTGTGAAACAGAGCCAAAGAATAGGAAAGCTATTGTATGCTTGAGTGATTAGAAATGTAATTAAAGTCCATCACTCATTTCCTTTAAAGATCTTATATAAAATGCATATTAATTTAAATAAAATTATTAGCTTATAATATTATTAGAGATATTAAATTTTAGTAATAGTGACATTAAAACTCATTTTATGGTAACTTTCAACTTAAAAACTTAATGATATAATAGGAATAAAAATCTCAAATAGTAAAATGGGTATGTATGTTATTAGAAGCCATGAGTGTCATAAAAGAAATTAATGTGTGATTCTCTTCTAGTAAAAACCAAAGCAATGAATCTAGTATGTCGTCTGCTGACACCAAGAAAGCAAGTATTCTCCTCATTCGCAAGATTTATATTCTAATGCAAAATCTGGGACCTTTACCTAATGATGTTTGTTTGACCATGAAACTTTTTTACTATGATGAAGGTACTTTTTGTAATACATCTATACCTATATGTTTTATTATTGAAACAATTGGTTACCATCCCAAATGATTTTAAGCACCTCAGTTGTATTTTTTGATATAAAATTTTCACTTAATGTCAGTATTTGAGAAAGACTTGAAAAAATAGACTTTCAGACATACACAAACTTTTCCAGTGATGTGAACATATCCATGTGAGGTACAACCTCACTCATAATTAAAGAAATGAAACAGCAGCCTGGGTGGCTCAGCGGTTTAGCGCCGCCTTCAGCCCAGGGCCTGATCCTGGAGACCCAGGATGGAGTCCCACATCAGGCTCCCTGCATGGGGCCTGCTTCTCCCTCTGTCTGTGTCTCTACCTCTCTGTCTGTCTCTCATGAATAAATAAATAACTAAATAAAATCTTAAAAAAAAAAGAAACTTAAAAAAAAAATGAAACAGTTGAGATGCTACTTTTCACTTACCAGAGCAGTAAAACTTGCAAACCAATTATTGGCAAGGGTGTGGGGTAAAGCAGGCACTTTTATAAATCTTGAGGGAATGTGTATAAGCGCAACATTTTTAGAGAACAGTTTATCAGTATCAAAATTTTCTTTTTCTTTTTCTTTTTTTTAATTTTTATTTATTTATGATAGTCAAACACACAGAGAGAGAGAGGCAGAGACATAGGCAGAGGGAGAAGCAGGTCCCATGCACCGGGAGCCTGACGTGGGATTCGATCCCGGGTCTCCAGGATTGCGCCCTGGGCCAAAGGCAGGTGCCAAACCGCTGCGCCACCCAGGGATCCCAGTATCAAAATTTTAAATGCACATTCTCGTTAGTCCAGAAATTTTATAGCTAGAAAAGTATCTTGGGAGTATACTTAACACGAACACAGAAGGTTATAGGTTTATAAGGAAACTATGCAAGCTGTTAAAAAGGATGTACTGATAATTTATCCAAGGAATATTAAAAATAAATTTTAAAAAATGTTAAAAACAGCCAAGTAGGTAGGGCATCTGGGTGGCTCAGTTGGTTAAGCCTTCAACTCTTGATTTTGGCTCAAGAGTCATGGTCTCAGGGTCCTGAGATGGAGCCCCACTTTGGGCTCCACACTCAGCACCAACCTGCTTGTCCCTCTCCCTCTGCTCCCTGCTCCCAGCATGCACGCAGGCACATGTTCTCTCTCTCAAATAAATAAAATAAATAAGTAAAATCTTTTTTTAAAAAATCAGCTAGGTATAAAACAGTATCATCTTATTTGTGTTTTGTCATATGAAATATATATATTTACATGTGTAATATCTTCTAGAAGAACATAAATCAATAACAACTAACATTTATTGAATACTTACAATGTTCCAGTTCTGGTCTGAGTATTTTGCAACTTTAATTTGTCTAATACCCACAATGACCCAATGGAGTAGATATTATTATAAGTACTATTATTTCTCACAGATGAGAAAACCAAATCAAGGATGATATATAATTTATTCAAGGTCCTATAGCCAGTCAAGTGAAGGAAAAAAAGGTTGCCTTTTTTTTTTAAAGATTTTATTTATTCCTGAGAGACACAAGAGAGAGAGGCAGAGACACAGGCAGAGGGAGAAGCAGGCTCCATGCAGGGAGCCCGATGTGGGACTCAATCCCAGGTCTCCAGGATCAGGCCCTGGGCTGAAGGCTGCGCTAAACCGCTGAGCCACCCGGGCTGCCCAAAGGTTGCTTTCTATACTATTTGAAATGTCTTCAATCTGTATATATTATTATTATTATATTACTATGTTCTCTTCAATTTCATGCCTCAGTATTTATGTACAGTTTATACTTATTTTTTCCAGTTACACCCCCAGATTACCAGCCTCCAGGTTTTAAGGATGGTGATTGTGAAGGAGTGATATTTGAAGGGGAGCCTATGTACTTAAATGTGGGAGAAGTCCCAACACCTTTTCACACCTTCAAAGTAAAAGTGACTACTGAGAAAGAACGAATGGAAAATATTGATTCAGCTATATTATCACCAAAACAATTAAAAACACCACTTCAAAAAATTCTCATGGACAAAGATGATGTAGCAGATGAACAGGAGCATTATATAAGTGTCAGTACATTTTAACAAGTTATAAAGTATAAATAACAAATGTTTACCCAATTCTAAGGACTAATAGTTCTCATTAATATTTACATAAATACTGAATTATAATCATAAACTCAAGGTTGGTAGGGACCTTAAAGTATAGGCTTTTCATTTTAAGACTTTTTTTTTTAAAGATTTATTTATTTATGATAGACATAGAGACAGAGAGAGGCAGAGACACAGGAGGAGGGAGAAGCAGGCCCATGCCGGGAGCCTGACGTGGGACTCGATCCCGGGACTCCAGGATCGCACTCTGGGCCAAAGGCAGACGCTAAACCGCTGAGCCACCCAGGGATCCCCCCATTTTAAGACTTTTTACGTTGGTGCAAACATTATTCTCAGAAATTTAAAAGCACAACTATTTTAGGTGAAGTAGGGAATGGTCCTGGAGGCTGGGCCACTCACCACCTCAACTACCCCTCATAGTGGACTCTGAGGATAAATCCTTTGGTCTGGAGCATAATTTGAAAACCATTGAACTAAAAAAAAAAAAAAAAAAAAAAAAAAAAGAAAACCATTGAACTATTCCAATCCCCCAACTAATGTTGGAATCCTTTCTACCATACGCCTACTAGGTGCTCATTTAAACCTTTACTTAAACTTCCTGGGGCCTGCAAAGCAGCCTGGAAGCTCCTGGAAGGCAGGAAAAGTGTCTTGCATCTTTGTAATCCTCCTGTGCCTAACACTTAGGTGTACCATGTGCATTTTCAGTATTGGTTGAATGGATAGACGAATAGAAATATAAAAAAGACTTGTTTTATTTGTTGCCTCACTCCCAGGAAATCTTTCACATTAACATGATTATTTTTTATCTAATCTTTGTTGTTGTCTTGTTATTTTATCCTAAATTACAACCTCAGTATTTATGTACAGAGACTGACTTTTTTTTTTTTTTCAGAGACTGACTTCTGATTTAGGTTCTGCCACATCCTTACAAATAGAAAATTCAGTTTTCAACCAATTAAGTCAAAGAAATAGTATTCTCAAAACCTAAATCCCAGTGATTGATTGTAAACAAGTATGACTGGGATTTATGTAGCATTCTTTAAAATATTTAAAGCACTTTGACATATGTCACAAAGAGAAAAATAATTATAAAGTAGACATTAAACTTGTTTCTATTTCTGCCATGTCGTGACTGAACTTACTCTTCACTAACTCCCTGAAGAGGGTTGGGGCACTTTTTATTCAGAGTGTTTGCTAACATCTTTATAAAAATTCAGAGATAATAGAAGCATTAGTTGTGTGAACATGTCTAGTTCAGTGCCCTCAAAAAGTAAGAACTAAGGGTTCTTAGAACCATTATATATTTTTGAGAAAATTGTATATTTGTCCTTAAAGCATCCCTGCAAAGTAAAGTAGTAGTTTATACTTTGGATAAATGTGATACCTTGTCATAGTAATTATAGGACTTTATTTCTAGCAAAGTGTAAGTTAGTTGTAGCGTTATGTTTAACCTTCACATAAAACACATTTGTTCATAAATAATTCTACCCAGTTGTTTTAATTTCTTTCTGAAATGTGTCCATTTTTTTCCCTCATGTAATTATGTTGATTACATGGATTGTAATCCTGTAATCATTACAGGATGATTTTGACGTTGAAACTAAAATGGAAGAGCAGAAAAAAAACCTTGGATCTTCTGAACTTGGAGGTAAGAAGTTAATGAAAATGTAGATTAATTCACTTCCAGTTCAGTTCTATACCATTTTAACTCTTTTTTTTTCCTTTAAACAGAACCAAGTTTAGTTTGTGAGGAAGATGAAATTATGAGGTCTAAAGAAAGTCTAGATCTTTCAATTTCTCATTCTCAGGTATAAATTTGATAATTGATCTCACTTTTAACTTTTTTTCTGAAAAAACTATTCTTATTTAGTTATTTTTCAGCTTTTCTTATTTAGTCAACGTCTTTTAGAAAAATATTAGGTCTTTTTTTTTTTTTAATATTAGGTCTTAAGAATGCTTTTTAACAAAATTTGAGAAGTATATGTTGAAAAGTTTTGAGTCGATATTATTGTGGGTTTGTTTAGTAATAAACCTAAATACTGTTCATAAAATTTCATAATTTCAGAGCTAGATAGGATCTTCAGCAATTAGACCATCACCTTTTGTATTTACAAATGGAGAATATAATACGTTTTTGTTGCCTGGAGCAGACATGATTAATTTTTTTCCCATAGATAGTAAAATCTTGATGAAACATTTAAATAAAAAGAACTTGAAAATAATGGGACTGATTATTGTCCACCTTCCTCTGTACATCCCATTTCTCCAGTGGGAATAAGCTAAAGTTCTTATCTTCTGGGGTCACCTGGGTGGTTGAGCATCTGTCTTTGGCTCAAGGCATGATCCCGGGGTCGTGGGATCAAGTCCCACATCAGGCTCCCCCTCTGCCTATGTCTCTGTCTGTCTCTGTCTCTCATGAATAAATAAAATCTTAAAAAAAAAAGTTCTGATTTTCTGAAAGAGTGGTCTAGTGCCTGGTGATCATTTGGGAATTTTTCAGTTCAGTGAATTATCAGTTGCATACAGTGTCAGTTTCACTCCTTTAGCTTTGCACTTTTTGTGACAGAACTATTCACAATTAATGGTTTTCATTAATATAACAAGATCCTAGATTTTATGTTATTGAATTTTGGAGCCTCATTATTATGTTATGGAAAGTTTTGATTATGTTATATGATTTTGTATTATTATTTTCTAGGTTGAACAGTTAGTCAGTAAAACATCTGAACTTGATGTATCTGAAAGCAAAACAAGAAGTGGAAAAATTTTTCAGAATAAAATGGTAAGTGTATCTTTAGATTTTTTTTTTTCTTTAGATTTTTTTTTCCATTCTAACCTTATAATTTTTTCCCACATATGAGTTTATTTCGGTTCTTAATCCTTCCTTTATTGGAGCAATATTTAGTAAGCACCTGTTATGTGTCAGATACTTTACTAGGTGCTGGAGATAGAACATGAGTAACACATTATTGCTGCTCTTAGCTAAAAGTTTAGTAATTGGAGGTCAACAAGCAGTGATACAGGGCTATGATAAGAGTTTGAACAGGCTACATGGAACAAAGAAAAGAATGGTTAGTTTTATTGAAGGTACATAAAAGAGAATTCAGGAACAACTTTGAGAAATGACACTATCATCCAGACTCCCAAGGAGATTTCCTAGAATTCCAAAATAATCTCATGTTCTATCCTGTAAATAGTTTGTCTTGTTAGTAAGACATTAAAAATGGGTGTTTTGTATATATTTTGCATAAAATAAATCTCATGTTTTTAAGCAAAAGACCCCCTGCTTTGTTTTAGTTTTCTATTTTTTCTAAACGGAAATTTGTATTTTATTTTAGACCTTTAAGTCACTCAAAGGTTCAGAGGTAAAGAAAAACCATTCTGTAAAATATTACATCTAAATTTAGGAAACAAATAGCATACTCTAACAGTGGCATTTCTTCCCAACTCCTCATTCAGTGACATCATGTTGGTAGCTTGAATTTGGACATGATGAGAATATTCACAGCATGGAAATCAGCAAATGCCTCAATTCAGCATTTGTTACTCCTAGAGAACTAGTTGTTAAACATTTACCAGCACAGTTGATTATAGTGCTAATTTTAGGCGCCCCTTTTTCCACATTCTTTTTTTAAAATTTTTATTATTTTTAGTAATCTCTATCCCCAATGTGGGGCTCAAACGCGTGACCCCAAGATCAAGAATCACATGCTCTTCCAAATGAGCCAGCCAGGCATCCCTTTTTCCACATTCTCAGTTGGAAGTTAGAACTGTCAGAAGGCAGTATTCAAACAAGTATGCTGATGAAAGCGAGATAAAAGAATTTCAAAAATTAGTACAACTAGCAGAAAAATGGTCTTCTAGGCAGCTTCTACTTAGGAGGAGTATCCTTTACTAGGATATAGGGAGAAAAGAATTTTTTTTTTAAAGATTTTATTTGTTTATTCATGATAGACATAGAAAGAGAGGCAGAGACACAGGCAGAGGGAGAAGCAGGCTCCATGCAGGGAGCCCGACGCAGGGACTCAATCCTGGGACTCTAGGATCATGCCCTGGGCCAAAGGCAGGCGCCAAACCGCTGAGCTACCCAGGGATCCCCCCTTTTTTTTAAAGATTTTATTTATTTATTCTAAAAGCAAGAATTTTTTTTAATTTTTTTTATTTATTTATGATAGTCACAGAGAGAGAGAGGCAGAGAACAGGCAGAGGGAGAAGCAGGCTCCATGCACCGGGAGCCCGATGTGGGACTCGATCCCGGGTCTCCAGGATCGCACCCTGGGCCAAAGGCAGGCGCTAAACCGCTGTGCCACCCAGGGATCCCCCAAAAAGCAAGAATTTGAAAAAGTTACTAGGCAAGATTTTCTTGTAATACATTAAGATACTTTGGGTACATAAATTCATTTCTGAAGTTGCCCGTGTTTTTGGATATGAACTCTTTGCCAAAATACTACTGATTTTGATACTCATGACTGAATTATTGTTAGGAAAGGGCAAGAAATGATAATATTTAATAGTATATATACACTAAGAAAGTTATCATTGAAAACTACATTTTCAACATCAGAAAATGAGTATCTCCTTTTAGAGAATAGTAATACGAAAGCTAATAGTTTGTTATCATCCAGTCATCACTTTAAAAACTGCATAGAGGGGATCCCTGGGTGGCTCAGTGGTTTAGCACCTGCCTTTGGCCCAGGGCGTGATGCTGGAGTCCGGGGATCGAGTCCCACGTCGGGCTCCTGGCATGAAGCCTGCTTCTCCCTCTGCCTGTGTCTCTGCCTCTCTATCTCTCCATGTCTCTCATGAATAAATAAATAAAATCTTAAAAAAAAAAAGAAAGAAAATCTTTAAAAAAATAAATAAATAAAAGGGATCCCTGGGTGGCGCAGCGGTTTAGTGCCTGCCTTTGGCCCAGGGCGCGATCCTGGAGACCTGGGATCGAGTCCCACGTCGGGCTTCCTGCATGGAGCCTGCTTCTCCCTCTGTCTGTGTCTCTGCCTCTCTGTCTCTCTCTCTGTGTGACTATCATGAATAAATAAAATCTTAAAAAAAAAAAGAAAATGCTATAAAAAAATAAAAATAAAAAAATAAAATAAAAACTGCATAGATAGCATTATTTACAATAGCCAAAAGGTAGAAAAACCTAAATATCCATTAACAGACAAATGGAGAGATCCCTGGGTGGCGCAGCGGTTTGGCGCCTGCCTTTGGCCCAGGGCGCGATCCTGGAGACCCGGGATCGAATCCCACATCAGGCTCCCGGTGCATGGAGCCTGCTTCTCCCTCCGCCTGTGTCTCTGCCTCTCTCTCTCTCTCTCTGTGACTATCATAAATAAATAAAAAAATTAAAAAAAACAAAAAACAACAACAAAAAAAAAACAGACAAATGGAGAAACAAAATGTGATATATCCATACAATGGAATATTATTCAGCTATAAAAAGAAACGAAGTACCAATGTATGTTTCAATCTGGATGAACCTTGAAAATATGCTAAATGAAAGAAACCAATCACAGAAGTCCACGTATGATATGATTCTACTCATTGAAAGTTCAGGTATTTCTATAGAGGAAAGGTCTTAGAGCTAAGTAGAAGAAGGGGAGAATAGGGAAGTGATATCTATATTCTATATTTAAAGAACCCAGGTATCCTATCTTAGTAGGAAAGTTATACAAGGTATAATTTTAAAAAGAAGAGAAGGAAGAAGGAACAAATCAACCACAGGTTTCTTTTGGAATGATAAAATTGACTACAATTTTGGAATGATAAAATTGACTAAAATTGTCTAAAATTGACTACAATGATGGTTGCACAACTCTGAATATACTTAAAATTATTGAATTGTACAGTTTTAAAGAAATGAGTTGTATGGCATCTGAATTATATCTCAGAGAAGCTTTTTTTAAAAACCTGCATGTAGTTGCCTATAGTTAAAAAATCAAGTGGCTATTGTTCTTTGAGAAATAACCAATTAGTAATTATTCCATCTTTGTGGAGGCTAATGGAAATCAACCAGTAAAATCTTCTAAAGAAAATCGGAAGAGAAATCAACTCGAATATGGGAAAACAGTAAGTCTTATGATAATATATAGGTTGAATAAAATGACAAGTATCAGACTATCATTATTGTAGATTAAATTTTATTTCTGTTTATTTATTTTTAATTTATTTTTCTTAGAGAGGGAGAGTGGGGAAGAGGGACAGAAGCAAAGGGAGAGAGAGACGATCTTAAGCATGCTCCACACCCAGTCATAACCCTGAGATCATGATCTGAGTGGAAATCAAGAGTCAGATGCTTAACCAACAAAGCCACCTAGGTGCTTCTAAATTAAATTATAAATGACAAATAAGATAAAATCCCTGTATATTACTTCAGAGTACTGTTATCCAAATCTTATTTGTATATAATTGATTCTAAAAAATAAGGTGATTTTAAAATAAAGATATGCTATGTTTATTAATTTTTTCCATGTAAATATTTACTGCTTTCATCAATGATTTGAAGTAGCTGGAGGAATTTATAAAATAAATAAAAATCAGTATGTCTGGAAAAATATGAATAGAATGAGAAAATGAGTATAAGAATATTTAGGCATGGGCAGCCCGGGTGGCTCAGTGGTTTAGCGCTGCCTTTGGCCCAGGGCGTCATCCTGGGGACCGGGGGTCGAGTCCCGCGTCGGGCTCCCTGCATGGAACCTGCTTCTCCCTCTGCCTGTGTCTCTGCCTCTCTCTCTCTCTCCGTGTCTCTCATGAATAAATAAGTAAAATCTTTTTAAAAAAGAATATTTAGGCCATTTTATATGTAGAGCTAAAATTGGGCCACAGATTTGATCTGAGCTTCCTAGAGAACAAAAGTGAAATAAAAATAAGTTACCAAATCAACTTGTTCCCTTAAAATATAGCATCTCCTCTCAGTACCTTAGGAGAAAGAAAAATTTTCCTGACCTAAATTTTTTAACAGTTGTTTGGTATTTGGGACCTTATTTTACCAAATGAGATCATGTATTTGTCATTTCTGAGATAAATATTTATATTTTTCAACTAGAATTTTTTGGTATTATTAGACTAAAATTTAGACAACTGAATATCTAAGATTGCCTTTAAAAAAATCAAACGTTGAAGGGGTAATCTCAAAAATATACTTAATAGTATTTTCAATTCACATATCTTAAGAGAATGAAATAACCTGGTACTTCATTAATATAGTGTCTAACTTTTCCCAATGTATTAAGCTTTGATTTTTTTTCAAAATCATTTCATTTTTTGGGATACCTGGGTGGCTTAGCGGTAAGCATCTGCCTTCAGCCCAGGGTGTGATCCTGGAGATCCAGGATCGAGTCCCACATCGGGCTCCCTGCATGGAGCCTGCTTCTCCCTCTGTCTGTGTCTCTGCCTCTCTCTCTGTGTGTCTCTCATGAATAAATAAAATCTTTTAAAAAAATTATTTCATTTGTATCGTTAGTGAGTTTTTTCAGAAAAATCAAAGTTGAGTAACTCAGGGAATACTTTTAGGAATTTTCTTAATTTGTCCTCCCATACATTTAAAAGTGTGCATTGAATGCTAATATCTATCAGGCACTGCTAAGTACCAGGGATATAAGAAGAAAACAATTTAAATTTTAACATGGTGCAACGGTAGAGTGTTTCTCTATATGCAGCTCATTTTTTTTAAGAATTTATTTATTCATGAGACAGAGAGGCAGAGACATAGGAAGAGGGAGGAGAAGCAGGCTCCATGCAGAGAGCCCAATGTGGAACTCAATCCCAGGACTCTGGGATCATGCCTTGAGCCAAAGGCAGACACTCAACCACTGAGCCACCCAGGGATCCCTGTAGCTCATTTTTAAATCTTTTTTTCCCCTCTTATTCCTCCAAAATATTTTACTATTTTAGGACATAATGTTAGATTTATGTTTGTGACTTCTCCAACAACACTAATGAAGACCTTGTATACTTTACAAGTATATAACTTTCAGCAGCCATCAAATTATATCTGTAATAAAATTTACCCTACTTTTTAAAGAACTCTTGTAGCCTATCTTAGTAGGAAATAGTTATGCTGCATATAATTTTAAAAGGAAAAGGAAGGAATAAATGAACAAAAACATACCTCGGAGACGTGAAAATAATCTAAAAGTAAAGACATGTAAATTGGGAAGTATCCTTAATAGTTGTTTTCTTTTGACAGGTCCTTTATCACTTTGATTCTTCTAGTCAAGAGTCAGTGCCCAAAAGAAGAAAGTTTAGTGAACCAAAGGAACATATATAAAAATTATTTTTTTCTTCTGTATGTTTTTGAAGTTCTCAACATTTAAACTAAAGGACACGGTATTACTATTTTAACGTGTATTTGACCTACCTGTGAAGATTTATATGTAGTCTTAAGCAGTTAGTACACTAAAATGAATTTTTAGCTGAGTTTCATATTGTGATTCTTAATCTTATCTGAGACAATGTAAGAGACCTTTTGAATAAAACCAAAAGTAAATGTCATAATAATTGATTTTGCTCATTATCTACTCACTATTGATCTATCTTCCATTTTGGTGGATACTTCCTTTAAATATAAACTTCTAAGGCCCTCTAGAGCCAATTTAAAAACAAATAATGTTTATTTTATCATTAAAATTTGATAGGAATTTACTTTTTACTTATGTTAAAAGTGTAACACTTAACTGTCCCTTGGTCATTAAAACAATGTTCTTCAGTACTTTGATAGAGTGTATTAACATGGTAATATATAACATACCATTAAAAATTGGTTATTTGGGGATCCCAGCGGTTTGGTGCCTGCCTTTGGCCCAGGGCGCGATCCTGGAGTCCCGGGATCAAGTCCCACATCGGGCTCCCTGCATGGAGCCTGCTTCTCCCTCCTCCTGTGTCTCTGCCTCTCTCTCTCTCTGTCTATGATAAATAAATAAATCTTTAAAAAAAATAAATAAAAATTGGTTATTTATCTTTTATAACTTTTTTTTACTTCAAGACAAAATGACTGATTTTTAAGGTCTGGCATTTTGCAGCATAAATAAAATATTGTTCAACATCTAGACTCTCATGGCTTCGAATTTTTAATTAACAGAAAATGTTTAGGTACTAATTTTGAGATCATTTTGGTAGATGATACTTTGCAACAGTTGAGCACACTTCCCAGAACCTTTGAGCGGCAAGTGTGAAAGATATTGTGCTTTTAGTGAGAAACCTGGGACCTGGTTTCAACTTTGAACATTTCCTTTGCCTTAAAAGAGGAAGAATTAAAGCTTGGTCTGTTTGCTTCTAGCAGTTTCAGCAGCCATATTATAAAACATTGATTATCCATAGGTTTGCCAGTAACAAACGCTAATAAAGAAGGTTGGTGTGTATGCGATGTAGGAATATACCTATCCTGTTTAATGTAAGTCAAATAAACGTCCACAAAATGACTCAGAACAGGTTTATCTGGAACAGAAAGTTAAGGACAAGCTAATTGTCGAAAACAACCGATTTTAAAATGTTTATTCATTCTTAGCTTTTTTGGATTTTTTTAGCACATCTCACCAGATTGTCCTAGAATACATCTACAGTTAACACACCTGCTACAGAGATTGACCAACAAATCCTTTGTAGATCGGCAGCTTGAGCTAGCTCAGTGAACGCTTTGATTGGCTGGTTTAATGGGGTTGTGGAGCACAGCTCCCTTTCCGCTCTCCTACCAAGGTTACTTCATTGGATTGACCAGCTGTCAGGTTGACCCAAACCTGCCTCCTTTTGGTGGTGTTTGTCGGGATCGCAACACAATAGCCTGGGGAGAGCCTCCCCTTGTAAGTTCCGATTGGCTGATCTCAACCTTGGCGGTTTCTGATTGGCCCAGTGAAGAAACACCAAGGTAGGTTGCCTAGCGATCCTGAGATCGCTGATGTGTTATTCCTTCTCTGCATCGAAGGATCAGGAAGTTTGTGCTCTCTGCGTGGCTGAGAAGTTTTTTACCTACTAGGCCGAGGGGGGGGGGGAGGGGGGAGGGACGTGGGGGAACCAGGTGTCCCCCCCTAAAATAGAGCGCAAGCCGCTACCTGTGTCCGGCCGTAACCCAGGAGTAACGTCAGGTAAGCCACGGAAGGTACATATTTCCTAATGTACAAAAAAAGCCTACAGATTTTTTTTTTCGTGGGGAGAGGGAGGTTCTCAGTTTTTGGTCTTTTTTTTTTCAAATAGGATTTTTAACTAGTAAATGTCCAGGGGTATTTTTTCCTCAAAATTCCGCGCCCCCCCCCCTTTTCATTAAAGTTTCTTGGATTGGGTTAGGAAGTAAACCCTGTTCGCAGTGCCAGATAGTGCCCTTAAGCATTTGTTTCATGGTTTTGTTTTGTTTTGTTTTGTTTTTCTCCTTCACTCTTTTTCCCGCCTCCCACCAATATTTGAAATACAGCCTTGTACAGAGAATCTTTTTTGTGAGTCACCTCATTTGTATTTCTATTTTAAAATGTTCACATGCATTTCTGAGTATTCGTTTTAATCAGTATATATTTATTGAGCAGTTACAACGTTAAAGACATTGTGCTAGTTGCTATGGAGACTATAAAAACCCAAGAAGACAGTATCCCTGCCCTCAAGAAGTTTACAGTTGAGAGACAGCCATACCAAAAGAAAGACTATAATAAATACTTTAAAGGATGTAAGTATTAATAAAGTTCTGTGAAAGTACAGCTGAGAGAGAGACCAATTCTGGCCATGGGACATATGGGTAATGGAGAAGGAGATTCATTTAGGGCTTTTTGTGGATCCTCAATAGGCCTTTGAAGGATGGGTAGAATAAAAAGAGGAAGGGAAAGGGGAGAGAACACTGACATGTACAAAGGAGCAGAAATGGCAGCATGGGACATGTTGAGAAATGGTTAACAGTACATAATTGAGAATAATGTAATGAAAAATATCGCTAGAATTGGATCCAGTCACAGAGACTCTTGAATGGGTTCTTTTGATCTTGAAAAAGATACTCTTTTAAAAAATAATTACTGATTAAAAATATTTATTTTATACCATTTTAAAAACTGACATTTAGATTTATTTAAAGTAACTTTAAACTTTATCATACATGATTCAGTGCAGTTTCTCTTGACTAGATTTTTTAAAACGTTGCAGTATGTGGTATAAAAGGGCATGTGCTTTGATTTTTTTTTGAAATTGAGAAAGCTCATTAATCTTTCAACATTCTGCTGATATTTTTTGTTGGCAGCTGTTTGTGTATTTGCAAGATGGCTAGCTAGGGATAGAAATGAAAGTTTTCTAGCTATATGGAGTTACTACACATGATCTTCTGAGAGTTATTTTGTAGTTATGATTTCCAAAGGGAGTGCATGAGATGAGTTCTTATGCTATGGGAAAAAATATGAGAATATATATATTTAGTTTTTCTTATTTTTTTTCTTTCTCTGTGTATGTTTTATGATGTGCCATTGCATGTTTATAGAGGTTACATATAAATTATATGCATTTGGGGATGCTCACCATTTTTTGCTATCCCATATTTTTTACTTGGGAAGGGTCCATTTTGTGAAATAGGAGTTACAACTGATGCATTTATACCCCTTAATTATAGATTATGCACACAAAATCAGCAGGCTTAAAAGATGATCATTTCTTAAAAAAACAAACAAAAAAAAAGAGGGCAGCCCGGGTGGTTTAGCGGTTTAGTGCTGCCTTCAGCCCAGGGCCTGATCCTGGAGACCTGGGATCGAGTCCCATGTCTGGGCTCCCTGCAAGGAGCCTGCTTTTCCCCCTGCCTGTGTCTCTGCCTCTCTCTGTGTGTGTCTCTCATGAATAAATAAAATCTTAAAAAAAAAAAATCATTTCTACTAGTCTTTAAAATTACTGATTTGATTTTCTGTCAATGCTTTCTGTGCCTTAAAGCTCTTGTACTTTGGAAAACATTGTTTTACAAAACTGCCTAATTTTTCTGGTCATTACTACTTTCTCTATTTAAATTTATATATATTTCATATTTGTATACATTTTTAGTATGTCTCTATGAATATGTATGTTTTTGTTTACATAAGCATAAATACAGATTTTTTTTTTTTTATCACCCCTCCAGAAACAGGTGAGAATGACCACTTTAACTCACCGAGCCCGTCGTACTGAAGTAGGCAAGAGCTCTGAAAAGAAGGTGGAATGTGAAGAAGACACTAATCAAGACAGGGGTCCAGACAATGAAGACTCTGGTGACTCTAAAGATATTCGCCTCACCCTTATGGAAGAGGTATTGCTCCTGGGACTAAAAGATAAAGAGGTAACACAGTTGGGTTTCCTAGGCTCTCCCAAAGACTCTTGACTATTGGAATGTTTTTAGGAAGTAATCTGACAGGATATTTTCATTAATGCTAAGTTGGCTTTAGGATTGTGCTATAGCCATCTGGGGGAATGGGGAGTTTGGAAGGGTGGCTGATACCTGGAGGATGTAAAATCCAGAAGTATAATTACTTGAAGTGTAATTTAATTACAACATACTTCAAAATTTTAGAAGATACAAGAGAGAGTATAACAGGTGTAAAATTTTTATACTTGTAGTTTCCCAAGTGAGATTGATGGTGAAATAGCCTCCTATTGAACTAACAAAGAGGACCCACACGTGGAAATTGTCTTGAGCTGTGAAGAGGAAAATCTTTTAAATGACAAGACAAGAAACATAAATGATTAGCTGTCTTACAAAAATAAACAGTGGATAGATTTCAACTTAAAAGAAAGACAGAAAAAAAAAAAAAAAGAAAGACAGTAGAAATCACTTTTTTTTTTTTAATTGTATTCTGTGGATCTTTAGAAATTAAATAACTGATAAAGGAATATTTTAATTTTAGAAAAAATGTTTTTAAATTAATTGCAGATTTCCCTTAAGTTTTCCATTATTAATAGAATATAAGAGAATTAGTCTTGAGATAGCAAGTCTTACAGTATAACCACATATTTGTTGGCTTTTCTACTAGTAGTACATTATCCTTCATTTGCAATTTAACTTTTTATTGTGTTTCACTTTCTTCCCTCATGAAGAGGTTACGAAGAAATATAACTGTAATATTTTATACAATCTGCTTCTTTTCCAAGAAAGTCTTTTAGTACATGTAATAATAATAAAGGCACATTTATTATTGACCTTAGTTTTGAAAACTTAACAAATTAAAATGTTACTTTGCATTTAAAAAAACTAAATTTGGCTTTGATAATTATCCTTAGCTAGGAATGATTTGGCTACATATATCTAGTAACATCTGTTCTTTTCTGCATTGATTCCTCAATTTGGGATTACCTTTGTTTCTTAGCCTTTGCATTTTACTTTCTTTACCATTTTTCCCTTCTCTGTTTTTTGTCACATCAAATTACTGATTTGAACAAAACTTACAGGACTTCTTATAGCCTGTGTATTGTTAAAACCAATGTTTGAGACATGCACTTACATATTTGGCCAAGACACAGATATATCAGAAAATCTTGCCCACAAGTTGACTTTCCTGTTTGCTGAGAAAGTTGATGAAGCTCTAGTTTAATGAAAATCAAACAAATGAAAGTGCAAACCTGACTCTCCAAGAGAATATCAGAGTACGTCTGAAGATTAGGTCCTATAAGTACCATTTTGAGACGTTTACACAGTGCCTAGGAAACATTCACTGGCTATGGAAGAGCTTATTAGAACTAAAAAGCTATTTGGTTTGTTTTACTTTTGAATAGGAAAATGATTAATTTCCTGCTGACCCTAGATAACTGGAATTTTTGCTTCTGTTTTGTAGAGAATCTAACTTTGGACTTCTCTGTGTGTTTTTAAATTTATAATAGTTCATGGTTAATATAGATACAAGGAAATAGAGTAAAAACTAAAGGAGCTCGGGATGCCTGGGTGGCTCAGCAGTTGAGGGTCTGCCTTCAGCTCAGGGTATGATCCTGGAGTTTCCAGGATCAAGTCCCACATCAGGCTCCCAGCATGGAGCCTGCTTCTCCCTCTGCCTAAGTCTCTGCCTCTCTCTCTTTGTGTCTGTCATGAATAAATAAATAAAATCTTTAAAACAAAACAAAACAAAAGCCAGTTACATAACTATCTCTAAAAATATTGATGGGGCATATGGATGGCTCAGTCAGTTAGCATCTGCCTTCAGCTCAGGTCATGAACAGGGTCCTGGGATCAAGCTCTGAACTGAGCTCCCTGCTCAGCAGGGAGTCTGCTTCTCCATCAGCTTCTCCCTCTACCTCTTCATACCTCTGCCCTCTCCTCTGCCTCTCCCTCTCCCTCTTCATCCCCTCTCTCTTTCTCTCTCTTGCTCACTCTCAAATAAAATCTTTAAAAAAATACTAATTGGGGCAGCCCCCGTGGCGCAGCGGTTTAGCGCCGCCTGCAGCCCAGGGCATGATCTTGGAGACCCTGGATCGAGTCCCACATCAGGCTCTCTGCATGGAGCCTGCTTCTCTCTCTGCCTGTGTCTCTGCCTCTCTTTCTCTCTCTGCATCTCTATGAATAAATAAATAAAATCTTAAAAAAAAAAAAGATAATAAATAAATAAATAAATAAATAAATACTAATTGATTTCCAGCACTATTTCCTCTCCACCTTCTTTTTTTTTTTTTTTTTTTTAATTTTTATTTATTTATGATAGTCACAGAGAGAGAGAGAGGCAGAGACATAGGCAGAGGGAGAAGCAGGCTCCATGCACCGGGAGCCTGATGTGGGATTCGATCCCGGGTCTCCAGGATCGTGCCCTGGGCCAAAGGCAGGCGCCAAACCGCTGCGCCACCCAGGGATCCCTCCTCTTCACCTTCTAATCTACTCATAGATTTATTTAGGCATTATTTAGTGTGATTGGGGGCACTCATTATGTGCTTAGCATTATGCAAATATTAAGGTAAATATAAAATAGTACAAAAACGGTCCTTGCCCTCACAAAACTTACATTCCAGCTGGGGAGACAAGGCATACATACTTTCTAAAAGTTAAGTAACCGGGCAGCCTGGCTGGCTCAGCGGTTTAGCACTGCCTTCAGCCAAGGGTGTGATCCTGGAGACCTGGGATCAAGTTCCACATTGGGCTCCCTGCATGGAGACTGCTTCTCCCTCTGCCTGTGTGTCTCTGCCTCTTTCTCTGTCTCTCTCTGTCTCTCTCTCTCTCTCTGTGTCTCTCATGAATGAATGAATGAATGAATGAACAAATAAATCTATCTATCTTTTTTTTTTTTTTTAATTTTTTTTTATTTATTTAATGATAGTCACAGAGAGAGAGAGAGAGAGTCAGAGACACAGGCGGAGGGAGAAGCAGGCTCCATGCACCGGAGCCCGATGTGGGATTCGATCCCGGGTCTCCAGGATCGCGCCCTGGGCCAAAGGCAGGCGCCAAACCGCTGCGCCACCCAGGGATCCCTAAATCTATCTATCTTAAAAAAATAGAAAAAAATAAAAGTTAAGTAACCCAAAGGTTCAACTGTGGAGGGGATAAAAATGAATTGTCCAGTTATCTAAATGAATATAAAGATCTTTTCTATACAGAATGAAAATCAGCATTGTTATAAAACATGTGTGATTCTCATGTAATGTTCAGTAAAGGAAGCCAGACACAAAAGACATACTGTATGATTATATGTAAATAAAATTTTTAAAAACTAACTATAGTGTTTGGGGTTGCATATTTAGGTAATTAAAACTATAAAGAAAAGCAAGGAAAAAAACTAAAAAAAAAAAAGAAAAAAGAAAAGCAAGAAAGGGATTACCATGGTTGTTAGCATGTGGTTACCTTTTTGTAAGGAGGATGAGAGAAGAGGAGGGTATTAATGATTAGAAAAGAACATGAGGGGGCTTTCTGGGTACTAACAGTTTTCTATTTCTGTACTTGGGGAAGTTTCATGTATATTCACTTAGAGATAAATCATTGAGCTTTTTTCACTTTTTTTCATGCACTCCTCTGTGTATGCATTATAGTTCACAGTTCAAAAGATTTTTAAAGAGGTAAAAAACAAAAAATCCAGCAGGTTTTTCCATGTTGGAACAGTAAGAGCCAAGAGAGTTGGAAGGAAGAGAGAGATCATCATGGGTTGGAATAATCTGGGGAAGATCAGAAGGAAATAAAATAAACTGGACCTGGGCAGCCCTGGTGGCTTAGCGGTTTAGCACCACCTTCAGCCCCGGGGCTTGATCCTGGAGACCTAGGATCCAGTCCCACGTCGGGCTCCCTGCATGGAGCCTGCTTCTCCTTTTGCCTGTGTCTCTGCCTCTCTCTCTCTCTCTCTCTCTCTCTCTGTGTGTCTCTAATAAATAAATAAAATCTTTAAAATATATATTATAAAAATAAAAAATAAACTGGACCTTTAAGAAGAGGTAAGATTAACATAAATGGAGTGAAGGAAACTCATTTCTGGCTGAGGGAACCTGAAAGTATCATGAGCTTGATGAGTTTGGGAGATAATTTAAGTAACCACTTATGACTGAAGTAGGTAGTATTCTTGGAGATCAATGAAAGTCAAAAATTGGCAAATTAGTGACTCTGTGACTATCATAAAAAAAAAAAAAATTGACAAATTGGATTCAGACTAGAGTATGACAGATTTTGAGTGCCAGGCAGAGACTTTTAGACTCTTTCCTATATTTATTTTTATTTTAATTCCAGTATAGTTAACATACAATATTATATTAGTTTCAGGTGTACAATAGTGATTCAACAGTTCTACCCATTACTCAGTGCTCAGGAGGATGAGTACTTTTTTTTTTTTTTTTAAGATTTTACTTACCTGTTTATAAGAGACACAGAGAAAGGCAGAGACATAGGCAGAGGGAAAAGCAGGCTCCCTGTAGGGAGAATGATGCAGGACTAGATCCCAGGACTCCAGGATTACGCCCTGAGCCAAAGACAGATGCTCAGCCACTGAGCCACCCAGGCATCACAAAGATAAGTGTATTCTTAATCCCCTTGACATATTTTCACCCATCCTCCTACCCATCTCCTCTCATAATGATCAGTTTGTTCTATACAGTTATAGACTCTTTAAAGTAAGGGGATCAGCTTAATGAAAACGGCAAAGCACATTTCATCTTTGTGTCCAAATTAAGGACTTCATGATATTTGTTCTGTGTTCTTTGTATGTTTTAATATGTATATTTGTAAGTATATTTTAATGTGTATATAATTTCTTGTTTTCACATGGCTTGAGGTTTGTGACCAATCAGAAACAAATTCTAAGTGTTTTTTTTTTTTTTTTTACAAATTCTAAGTGTTAAACTGCATCCCGAAGTCCCAGTTAACTTTTGCTGAAGATTTCCATAAGATTCTTTGTTTAGAACCCAATACTATAATTTTAAAAATTACATCCATTTTAAAAAACATGGGGCATCTGCATGGCTCAGTTTGTTAAGTGTCTGACTTTGGCTCAGGTCATGATCCTAGGCCCCACGTCAGGCTTTGTGCTCTGCAGGAAATCTGCTTGAGATTCTCTCCCTTTCCTCCTGTTTTTGCGTGTGTGCCCTCTCTCTCTCTCTCTCAAATAAATAAATCTTAAAAAAAAAGAAGTAGAAAATAATATATAGAAATTATTTTTAAAATATTTTATTTATTTATTAATGAGAGACATAGAGCGGCAGAGACATAGGCAGAGGGAGAAGCAGGCTCCATGTAGGGAGCCCGACGTGGGACTCAATCCCGGGACTCCAGCATCATGCCCTGGGCTGAAGGCAGACACTAAACTGCTGAGCCACCCAGGGATCCTTTTTAAAACCATCCTTAGGATCAGTTTGAACATAAATTCCACCATTTTTTGGCCAATTAACCATCTAACTTTGCTTTCATAAAGAGAAGACAATATTTGCCTTGCAGGATCAAGTAAGAGAAAGTGTAAAATGTTTTGAAAACTCTAAGCTATACAAACACAAAAAAATGAAGGAGTACAGAAAAGACATGGAATGGCTCACATCAAATTTATAGGTTCAGTGGCTACAGCCAAAGGTGCAAATATAGGTAAATGGTTTTGTCTTAATATCTCTGCCAGATATTTTAGAAGAGAATAGTGTGCAATTAGGGGTTGTGGGGACAGGGAGAGAGGCAGGCTCTCAATAAAGATGTGTTTCACCTCCCAGAATTCATTCCCAGTTTATTTTTTATTTTTAATTTTTTAAAAAGATTTATTTATTCATGAGAGACACACAGAAAGAGGCAGAGACATTAGGTAGAAGAAGAAGCAGGCTCCATGCAGGGAGCCTGATGTGGCTACTGTCCTACTTTGGTCTCCCAGTTTATTTCCTTTTGTACCTTTAGTAAATGTGGGGAGCTATATATATATGTATATAATAAACAAAACAAACATTCCTTTTTTTTTTAAAACAGCCTATGTTAATAAAATCACAAAACCTGACAAACAAGCCCTTCTGATACACTTGCCCTATTCACAATGGCAGTAACTACTGACGAGGGATTTATTGCTCATTTTGTGCAATGAGGAAACTAAAAGACCAGGTAGTGACCCAAATGGGACTCTTAATTTTTTGATTTTGATAAAATGTTTTAGGACTCAGCAACTTTTGAAGAGGAATAATTTTCTCCACTGATAGCCATTCATTGACAAGTTGTATACTGACTTCTTATAATTTTTTTTTAAAGCTTATCGATTGGTTCACTAAAAATTTTTTTACCAGCTTTAAAAAAGCTTGTATTTCCATCTCCCGTTGTTAATAAATTATAATGAGTGAATTAAAACTGATGGAAGATCATTAGTAGCTTGAAAAAGTTAAGAATTAACATATTTTATAACTTTTAAGTTTTATCCAGTCTGATTTATCATTTTTCTATATGTATGACTGGTGGTACTGTCTGAAAGAACTAATAAGTACAGGAATATTCTTAGCAGCACTGTTTATAATGGAGTGTCTGTTAACCAGTAGAATGAATGAATTTCAGTATAGTGAAATAACTGAAATTCTTTTTTTTTTTTTAAAGATTTTATTTATTTATTCATTAGACAGAGAGAGAGAGAGAGAGAGAGAGAGAGGCAGAGACACAGGCAGAGGGAGAAGCAGGCTCCAAGCAGGGAGCCCGACGTGGGACTGGATCCCGGGTCTCCAGGGTCACGCCCTGGGCCAAAGGCAGATGCCCAACCCCTGAGCCACCCAGGCTGCCCATAACTGAAATTCTATATTGCAAGAACTGAATTAATTTATGCAACATCGATGAATCTTGAACATCATATTGAACAACATAAATAAGAAGGACATGCTTGGAAAGCATGTATGACATATTTTTCCATATATCTTGCTAAACAAAGGGAATTAATTATTCAGGATTGTTAATGCTTAGGGGAAACCCAAGAATTTCATCTCCTACGATAGCTTCATATGGAGCTTAACTTATACCTCCTGCAGATTATTACATTCTGCAGTAATATTTGGCACAAGTTATTTTTTCAAGTGTTATCCATGGCTTTCGTATTTCAATGTTTAATACTCTAGCAAAGCTCATTCTGTTTTTGTGTTTTTTGTTTATTTTGTTAGCAAAGCTCACTCTTAAACATGGGATCCTATAACAATACTCAGTTGACATCAATAATGGCAGAATAAGGGAAAGTACCACTTAGCAAATCTGAACAATACGGTTTTGTTTTATATTTCATCCCATTACCTCACAATTTAAGGAAGAAATATGAAAGTCTTATACATTTTTTTTTCTTTTCTTTCTTCCATCAAACAAAATAGTCTGGTCATAAGGAAGAATAAATCCAAGTAAGAATTTTAAAGAACCCATTTTGCAAAATGAAAAATGTTTAAAAAAGTAGTAAATAATATTTGATTTGATTTATTATAACCATATCTTCAGAAAGTTCAGTGTATAATTAAACAGGCATTATATTTTTCTTATCAGTTCACAGTGCCAGCCATAGATTACAACCCATGTCGTAAATCTTCCTTATAGAAGGGAGAGACTATTACACTAGAAAGATATAAATGAGTAGGTAGTATTTTTTTCTTTAATTTTAAAGCTTACAACAAGTTTCTTCTAGGTTTTTCAGCAGGAGTACATTGTATTAAGTTTGTTAGGGCTGCCATAATAAATACCACAGACTGAGTAACTTAATAGAAAAAAATTTAAAAGATTTTATTTATTTATTCATGAGAGACACAGAAAGAGAGAGAGGCAGAGACATATAGGCAGAGGGAGAAGCAGGCTCCATGCAGGAAGCCCGATGCAGGACTCAATCCCGGAACCCCAGGATCACACCCTAAGCCAAAGGCAGACACTCAACCACTGAGCCAGCCAGGAGTCCCTAGAAATTTTTTTCTCCACAATTCCGGATGCTTGAAGTCCAAGATTTGGTTTCTCCTGAGGCCTCTCTACTCATCTTTTCACTGTGCCCTTACATGGTTTTTCTTTTGTGCATGCATCCCTAGTGTCCATGTGTCCAAATTTCCTTCTCCTCTAAGGACACCAGTCAGATTGGATTTGGGCCTACCTTAACAGCTTTATTAAACTTAATCACCTCTATCATGGCAGCATCTCCAGATACAGTCACATTCTGAGGTATTGGGGGTTAAGGTTTCAACACATGGATTCGGAGGAGACATAGTTCACTGCATAACAATGATTTTGAAAGGTTTGAGAGGAAATAGAAAGGTTTGGGAGATAATTTGGTACAGTTATTTACTTATATGCACCTGGAGTGCAGTTCACCCTCAGGAAGTGTCATTAAAATTATAATGAAGTGATTTTTTCCTTCAGTTCAAGTCAGCCAACATTTATTGAGCATTTGCTCTGTCCAAGGCACTGAGTATAAGGAATAAGAGAAGTAATTAAGATGTGTTCATCTTGGGCGCCTGGGTGGCTCATAGTTGAGTGTCTGCCTCTGGCTTGGGTCATGGTCCCCAGGGTCCCAGGTTGAGTCCCGCATCGGGCTCCCTGCAGGGAGCTTCTCCTTCTGCCTATGTCTCTGCCACTCTCTCTGTGTCTCTCATGAATAAATAAATAAAATCTTAAAAAAAAAAAAAAAAAAGATGTGTTTATCTTTCCTCAAGAAGCATTTGAATCTGATATGGGAGAAAAGATGTGTATACAGAGACCATACTACTAGATACAATTTTTAAGTGCTTTAAGAAAGGTATAAAAAGTGCTATAAGAACATGAAAGAGGAAAAAAAAAAACATGGAAGAGGAGGAAATTCCTTGGAGGTTACTCTTTACTTTCTTAAATTTTTTTTAAATACTCTTTGCTTTCTATGTTTATCTTCATCTATTCAGTTGTCCAGGTTTAAGGTGGGAATGACACACAAAACAAGTACTGAATCAACGGTTTTCAGGTTTCCATGTGTTCATTGGTAGATTGTGCTTACCCTTTTTTGATATTAGTGATTTTATTTAAAAAAAAGTCTAAGATTTTTAAAAATAGTTTTATTTTTATTATTTTAAAAGCAAAATATGGAGGCAGCTCGGTGGCTCAGTCAGGTAAGCATCTGCCTTCAGCCTGGGGTCTTAGGATCAAGCCCCACATTGGGCTCTCTGCTCGGCAGCAAGCCTGCTTCTCCTGTTCCCACTGTCTATTCCCTCCCCCCCAAATAAGTAAATAATCTTTTTTTAAAAGCAAAATATGTTTATACTAAGAACTTAAGAAAAATGTCTACATGAGAGAACTTAGTGATAGGAGAATGAGATATGTGAATATATGTATTTGTCAAAACAAACATCTGTGCATTTCACTATATATAAATTATGCCTCAATTCTTTATATAAAGTTTAAAGAGGGAAATAAAAATCACCAGTAATGTCACCACTGAAAGATAATTGCTATTAAAAGACTTTATATATGCTTATAGACTGTTTTCTGTGCATATGCACAGAGATGCATAATTACCCCCACAAAAATTGGTCACATCAGACAAAGAAAGATTTCTGGTGCTTTCTGCTCTGTCATATTCCCAGAATCTAACACATTTGTCTTTTGTTACCATCCCTATAGTTTGTTTTATTTTTTTTTTAAAGATTTTATTTATTTATTTATTTGAGAGAGAGAGCACGTTCACGCAAGCATGAGCTAGGGGAAGAGGCAGAGGGAAAGAGAAAAGGAGAAGCAGACTCCACCTGAGCAGGGAGCTCCAGTGCAGGGCTCTATCCCAGGACCCTGAGATCATGACCTGAGCTGAAGGCAGACACCCAACCGACTGAGCCACCCAGGTGCCCCAGGAAATGTAGAATTTAAATTAAAACAATAGTTTGTTTGAATCAGGAGCCAAACAAGGTCCACTCATTAAGCTCTTTTTTCAACTGTAGTGGGACAATATTTTATTGACGAAGAAAAGCACTATTCAGTTTAACCTCAATTACCCTTTTGTATACAATTCAAGTAACATTACACTTACCACCTTTTTAACAAAATGGAACAAATCTTTCTAGTTGTGTTATTTAAAATTTTGTATTTATTTTTAGAGAGACAGAGCAGGGGCAGGTAGAGAAAGAGAGAGAGAATCTCAAGCAGATTGCAATGTTGAGTGCAGAGCTGACTTGGGGCTTGATCCCAGGACCCTGAGATCATGACCTGAACTGAAATCAAGAGTTGGACCTTAACCAACTGAGCCACCTAGGTGCCCCTAGGTTATGCTGTTTATTTTTTTTTTTAATTTTTTATTTATTTATGATAGTCACAGAGAGAGGGAGAGAGAGGGGCAGAGACACAGGCAGAGGGAGAAGCAGGCTCCATGCACCGGGAGCCCGACGTGGGACTCGATCCCAGGTCTCCAGGATCGCGCCCTGGGCCAAAGGCAGGCGCTAAACCACTGCGCCACCCAGGGATCCCGGTTATGCTGTTTAAAAGTAAAACATAGGGATGCCTGGGTGGCTCAGCGGTTAAGCATCTGCCTTCAGCTCAGGGAGTGATCTTGGAGTTCCAGGATCGAGTCCCACATCAGGTTGACTCTATGGAGCCTGCTTCTCTGTCTGCCTATGTTTCTGCCTCTCTCTCTGTGTCTCTTATGAATAAATAAGTAAAATCTTTAAAAAAAAATAAAAGTAAAACATAATATAATTTTACTTAAATTTAACATAAGAAAAAGAAAATGAAGTGAAACTAAAGGAATTATTAACTTCAGACATTTCTTTATTATAAGAGATACCTCCTAAAACACTGCTTTCTAAGCTTAAGAAAGATTATTAAGAGGTTAAGGTCATTTTTCTAACTAAATGTTTCAATTTTGGACAATATCCACTGACTTCTTGCTATAAAAAAATAAAAGTTAATATCCCTCCTACACTTTCTCCTGTATTTCTCTATCTTTATTCATTTACTTCCAAATTTTTAAATTATAAATTTATATGACTTTTTTTTTTTTAAGATTGTATTCACTCATGAGAGACACAAAGAGAGAGGCAGAGACATAGGTAGAGGGAGAAGCAAGCTCTTCGCAGGGAATCCAATGCGGGACTCCATCCCAGGACCCAGGATCATACCCTGAGCTGGAGGCAAGAGCCCAGCAGCTGAGCCACCCAGGTGTTCCTTTTTTTTTTTTTTTTTTTTTTTAAGATTTTATTTATTTATTCATGAGAGACACACACAGAGAGAGGCAGAGACACAGGCAGAGGGAGAAGCAGGCTCCATGCAGGGAGCCCAATATGGGACTCGATCCCGGGACTCCAGGATCAGGCCCTGGGCTGAAGGCAGGCACTAAACTGGTGAGCCACCCAGGGATGCCCATCTGTATGGCTTTTTTAAATTGAAATATAATTGACATATAACATTAGTTTCAGGTACACAACATAATGATTCAATACTTGTACACAAATGATCACCATGGTAAGTCTAGTTAACATCTTACATTACCACACAGTTAAAAATTTTTTTTTCTTGTGATGAGAACTCTCAGCAACTTTCAAATTATGATACAGTATTATCAACTATAGCCATCATGCTGAGCATTATATCTCCAAGACTTATTTATTTTATTTATTTTATAACTAGAAGTTTGCACCTCTTGACCCTCCCTCACCACCTCACTCACTACCCCTGGCAACCCCTGGTTTGTTTTTAATTCCACATATACGTGAGATCATACAGTATTTCTCTTTGTCTTATTTTTCTTTATTTATGGAGTATTTATATTTCTCAGACTCTGAGTTAAATATATATGTTACTTCATTCTAATGATAGCACTATGAAGTCAGTATTATCTCTATAAAATAAGTGGAAAGCGGGATGTCTGGGTGGCTTAGTCATTTGAGTGTCTGACTCTTGATTTCAGCTCAGGTCATGATCTCAGGGTCATGAGATCCAGCCCTGCTTCAGGCTTTGCACGGAGTTTCTCTGTCCCTCCTCATCTAACCTTACCCCCACCCCCGGAGTGCATTCTCTCTCTCTCTCTCTCTCAAAATAAATAGATAAATATTAAAATACATACATACATACATACATATTTATATATTAAACAATCAGTAGAATTTGAAAGCTTATTGAGTATTTGATAAAGTGAAAGAATTCTTATTAATTTTTAAGTGTGATATTAGAATTAACACTTCTTTTAAACCTTTGTACGTTGGGGAGAGTATGGTAATATTTTTATAGATGGTATGTTACAATAACTTGGATTTACACTGAAATAGTCTGGTGAGTGGGGAGAGTTATAGAAGAGAGAAGATTATCCTGGTAGCTGTGGAAGCCAAATGATGGATATATAGAGGTTCATAATCTTTCTGCTTTGTGTATGTTGGGAACATTAAGCCAAAAATGTTAAAAAGAAAAAAAATGATATTTTCTTAACTACATGATTCCATTTTACACAATATCTTATTAGCTTCCTGTTATGAAAGATGGTGAAATTACCACTCTCACAGTTTGTTCTACCTCTATTCCCCAGTGCTTTATGAAAACTTATATACATTCTATTGTTTCATAATTCACACAAAGCTGTTCTCTGAAGGAAAGCTCCAAAATTAAAGTTGGGGAAGAAGCATATGGGAAAATTAGTGGTTAGGAGAGAAAAAATATGTATTGTATGTATAAAGAAATATCTGGTTTTATATATGCCCAAAATATGATGAAATTTATGAGTCATTTTAATTTTCTTATGATTTTTTCTTTACAAATACTCTAAAATATATCTATACTATTTAATCAAGGAGAAAGCTATTTGAAAACTAAATAAATCTGCATTTACTTAGTTTTGCTTTTCTGATATTTGATACTATAATTGCCTTTAAGGGTTTCTAAATCTATTTTAAGTTATTTGAGGGCAGCCTGGGTGGCTCAGCGGTTTAGCGCCACCTTCAGTCCAGGGCATGATCTTGGAGACCCGGGATCTAGTCCCCCGTCGGGCTCCCTACATGGAGCCTGCTTCTCCCTCTGCCTATGTCTCTGCCTCTCTCTCTCTCTCTCTCTGTGACTGTCATAAATAAATAAATAATTTAAAAAATATATTTTACAAAATAAAATAAAAATAAAAGAGGAATTTAGTTCAAATCTTGAAAGCTACTATTTCAATAGAGGACTTTAAAGAAAAACAGTAAACTATTTTTAAAGTAATTTTTTAGAGGTAAAAAATTAGTCTTGCTTGTATAATTTTCTGATAATTTTTTTTTCTGGTAATTCTTGGCATAAAAATAGAGATCACTATTCAGACATTGGGCATATTAGAAAAAGGCTTTAAAAAAAAAAGAAAAAAAAAGAAAAAGGCTTTAAGAAGACATACTAAGATTCCTTCTCTTATGGAAACTGAAACAGTTTTAAGTTGAATCTTCAGATTTGGAGAGAGGGAAAGATTCTTTTTTTTTTTCTGAGATTTTTCCTAATAAAATGATACTTTCTCCATGTAGGTAACTTGGAAAAATTAGAATACCATTTTTTTAAGCAGCCCCATTTTTAAAAGTAAAGTGTTTTACATAATTGTGATAATCTTCAATACACAATTACGTATTTGGCTGTTTTTCATTAAACTTCATCATAATTTTCTTTTTTTTTCTTTTTATCATTTTATTTTTAAATAATCTCTACACCCAACATGGGGTTCAAATTTAAAACTTCTGAGAGGGATCCCTGGGTGGCGCAGCAGTTTGGCACCTGCCTTTGGCCCAGGGCGCGATCCTGGAGACCCAGGATCAAATCCCACGTTGGGCTCCTGGTGCATGGAGCCTGCTTCTCCCTCTGCCTGTGTCTCTGCCTCTCTCTCTCTCTCTCTCTCTCTCTCTCTCTCTGTGACTTTCATAAATAAATAAAAATTTAAAAAAATAAAATAAAAATAAAACTTCTGAGATTAAGAGTCACATGCTTCAACTGAGCCAGCTAGGTGCCCCCCCCATCATAAGAATTTTCTAACATTATTTTTAAAAATTCCTTGTAAACATAGTTTTTAATGATGTTTTAAGTTTCTTTGTTTTCTGTTTTCTTTTTACCCCGAGCAGGCGATTTAAAATCAATAACCTTCAGAGTTGTTTTAAGGCATGTCTTTAAGGAAGTTTGCATAAAGAATACTTGACTAGAAGGAAATTCAGCACAAAATGTTGACTATTTGAATTTATTGAAATCTCATTGCCCTAACAACAAAATGACATTATAAAAATTGTAAGTATGTGGGGCACCTGGAAAGCACAGTAGGTTAAGCATCCAACTCTTGGTTTCAGCTCAGGTTGTGATTTCAGGGAACCCCCGGTCAGGGTCTGCATTCAGCAGGGTATCTGCTTAGGACTTTCTCTCCCTCTGCTTCTGTCACTTCCCCACATCACATGTATGTACACTCTTTCTCTCAGTCTTTTTTTAAAAATGTAAATGTGTATAATCTTCAACCCAAAATTTTTCTAGGAATTCATTCAACAAAAACACACATAATGAACATTTCTTCATAGCATTTTTTTTGAAATGACAAAAAATTTTAAGCAAATGTCACCAGCAAAGTCTTGAAAAGATAAATTATAGTACATCTAAAGTGCAATACTGTGTAGCCATTATAATGAATGAGGTAGATCTGTATTTACTCATGTGGGAAGATAGCCAAAATAATGGGCAAGTGAAAAGTTGTCACTCAATATGATCTTGTTTCTGTAAAAAATATAATAAAGATATAATGTGTATATAAAATCTAGAAAATACACACTAGACTGTTACCCCTCCAGATAAACTTTCATTTTGTAAGTTATACATTTCTATATTATCTTTTTCCCTTCTTTTCTTTTTTTTTTTCTAGTAATTATTTATTACATTTCTAATTAAGACAAAACTGGGGCAGCCTAGGTGGCTCAGTGGTTTAACACCTGCCTTTGGCCCAGGGCCTGATCCTGGAGACCCGGGATTGAGTCCCGCGTTGGGCTCCCTGCATGGAGCCTGCTTCTCCCTCTGCCTGTGTCTCTGCCTCTCTCTGTGTGTGTCTCTCATGAATAAATAAATAAAATCTTTAAAAAAAAAATTAAAAAGTTAAAAAAAATAATAATTAAGGGCAGCCCCAATGGCCCAGCGGTTTGGCGCCACCTTCAGCTCAGGGTGTGATCCTGGAGGCCTGGGATCAAGTCCCAGCATGGAGCCTGCTTCTCTCCCTCTCCCTCTGCCTGTGTCTCTGCCCCCCCCCTCCTCTCTCTCTGTCTGTCATGAATAAATAAAATTTAAAAAATAATAAATAAATAAAAAGTAAAGACAAAACAAAGTTCACTATTCAAAGATCTCATTCTGCCATACCTTCAGGATTCTCTTTTGGTCATGAGGCCGTGTGCAATTCCATTTATTTTAGTAGATCCTAAAATTTTTCTCTTCTCGTTTCCCTCACATGTATAGCCTTATATTACTAACTAAATTTAATGACTAAATGGTGAACTTTAGTATGCATATGCTAGATCATCCTGCATACTAAAGCATTGGCCCTTTAACAGAGAATCTTTATTATAGATGGTTTGAGAATTCACAAATACAGCTAGATATATTTATTTAAAGGAATATGGATATCAGAATTATAATTATTTTTAAAAACTCCATGTGTATTTTTATTTATTTTTTTAAGATATTATTTATTTATTCATGAGAATACCCAGAGAGGAGAGAGAGAGAGGCAGAGACACAGGCAGAGGGAGAAGCAGGCTCCATGCAGGGAGCCTGACATGGGGCTCGATCCCCCATCTCCAGGATCGCAACCTAGGCTGCAGGCGGCGCTAAACCGCTGAGTCACCGGGGCTGCCCTTATTTATTTTTTTTAAGATTTTATTTATTTATTCATGAGAGACACAGAGAGAGAGGCAAAGACATAGGCAGAGGGAGAAGCAGGCTCCCTGTGGGGAGCCCGATGTGGGACTTGATCCCAGGACCCTCGGATGATGACCTGAGCCAAAGGCAGGCGTTCAACCCCTGAGGCACCCAGGTACCCCTTCATGTGTATTTTAAAGCTCTTTTCTATTACGATGCATGACTCGATAAAAAAAGTTTTAAAAGACTCATTTGGGGAGTTTTACATTAGATACTATGACGGGAATGATATTTTAAAAACAGTTTCTACATCCTGCCATCCATTGTTTATTTACATTGCTTCTCATTTACAGTTCTATTGACAATCTGACATCACTGTTACTGTAACAGAAGTTACATGATCAGGAAGAAATGAAAAAACAACCAAATCAGTTTCCTCTAATTGCTTTAATACTGGCTGATGAGTTTGTACACCTGTTGAGATTTATAAAATCACCAAGTTATGCCTAATAAATTATATATCCTGAAGAAATTTATAGTTTAGCCTTAATTAGGCAGCTAAGTTGTGTAAAACCAAGGATTGGGGCACCTGGCTGGCTCAGTGGTTGAGTGTTTGCCTTTGGCTCAGGTCGTGATCCTGAGGTCCTAGAATCCAATCCCCCATCAGGCTCCCCACATGGATCCTGCTTCTCCCTCTGCCTGTGTCTCTGCCTCTTTCTCTGGGTCTCTCATGAATAAATAAATAAAATCTTTTTTTAAGGGATTAATCTTTTAAAAAACCTACTCCCTCCTTAAAGAGGAGTTATAAATACAACTCTCTTGAAGTAGCCATGAGGTGGGTCATACATAGAACTAATCCCAGCTTTGAATCTAAGATCAGGCCCTTAGGAAATATGGATAGGTCTAAGGATATTCGTGGTTCAAACTGAGCTTTTGCCAGGTTAATGTTACTTACTTTCAGTCATAAATTTATGCTGTCAAGAAACATTATTGAGAAATACTATGTATTAGAAATTCTCTCCTTAAGGAATTTATAGTCTAACTATAACTGAGGACAGTTGATTACAGCATGATAAAAATAAATGATAAGGGAGCAGTATATATAGGCACACCCAGGTGAGGAACCTAAACTAGAGGGTGGAATAGAAGGAAAGACATTGTTAGAGAAGGTATATGGAAGATGTCATCCCTATGTATAGGGATCCTTAAGAACAAGGAGGAATTAGGGAAAGAAGGGTACTGGTTCTTTTAGACAGAACAGTGTGTACAAAGGCCTGTAAGCAAAAATGATATATTAAGAGTACTTAACATAGTTGTCAGGGTGCTCATCTGCCTCAGTCCAAGAAGTATGCGGTCCTTGATCTTGGGGTTGTGAGTCTGAGCCTTATGTTGGGTTTAGAGATTGCAAAAAAATAAAATAGTTCTGGAAATCTGGAGCATGGTGTTCTAGGGAAAAGAGGCCAAGGTGAGACCAGTGAGCAGCCTCCTGGCTTGAGTGTTACACTAAGGAATTTGGACTTGACTGGGAGGAGCATTTGAAAGATTTTTAAGTAGAGAGGAAGAGAATTATATCATTAGATTTGAGCATAAAGATCATCCTGGCTATAATGGGAAAGCTGGTATTGGAAGACCTCTGTCTCTAGCAGTATCATGGGCAGATATTATATCTTGAATAAACTTAATTTCTAAAGTACTATTGGGCCTTTGGAAAGTAAGAAATCTTCAGGGTCCCCAAACAAACACCAAACTTAAAATCCTAGAGGTGAGCAATAAACAAACATGAAAACCAGATTGCCCTGGGACAAATTACCAAATCAGTCCTGAGATCCTGGAATTGGGTAGTCACAAATAAACCTCAGAGTCAAGATAAAATGGGGAAGCTAGGTTTAAATGTGGTTCCAGTTGGGAATGCATAGCTGGCTCAGTCAGTGAAACATGATACTCTTGATCTTGGGGTTGTGAGTTTGAGCCCTACCTTGGGTGTAGAGATTACTTAAAAATAAAATCTTTTTAAAAATGAATGTGGTCCCAGTTGTGTGGAGTCCCCCAATACCCTCATGCCTGACTCTCAGCAGAAGCAAATACAGATCTCCTTTCTGAAAAAAGACATCTTTAATTTAGGCCTTCAGGATCTCACATATTCACAAAAAATTGAATATGGGCCACTTCTTAATCAAATATCCAACATACAAAGAATCAAATATCCTGAGAAAGATTCAGCAGAAATCACAAATAGGTCATTCATAGACCTCAGATATTAAAATGATCAGACAGGGGCACCTGGGTGGCTCAGTGATTGAGCATTTGCCTTTGGCCCAGGTCATGATCCTGGGGTCCCACATCAGGCTCCCCGGAGGGAGCCTGCTTCTCCCTCTGTCTGTGTCTCTGCCTCTCTCTGTGTGTCTCTCATGAATAAACAAACAAAATCTTTAAAAAAATAAAATTATCAGACAACATAAAATATCTATGACATTAAAAAAAAAAAAAAGAATCACAAAATGAACAGCGAAAAGAAATCACAAATGACCAAGCAAATGTGAAAAATAACTACATAGAACTTTTTGAAATGAAAAAAAAATCAAAGTTGAAATCAAAATCTCAAAAAAAAAAAAAATCAAAATCTCATGGAGAGTTTAGCATATTAGATACAGATGGAGAGAGTAAATTGGAAGCCAGATATGAATAATAACTCTTCAAAAAGCAATTTAGAGACAAAAGAAATGGAAGATACAAAAGAGAGGTTAAAAGACATGGAGGTTAGAATAAGTAAGATTGATGTCCCAGAAGGAAAAAATAAAATGGAGGAGAGATAAAATTCCTAAAGAGAAGAAGTGAGAATTTTTGAAAATAAGAAATGAACCTATAGGTACAGGAAGCATATGCCAAACAGGATGAGTAAATTCACACACAGTCTGCAAAACTCTAAGAGACAGATGTGAAAGGACTGAAGATTAAAAGACAATTCACCTACAAGAAACCACAATCAGTAAGAATGATACATTTCTCACTGCAACAATGGAAGCTAGGAGAAGAGGGCTTAATATCTTCAATGTGATACGAGAAAACTATCAACCTAGAATGTTACATCCAGAGAAACTATCGTTGAAAAACAATGGTGAAATAAAGACCTTTCAGATAAAATAGTTTGCCTCCAACAGACTTTCACTTAAGGAAATTCTACTTTAGAAAGAAGGAAAATAGTACCAGAAAGGAGGTCTAAGATGCAAGAAAGAATAGCGAGCAAAGACATCGGTAAGCATCTGAGTAAATCTAAACAAGTACTACCTATGTAAAATAATGATAATGCTAATAATAATGTCTAACATGTGAGTTAAAAAAAAAAAAGATAAAATATTGGTCAGCTAGAAGAGTGGTTAAATATTCTTTTTTAAATAATTAGATTTTGTATTAATTTTTAATTGTCATGCATGTTAAAATTTTGAGGATAACTTTCCTAAAGAAAAGAGAGAACAGGGACGCCTGGGTGGCTCAGTGGTTGAGTGTCAGCCTTCAGCTCAGGTCCTGATCCTGGGTTCCTGTGATCGAGTCCCGCATTGGGCTCTCCACAGGGAACCTGCTTCTCCCTCATCTGTGTCTCTGCCTCTCTCTGTGTCTCTCATGAATAAATAAATAAAATCTTTATTTAAAAAAAAAGAAAAGAAAAGAAAGTAAGAAAGTACATAACTTCTAAATCAATAAAGAATGAAAGTGGAATTAAAAAAATATTATTAAGTCTTTACCACTATTTAGCTTTATAACCTCTGTCGTGTCACAAAACCTCCATAAGCCTTAGTTTCCTCATCTTTAAAATGTGGATAGTAGGGGTGCCTGGTCTGCCTTTGTCTCTGGTTATGATCCCGGAGCCCTGCGTTTGGCTCCATGCCCAGCAGAGTCTCCTGCTTCCTCTGACCCTCCTCTGGTGCTCTCTATCTCTCTCAAGTAAATAAATCTTTAATAATAATAATAATAATTATTATTATTATATATGCACAGTAGTACCCCCCTTATCAAATTGTTGTGAAGATGTGATCAGATAGTGCATGCAAAAAACTAAACACAAATCTACATAATAAGTATTCAATAAACATTAGACATTACTGCTATTAATAGTAACTTATGGAGCACCTGACTGGCACAGTTGGTAGAGCATGAGGCTCTTGATCTTGGGATCATGAGTTCAAGCTCCACATTGGGCATGGAGTTGTTTTGTTGTTGTTTTTTTAAGTTTAAAATTCAGTAAGTAAACAAGTAAATAAAATAAAAAATTTTAAATAGTGATCATTAAAGGTGATCTTTAATGATCTTTAATGACTTTAAAGCCATGGTAGAACCTCCCTGCCAACATCTCACCCAACTTCTCTCCCTTGAGAGGGAGTGCTACCCAAAGATGGCTAGAATGTTGAACAGTTCTAATAACTCTGATGGATCTTCTTGTGTTAGTCATAACTCCTTGCTCAGAACCTTCAGGACTAGGGCAGCCCCAGTGGCGCAGTGGTTTAGCGCTGCCTGCAGCCCAGGGCATGATCTTGGAGACCCTGGATCGAGTCCCACGTCAGGCTCTCTGTATGGTGCCTGCTTCTCTCTCTGTCTCTATGAATAAATAAACAAAATCTTTAAAAAAAAAAAAAAAAAAAAAAAGAACCTTCAGGACTGAATATTGCCTTTCAGTAAAAGTTAAGAGCATCAAGACTTCCCACAGCCCAGCCCCAACCAATTTGATCTCCTGTCATTGAGTTAGATCTCTAAACATATGTAATGTCTCTTTCCTTTATACTTTTGCTTAGAATGCCCTTTTGAAAAATAGTAGAGTTTGGATGATTTCCTTCATCTTCATCTGGAAAACCCTCCCTTCTCTGCTAAATTCAACCTATTCTTGAAATCCCACTTCAAGTCCCATTAAAGCTTCTGACTAGCCCAAAAATGATATATGGTTTGAAAAACTAGCATCTAAATCAAATTCCCAGTCGTCATTTTTGCCTGTCTGCTGCTGCTTTTTCAATTGAGGTTTTGTTTAAAATTTGTATTCCTCACATTTGCATGATATTTCCAGTTAGATTTTTTGTTCCTTAAAATGGTTCCTTAAGACAGTCCTCCATAAGACAGTCCTCCTTAAAATGGTTCCTTAAGACAGTCCTCCTCTTTGTACCTCTATTATAACTCCTAAGGAAGAGAAAGTAGTATTTAAGTGCCTACTGTATGCCAGCCACTCTACTAAATGCTTTTTTATATATAACATCTAATTTATTCCTCACAGCAAACTTAAAAAGATAGATGTTAATGTCCCCGTTTTACAGATGAGGGCGTTGCACTTGAAGCTGGTTGAATAACGTACCCAAGGCACTTAACTAGTCCGTGGCAGAGCTGGGTTTCTACCACACCACCCATCAAATTAGCTTGCAAATAAAACATGTCTTGAGAGAGTAGTAAAAGGCTCAAATGGTTTATACATTTTTCTACTTAATTATATTCTACTCTGAAGTTTAGGGTGTCAATGGAAACATTTCCAAGAGGCCAAAATTCTTTTCAAAAATTAAAATTTGACGTACTAGTTATCAACTAACAGCTGAACTATGGGAATTCACAAGGAGCTTGAAGTTAGACAGAGAACCTTTATTTGGGGAGGTTTCGATTAAGAGAAAGCTTAATCCATCAGATCCATCAGAGTTATTCTATTCTCTCTTTCTCTCTCTCTCTCTCTCTCTCTGTTTTTTTTTTTAGATTTATTGATTCATGAGAGAGAGAGGGAGAGGCAGAGACACAGGCAGAGGGAGAAGGAGGCTCCATGCAGGGAGCTTGATGTGGGACTTGATTCCGGGACCCCAGAGCCCAAGGACCACGCCCTGGGCCGAAGGCAGATGCTCAACCACTGAGCCTCCCAGGCATCCCAGATTCTGTTCTCTTATTCTGTTTTGTGATCATGTAATGGGACATGAATTGCAACAAAGTGTCCTTAAGGTGCTTGTTACAAGTCCATAACCCTTTCAGAACATTCTTTCTCTTTTTCCTTTTCTAGGGTTACACATCTTTCTGGAATGACTGTATATCATCTGGCCTGCGAGGGGGCATCCTGATAGAATTGGCCATGCGGGGTCGAATCTGTCTGGAACCCCCTACCATGCGTAAGAAGCGACTACTGGACAGAAAGGTACAGCACCTCTGTGGACATCCTCCTAACTTATGAAAGGGTAGATACCAATGGTCCATTTTGGAGGAGTGGGAAGTTTTGTTTTTTTTCTGAGGGGCTTGAATTCATAACCCTGAGCTAATATCAAGAGTTGGATGCTTAACCAACTAAGCCACCGAGGTGCCCCTGGAGGAATGGGAATATCTGAATAGTGAGATAAGATGATTATCACTCACTTAGCCATCCTATTGTCTAACAGATTTAAGGGAGGGAGGGAGAAATTCAAGTATCTGTCATCTACAGAGTTATAAGAAGTTTATGGTTTTGTCTTTTTTTAAGCAGAAAAGTCATTATTAGGATACTGTTGATTATTGCTCCCTCTATGTCTGTAACTGAAACATTATGAAATAGAATGTTATATAGGAGGGGGCAAACCACAGGTCAGGTGCAGTCTTTAACACTAGTCATGCTCAGATAACCATTAGATTTTTCTCCTTCCATTTAAATTAAGTCCATTCCACCATATGAGCTATAACCTCTGTCTCCATTTTTTTTACTATGTATTTTTTTCCACTTATAACTTTACTGTCATACTCAGAACTCTACCCAAACTATATATTTTTTAGGTATCACCAGCAGGCCCTATGTCCAGTGTGGTACTTGAACTCACAACCCTTAGACCAAGAGTCACATTCCCTGGGGCACCTGGGTGGCTCAGTTGGTTTAGCGTCTGCCCTTGGCTCAGGTCATAACCCTGGGGTCCTGGGATCAAACCCTGCATCAGGCTTCCTGCTCAGTGGGGAGCCTGCTTCTCCCTATCCCTCTGCCACTCCCCTGTTTGTGCTAGCTCATGCATGCGGGCTATCTATCAAATAAATATTTTTTTTTTAATTGATGAGAGACACACAGAGAGAGGCAGAGACATAGGCAGAAGGAGAAGCAGGCTCCTTGAGGGACTTGATCCTAGGACCCTGGGATCACAGCCTGAACCAAAGGCTCAAGCACTGAGCCACACAGGTGCCCCATAAATAAAATCTTTTAAAAAAAAGTCACATACTCTGCCAACTGAGCCAGCCAGGTGCCCTATCACCACCTTCTCTTTTGTCTTCAATTTATTTCTCTCTCTTTTTTAAAGATTTTATTTATTTATTCATGAGAGGCACACAGAGAGAGAGAGAGGCAGAGACACAGGCAGAGGGAGAAGTGAGCTCCACGCAGGGAGCCCAACGCGGGACTCGATCCTGGGTTTCCTGGATCACACCCTGGGCTGAAGGTGGCGCTGAACCGCTGAGCCACCGGGGCTGCCCTTATTTTTCTCTTTTAACCTATATGTGGCATTTGGCATTTTTGACCACCTCCTCCTACTTGAAATTTTCTTCATTCTTGGCCTTTGTTATATTACATTTTCTTGCTTCTCTGGCTATGTGCTCTCTCTTGTCCTTCTCCATTCCTTAACATCTAAGTCTCAGTTTGTATCCTTTTGCATAAATTCCCATCCTTTTGGAGATATTTACCTTATAGCTTCATCTCTCACTTCCATGATATTAACCTATCAAATCCTAGGCCTGTCTTCTTTTTCTAACCCCAGGAACATATTTAACTATTAACTAGGCATTTCAATGTGGCTATCCCTTATCAGTTAAAACCAAATTTATCAACTTTTCCCCAAAACTGGCTTCCTTTCCTGACTTTGCTATTTTTATTAATCATTCCACAAGTTGGTTTCCCGACCCAAAGTTATTATTGAATATTTTCTCCATGACCATTTATATCCAGTTTGTCACTAGGGTCCACTTCAAATGTTATTTTTGTCTCCCTACAACTACCCCAACTAGATTTTAAACTTCTTGAGGACGGGGACAGTATAGTCTGTTGCTTTGCATTTCCTACAACACTTAACCAATAATGTATATATGGTATACTGAAAGATCTTAATTTGAATTAAATGGATGAACCAGGGCCCCTTGATTCTTCTCTTAAAGGTACTGCTAAAGTCAGATAGCCCAACAGGGGATGTTTTACTGGATGAAACTCTCAAACACATCAAAGCAACTGAACCCACAGAAACCGTCCAGACATGGATAGAGCTACTCACAGGTAAAATGGTTCAAAAATCCCACACTTTGTAATCTTTATCCTACTAGTTCAAGAAAAGGAGTAGAAGAGTTCAAGCTACTAGGTAAGAAGTATATGGTTCACTGTTTAACTATATTGAAGAGGGACAGAAAAGGCATGGTTAATCAATACACAAAGTTTTCCAGAGCTTCATCTTATTTCTGCTACTCCAACCCATAAGCTCCCTAATGATATTTTTCATGAGAAATTTTTTTTAAAGATTTTATTTATTCATGAGAGACAGAGAGAGAGGCAGAGACATAGGCAGAGGGAGAAGCAGGCTCCATGCACAGAGCCTAATGTGGGACTCGATCTCAGGACCACGGATCATGACCCAAGCCAAAGGTAGATGCTCAGCTGCTGAGCCACCCAAGGCATCCCCACAAGAAATTTTTTAAACATCTCTTTGATACATAATTCACACACCACATACCCATGGAAAGTACACAATTAAATGGATTTTAGTATATTCACACAATTGTGCAACCATCCTCACAAACTGAATTGAGAACATTTTCTTCACCCCAAAATAAACCCCGTACTCATTAGCAGTTTTTCCCAAGCCTCCTGCCCAGCTGTGGCAGCCACTACTCTACATTCTGTCTCTGTGGATTGGCTTATTCCAGATATTTCATATAAGGGAAATGTACAATTTTTTGTGACTGGCTAAGATACAACATTTTTAAGGTTCATCCATGTTTTAGCATGTACCAATAGTTTGTTTATTTTCTTTTTTTTTAAGGGCAAGTCCAAAAACTTTATTTTTTTTTAAGATTTTTATTATTTATTCATGAAAGAGAGAGAGAGGAAGAGACATAAGCAGAGGGAGAAGCAGGCTCCATGCAGGAAGCCCGATGTGGGACTCGATCCCTAATCCCAGGATCAGGCCCTGGGCCAAAGGCAGATGCTCAACCGCTGAGCCACCCAGGCGTCCCTCAAAAACTTTAATATAAGTAAGTAGACCTATGGCATAAAATTTTAGGAGAATCCTCCACCGGTCACTTTGAGGTCACAGCCAATGTCACCTTCTGGGACAAATTTTTTTTTTTTTTTTAAAGATTTATTTATTTATTTATGATAGACATAGAGAGAGAGACAGAGAGGCACAGAGACACAGGAGGAGGGAGAAGCAGGCTCCATGCCGGGAGCCCGATGTGGGACTCGATCCCAGGACTCCAGGATCGCGCCCTGGGCCAAAGGCAGGCACCAAACCGCTGAGCCACCCAGGGATCCCCTGGGACAAATTTTTTAATTGAAATTTGTACTGAGATACTTGGAGATTTACATGCAGTTGTAAGGGGTAATACTGAGAGATCCTTTATATACTCTGCTCAGAATTCCCCAGTGATAACCTTTTACAAAATTATGGTATGTTATGATCTATAGGATATTGACATTGATAAAATCCACCAATCTTATTAGAACTTCCCAAGTTTTACTTGACTCCTTTTTATCACTAACTAATATTTCATTGTATAGATATACCACATTTATATATCGATTCATCAGTTGATAGACATTTGGATTATTTCCACTTTTTCGCTATTATGAATGATGCTACTATGGACATTCACAGACATGTTTTTTATGGATATATTTTTTTTTCTTTTTTAAGATTTTATTTATTTATTCATGAGAGACACACAGAGAGAGAGGCAGAGACACAGTCAGAGGGAGAAGCAGGCTCCACTCAGGGAGCCCTACGTGGGTCTCCATCCTGGGTCTCCAGGATCACTCCCTGGGCTGAAGGTGGCGCTAAACTGCTGAGCCACCTGGGCTGCCCTATGGATATATTTTAATTTGGGGGGACATATAGTTAACTTTTTTTATTGTGGTAAAATACATATAATCTTTATTGTTTTAACCATTCATAAATGTATAATTCAGTGACATTAAATGCATTCAAGGTGTTATGTAACTAATCACTTCTCTCTGTACCCAAAGCTTTTTCATCATCCCAAACATCCTTCTTAACTCCCCACTCCCCATTCTCTACAACCTCTTTTCTATGTGTTGTCTTTATGAATTTGCCTGTACTAGGTAACTCATATAAGTGGAATCATACAATATTTATCCTTTTATATTGTCTTATTTCACTAAGCATAATGTTTTCAAGGTCTGTTCGTGTTGTAGCATATATCAAAATCTCATTCCTTTTTATGGCCACTGAGTAATCCATTGTTCAGATACACCACATTTGTTTTAATTCATTTGTTGATGGACACTTGGGTTGTTTCCACTTTTTAGGTATTGTGGATAATGCTGCTATGAACATTAATATACAAATATCTATTCAGGTCACTGCTTTCTACTCTTTTAGATATATACCTAAGAGTAGAATTGCTGGGTCATGTAATAGTTCTACGTTTTGAGAAACCACAAAATTATTTTCTACAAAGGATGCACCCTTTTACATTCTCACCAGCCATGCATAAGGGCTCCAGTTTCTCCACATTGTCATCAAAACTTGTTCTATTTTTTTGTTTGTTGGTTTGGTTTGGTTTTTAATTATAGTTCTCTTAGTAGACATGATGGAATATCTCAATTTGATTTGCATTTTCCTAATGACCAGTGATAAGCATCTTTTCATGGGTGTATTAGCCATTTGTATATCTTCTTTGGAAAAATGTCTATTCAAGTCCTTTGCCCATTTTTTAAATTGGGTTCTGTTGTTGTTGCTGAATTTTAGGAGTATTTTGTATTTTATGAATATAAATCCCTATTATTATATATAATATATAATATATATTAATATTATATAATATTAATCAGATCCATCATTTATAGTATTTTCTCCCATTCTGTAGGTTGTCTTCTCAACCTTTTTGATGGTAATCCTTGATACCAAAAGTTCTTAATTTGGATTAAATCCAATTTATCTATTTTTTCTTTTGTTGCTTGCACTTTTGGTCTCATATCCATGAAAAGATCGACCTTTCCCCATTGAATAATCTTAGCAGCCTTGTTGAAAATCAGTTGATCGGGGATTTCTGGGTGGCTCAGCGGTTTAGCGCCTGCCTTTGGCCGCAGGGCGTGATCCTGGAGTCCCGGGATTGAGTCCCACATTGGGCTTCCTGCGTGAAGCCTGCTTCTGCCTCTGCCTGTGTCTCTGCCTCTGTGTGTGTGTGTGTGTGTGTCTCATTAATAAATAAATAAAATATAAAAAAAAAAAAAAGAAAATCAGTTGATCATAGATGTGAGGATTTACTTCTGGGCTATCTGTTCTATTGCATTGATCTATGCTTGACCTATGCCAATACCATACTGTTTTACTTACTATAGCTTTGTAATAATTTCTGAAATTGGAAAGTATGAGTGTCACAACTTTATTCTTTTTCTTTACTTTTTCTTTTTAAAGATTTTATTTATTTATTCATGAGAGACACACAGAGAGAGAGGCAGAGACACAGGCAGAGGGAGATGCAGGCCCCATGCAGGGAGCCCCACATGGGACTCCATCCCAGGTCTCCAGGATCAGGCCCTGGGCTGAAGGTGGTGCTAAACCACTGAGCCACCCGGGCTGCCCACTTTATTCTTTTTCAAGATTGTTTTGGCTATCCTGGGTCTCATGCAGTTGCATGTGAATTTGAGGATCAGCTTTTCCATTTCAGTGGAAAAGACTCCTGGAATTTTGTTAGGGATTGTGTTGAACCTGTAGATCTCTTTGAGTGGTATTGATAACTTGACAGTGTCAAGTCCTTTGCCCATTAAATATAGGATGTCTTTACATTATTTTTGTCATCTTTAATGTTTTTCAGCAATGTTGTGTAGTTTTCAGCATGTATATCTTTCACCTCTGGTTAGACTTATTCCTAAGTTTTTAATTCTTTTAGACACTATTATAAATGGAACTACTTTCTTAATTTCCTTTATTCATTACTTGTGTGTAGAAACAGCTGATATTTGTGTGTTTTCCTTGTACCCTGCACTTTAGCTGAATTAGTTTATTAGCTCTAGTAGCATTTTTGTGCATTCTTTGGGATTTTCTATACAGTTAACCCTTGAACAACATGGGTTTGCACCATGCAGGCCCATATATACATAGATTTTTTTCAATACAAAACAAAACAATGTAAATGTAGTTTCCTTATGATTTTCTTAAAATTTAATTTTTTTAGCTTATTATAAGAATACAATATATAATACATGTAACATACAAAATATGTGTTAATTGACTGTTTAGGTTATCAGTAAGGCTTTCAGTTTAGACTATTACTAGTTAAGTTTTTTTTTTTTTTTTAAGATTTTATTATTTTACTCATGAGACACAGAGAGAGAGAGAGAGAGGCAGAGACACAGGCAGAGGGGAAGCAGGCTCCATGAGGGAGCCTGATGTTGGGACTCAAACCCGGGACCCCAGGATTGCACCCTGGGCCAAAGGCAGGCTCCAAACAGGAGCCACCCAGGGATCCCACTAGTTAAGTTTTTAAGGAATTAAAAGTTTTATACAGATTTTAGACTGCAGGGGATTGGCACCCATAACTCCCAGGTTGTTCAAGGGTCAGCTATATAAGGATCATGGCACATGCAGAGATAGTTTTAGCTTTTCCTTTGTAATATGGATGCCTTTCATCTTTTTATCTTCTCTAATAGCTCTGGTTAGTACCTTATTGAATAGCAGGAGGGGAAGCAGTCATCCTTCTATTTTCATGACCTTGTGATGTTAGCTGTGGATTTTTCATAAATACCCTTTACAATGTTGAGAAATTTTCCTTTTATTTCTAGTTTTCTGAGAGTTTTTAATTATGAAAGTGTGTTGTTGGTTTTTTTTAAGTGTGTTCATTTTTACCAGGTGTCTTTTCTGAGTCAAGTGAGATAACTATGTGGCTTTTTTTTTTACTCTACTAATATGATGTATTACATTGTTTAATTATTTTTTTATTGAGGTATAATTGATATACAACATTGTATTAGTTTCAGGTGTAGAACACATTGATTCAGGATTGGTGTATATTGTAAAATGATCACAGCATGCCTACTTGACATCCATCACTACATATAGTTACATTTTTTTTTAATAAGAACTTTTAAGATCTCTCTTAGCAACTTTCAAATATATAATACAGTATTATTAACTACAGTCATCATGCTGTATGTTACATTCCTAGGACTTGGGATCCCTGGGTGGCGCAGCGGTTTAGCACCTGCCTTTGGCCCAGGGCGCGATCCTGGAGACCCGGGATCGAATCCCACGTCCGGCTCCCGGTGCATGGAGCCTGCTTCTCCCTCTGCCTGTGTCTCTGCCTCTCTCTCTCTCTCTGTGACTATCATAAAAAAAAAAACATTACATTCCTAGGACTTATTTATTTTATAACTAGAAGTGTGTACCTTTTGACTATATTAACCCATTTTTTTTCCACCACCATCCCCCCACCGCCCATCTCTTGCCTCTGGCAACCACCAATGATATCTGTTCTCTCTATCTGTGAGCTTTTTTGTTGTTGTTTTGGGGTGGTTGTTTTTTAAGATTTTATTTGTAAGTGATCTGTATACTCAATGTGGGGCTCAAACCCTGAGATCAAGAGTCATATGCTCCGCTGATTGAGTCAGCCAGGCACCCCTTTCAAGTTTTTGTTTTTTAGATTATACATATAAGTGAGATCATAAAATATTTGTCTTTCTCTGTCTCACTTATTTCACTTAGTATAATGCCCTCAGGTTTCAACCACGTTGTTGTAAATGACAAGATGTCTTTTTTATGGCTAAATAATATTTCACTGTGTATATATATATACACTTTCTTTATCCATTCATCCATTGATGAACACTTAAATTACTTCTATGTTTTGGCTATTGTAATGTCATGCTTCAGTGAACATCAGAGTGCATATATCTTTTCCAGTTAGTATTTTCATTTTCTTTGAATAAATATCCAGAAGTGGAATTGCTGGATCACATGATACTTCTATTTTTAACTTTTGAGGAACTTCCATACTGTTTTCTGAAGTGACTGCACCAATTTACATTCTCACTAACAGTGCACAAATATTCTCTTTTTTTTCCCACATCCTCTTTAACACTCGTTTTTTCTTGTCGTTTTTATAACAGCCACTCTAACAGATGTGAATTGTCATTTCATTGTGATTTGATTTGCACTTCTTTGATGATTAATGATGTTGAGCATTTTTTCATGCATCTGTTGACTATCTTTATATCTTCTTTCGAAAGTCTATTCAGATCCTTTGTCCATTTGATTTTTTTTATGTTACTTTCCTGGGATAAATTTTACTTGCCCATGGTGAATAGTCCTTTTAATAGACTGTTGGATTCACGTTGCTAATATTTTATTAAAGATTTTTGCATCTATATTCATAAGGATTATTGGTCTTTAATGTTACTAAAGTGAGTCTCTTGTAGATAGCATATAGTTAGATGATGTTTTTTAACCCATCCCGTCAACCTTTGTCTTGTGACTGAGTTGCTTAATCTATTTACATTCAAAGTAATTACTCATGGTATGTCTGAGTGGCTCAGTCAGTTAAGCATCTGCCTTCAGCTCAGGTCGTGATCCCAGAGTCCCAGGATCAAGCCTTGAATCAGGCTCCCTACTGAACAAGGAGTCTACTTCTTCCTCCTCTACTGCTTCCCCTGCTTGTGTTCTCTCTCTCTCTCAAATAAATAATAAATAGAATATTTTAAAAATAGATAGATAGATTAAAATAATTACTCATAAGGAGACACTTCTGCCATTTTGTTGTTTCTTTGCTGTATGATCTATAGTATTTTGTCCCTCGTTTCTTGCATTATATGTCTTTGTGTTTAGGATTTTAGGGGCTAGCCTTCAGTCCAGGGTGTGGTCCCAGAGACCCGGGATCGAGTCCCGCATTAGGCTCCCTGCATGGAGCCTGCTTCTCCCTCTGCCTGTGTCTCTGCCTCTCTCTCTCTCTCTCTCTCTCTCTGTCTCTCATTAATAAATAAATAAATAATCTTTTTTTTTTTTTTAAAGGGGATTTTAGGGGCTAAATATCCACTATTGTGCTGAAGGCTAAAATAGGCTAGTATGAACCACACTTTGCCAGTCAAGCCTTGGCCTGGAACCTACAAGCATTCAAATAGATTCCAGAGTTCCAAATAGTTATTAAAAAGATATATTCTACAGGCTCTGGGTGGGTCACTCAGTTAGGTGTGCAACTCTTGATCTCAGCTCAGGTCCTGATTTCAGGGTCATGAGTGCAAGCCCTGTGTTGGGCACCACCCTGGGTGCATGGCCTAATTTAAAAAAAAAAAAAAAGATTCTAGGTTCTAGTATAATTGTTGTCTAGGTGAAGAGATGAATGTCTGGCACTTCCCACTCTATCATCATCCCTGATGTCATATCTCAATGATTAACATTTTAAAGAACCTTATCATCTATGTCCAGTTCGAGTTTATCATTAGGGCCTGCTTCAAATATTATTTTTGGGGATGCCTGGGTGGCTCAGTGGTTGGGTGTCTGCCTTGAGCCCAGGGCGTGATCCTGGAGTCCCGGGATCGGGTCCCACGTCTGGCTCCCTGCATGGAGCCTGCTTCTCCCTCTGCCTCTGCCTCTCTCTCTCTCTCTCTCTGTGTCTCTCATGGATAAATAAATAAAATATTAAAATATATATATTATTTTTGTCTCCCCACTATTAATCCAGACTAGATTTTAAACATCTTAAGGACAGGGATGGGGCCAGTTTTTCAAAGTTGGCTACACCATTTTATATTTCCACACCAGTGTATGAGTTTCATTCTTCCACATTCTTATCAATACTTGTTATTCTCTTTTATCTATCCTAATGAGTATGTAGTGGTATATCGTTGTGATTTTTATTTGGATTTTTCTAATATATAATGATGTTGACCATCTTTATGTATTTATGGCTCTTTGTATATCTTCTTTGGAAAAATGTCTATTCATATACTTAACCTATTTTTAATTGGGTTTACCGTTTTTACTATGAGTTGTACTTTTCAAATATATTCTAGATATAAATCTCTTTTATCATATACAGAATTTGCAAAATTTTCCTTCCATTCTGTCTTTTCACTTCTTTTTTTTTTTTTTTAAAGATTTTATTTATTTATTCATGAGAGACACAGAGAGAGAGGCAGAGACACAGGCAGAGTGAGAAGCAGACTCCATGCAAGGAGCCCCACATGGGACTCGATCCCAGGTCTCCAGGATCAGGCCCTGAACTGAAGACAGCGCTAAACCGCTGAGCCACCCAGGCTGCCCTGTCTTTTCACTTCTTGATGGTGTTCTTTAAAGCATACAGTTTGGGGGTACCAACTGAGTGGCTCAGTTGGTTACATGTCTGCCTTAGGCTCAGGTCATGATCCCAGAGTTCCCAGATCAAGCCCAGCATCAGGCTTCCTCCTCAGAGGAGAGCCTGCTTCTTTCTCTCCCTCTGCTCCTCCCCCTGCTCATGCTTGCTCTCTCTCTCTCACTCTTGCCTACTCAAATTAAAAAAAAAAAAAAAAAAAAAAAGCATAAAGTTTTCCATTTTAATACTTTTCAATTAATCTTTTTCTTTTATTGCTTATGTAATATCTAAGGAATGATTGCTTAACCCAACATCATGAAGATTTATTCCTGCATTTTCTTCTAAGAGATTTATAGCTTATCTATTTCACTTAGGTCTATTGTCCGTTTTGAGTTAATTGTAGATCATATGGGTAGAGCTCCAACTTCAGTCTTTTGCATGAATATATAAATACAGTTGTCCTAGCACTGTTCTGTCCTCCATGATTTATCTTGGTACCATTGTCAAAAATCACTTGACCATATATGTATGAATTTATTGCTGGACTCTTCTTTTGATCTATATGTTTGTCCTTATGCAATACCACACTCTCTTGATTATTGTAGGCTTTGTTTGCTTGTTTTGTTTTTTGTTTTTTTGATTATTGTTGTTTCGTAGTAGTTTTGAAATCATGAAATGTGAGTCCTCCAACTTTATTCTTTTTCAAGATTTTTTTGACCATGCTTGGTCGCTTGCATTTCCATATGAATTATAGAATTAGCTTGTCAATTTCTGTAATAAAGCAAGGTAGGATTTTAATAGGAATTGTACTGAATCCGTAGATCAATTTGGGGAATATTGCTATCTTAATAATATGAAGTTTTCCAATCCATGAACATGGAATATCTTTCCATTTGGGATGCCTGGGTGGCTCAGCGGTTGAGCATCTGCCTTCGGCTCAGTGTGTGATCCTGGGGTCCATGATCAAGTCCCACATTGGGCTCCCTCCTGGGAGCCTGCTTTTCTCTCTCTGTGTCTCCCATGAATAAATAAATAAATTTCTTTTTAAAAAGGAATATCTTTCCATTTATTTAGATATTCTTGGGGATCCCTGGGTGGATCAGTGGTTTAGCGCCTGCCTTTGGCCACGGGACATGATCCTGGAGTCCCAGGATCGAGTCCCACATTGGGCTCCCTGCGTGGAGCTTGCTTCTCCCTCTGCCTGTGTCTCTGCCTCTCTCTCTCTCTCTCTCTCTGTGTGTCTCTCATTAATAAATAAATAAAATCTTTTTAAAAAATAGATATTCTTTATTTCTTTCAACAATATTTTGTAACTTTCAGTGTACAAGTCTTATGCTACTTTTGTTAAATATATTCCTAAGTATTTTGCTCTCTTTGATATTATAAATGTCATTTAAAAATTTTTTTCAGATTATTGCCAATGTATAGAAACTCCTATGATTTTTGTATATTAATCTTATATCCTGCAACCTTGCTGAATTTATTTGTTGCAATAGTTTAAGTGGATTCCTTAGATTTTTCTGTATACGAGATCATGTCATCTGGAAATAAAAATAGATTAACTTCTTCCTGGGTGATCTTAATGCTTTCATTTCTTTTCCTTGCCTAATTGCCCTGGCTAGAACTTCCAGTACAGTGCTAAATAGAAGTGATGAAAATGGCATCTTTGTCTTGTTCCTGATCCTAGTAGGACATCGCTAACTCTTTCACCATTAAATATGAAGCTACCTGTGGGGTTTTTGTAAATACCTTCTATCAGATTGAGGAAGTTTCTACCTATCCCTAGTTTGTTGAGTGTTTTTATCACGTAAATATGTTGGATTTTGTCAGATACTTTTTCTGTGTTGATTGAGATGATCACTTGGTTTTTGCTTTTCATTCTATTGATATGATGTGTTACATAATTAGATTTTGGGATTTTTTTTAAAAGAGTTTTTATTCATGAGAGTCACACAGAGAGAGGCAGAGACACAGGCAGAGGGAGAAGCAGGCTCCCCGTGGGGAGCCCAGTGTAGGATTCCATCCCAGAAACGTGGGATCACACCCTGAGCCAAAGGCAGATGCTCAACCACTGAGCCATCCAGGTGTCCCTAGATTTTTGAATATTAAAACAACCTTGCATTTCTGGTATAAGTCCCACTTAATTTTGTTACATACTCTTTATTGTATGTTGCTGGATTTTTTGGGGTAGTATTTTGTTGAATATTTTTGTACTTATATTATATTTGTACTTATAAGGGATGTTGGTCTATAGTCTTCTGATATCTGTCTGGTTTTGGTATCAGAGTGATACTTAACCGTATGAACTAAGGAAGTGCTCCCTCCTCTTCTGTTTTTTTAAAAGAGTTTGTGAAGGATTAGTAGCATTCTTTAAACATTTGGTACTAGTAACCCCTCTAAACCATGCTTTTTTTGTGAGGAGTTTTAAATTACTTATTCAATCTATTTGCTGTTATAGATTTATTCAGATTTTCTCTTTCTTCTTGAGTCAGTTTAGGTAATTTGTGTGTTTCAAGGAATTTGTCCATTTCTCCTAGGTTATCTAATTTGTTGGCATACTGTTTTTTTTTTTTTTTTTTTGGCATACTGTTATTTATAGTGTCATCATACTGCCCTTTTTATTTCTCTAAGGTCAGTGGTGATGTTTCCTCTTTCATTCCCAATTTTAGTAAATTAAGTCTTCTTTCTTTCTTGGTCAGTTTAAGTTTGTCAATTTGTTGATCTTTTCAATGAACCAACTTTGATTTTATTGATTTCCTCTATTGTTTTCATTGTTTCTATTTATCTCCTCTCTAATCTTTATTATTTTCTTTTGCTTCCTTCATGTTTAGCGTGCTCTTCTTTTTCTACTTTCTTAAGATAGAAAGGTAGGTTATTGATTTGACATCTCCTTTTCTAATACAACGTTTGGGATCATAAATTTTTCTCTTGACACTGCTTTAAGTTGTAGCACATAAGTCTTGGTCTGATGTGTTTTCATTTTCATTCAACTCAAAATATTTTTAAAATTTCCCTGTGATTTCTTCTTTGATTCATTGGTTCTTTTTTTTTTTTTTTTTAATTTTTCATCTTTTTTTTCATTATTATTTATGATAGTCACACACAGAGAGAGAGAGAGAGAGGCAGAGACACAGGCAGAGGGAGAAGCAGGCTCCATGCACCAGGAGCCTGACGTGGGATTCGATCCCGGGTCTCCAGGATCGCTGCCCTGGGCCAAAGGCAGGCGCCAAACCGCTGTGCCACCCAGGGATCCCATGATTCATTGGTTCTTAATTTAATTTCCACGTATTTTGGATTTCCCAAATTTCCTTCTGTTAATTTCTAATTTAATTCTATTGTGGTTGGATAGCATATTTTGTGTGTTTCCAGTCCCTTTAAGTTTATTTTTTTTTTAAGATTTTATTTATTTATTCATGAGAGACACAGAGAGAGAGGCAGAGACATAGGCAGAGGGAGAAGCAGGCTCCCCTCAGGGAGCCTGATGTGGAACTCAAACCCTGGACCAGGGATCATGACCTGAGCTGAAGGCAGACACACAACCACTGAGCTACCAAAAGTCCCCCCTTTAAGTTTATTAAGGCTGATTTTTATGGCCTACAATGTGGTCTGTCCTGGAGAATGTCCCATTTGCACTTGAGGGTGGAATATTCTGTAGATGTCTTATTAGGTCTAGTTGGCTAATAGTGTTGTTCAAGTCTTCTGTTTTTTTTCCCCAAAGGTGAGACCTGGAACCCCTTCAAATTACAGTACCAGCTGAGAAATGTAAGAGAGCGAATTGCAAAGAATCTAGTAGAGAAGGGTATTCTAACCACTGAGAAGCAGAATTTCCTCCTATTTGACATGACTACTCATCCAGTGACCAATACAACAGAGAAACAGCGACTAGTGAAAAAACTTCAAGATAGTGTCCTAGAGCGGTGGGTAAATGACCCTCAACGTATGGACAAGCGAACACTAGCACTCCTGGTGCTAGCCCACTCCTCTGATGTACTAGAGAATGTCTTCTCCTCTCTGGCAGATGACAAGTATGATGTGGCAATGAATCGAGCCAAGGACCTAGTAGAACTGGACCCTGAAGTGGAGGGGACAAAGCACAGTGCCACAGAGATGATCTGGGCTGTGCTGGCAGCCTTCAATAAATCCTAAAACCAGTGGGTGGGTTTCTCCTTTTTCCTCTGCTGGCTGATGACTATCAGAGACACCACACTGAGTTTTGTGTGATGAGATGTTTTTCATCATTTTTTTCCTTCTCTTGAATCAGATTTGTGATTTGGGGAAAGCAACTTTAGGGCTTCTCCATAAATTTTGGCCATTGTAAGCAGATTTTATTTCTCCTTATTTTTCCACTACAGAGGTGAATAAACTAGTTGAACACACACACACACACCATAATAATTTTCTCTCATTTCTTGGTTTACTTCCATCCATTGTGCTTTTGAATAAGCAGGAATATCTAAGTGGGATTTGGAGTTCTCCAGTCACAAAATGTGAGTGAGATATAGAGCAAACCATTTATTAAATTTTTTAAAATTTGTATCTTTTTTTGTTTTAAGTAGGCTCCACACCCAATGTGGGACTTGAACTCCTGACCCTGAAATTAAGAGTCATGTACTCTCCCAACTGAGCCAGCCAGGGGCCCCTGTTTTCTATCTTAAATACATGTTTTCACAGTCTTTGTCTCTCAGACTCTACTAAGTAATGCAGTTATTGAAATAACTGTCTCTGAATAAGGGGCAATGGAAACAAAACTCATTTTTGGAGCAGATGGCCTCTGGAACTGTATGTCCCACTAATGATTTTTTCATTTTTCCTTTTCTAACCTAATGAGAATATTGCAAATTTAATTACCTGGCTCTCACAGCTCTAAAATCAGAAAAATATTGTATACTCTCTCTTAGTATTATCCTACTCCCCCATTCATTAGGACAAAAGTCTGAATGAGAAATATGTATCTCTCAACCACATCCTTCATGCAGTCAGCATTACAATTTATAAGAGAGGCAGGTAGCATGAGAATTTCTACCCATTAGCACATGACTCCTCATTCCTCCAGATTATATGTCTCCTCTCTGATTGAATTGAGGGAGTTAGAAATTTCAGTTGCTGAATAGCATCCTGAGTCCAGATCTTCTTGTTCCCTATTTTCGACTTCCTTCATAAATTTATAGATTCTGTCTATATTTAAGGGTTCTAGAAATATTTTTGTCTATATTTAAGCCACAGATACTCCCCTAGTCATTAATCTTTCAACACAACCATCTATCTACCCAAATCTCTAAAAAGTTTCAATTTCTTTCAATTAAGTAGTGAGTGCAAAGAGAAGATTAAGACTAAACCTATTTAGAAGGACAATTTGGTGTCAAAAGTATGCTAATATAAAGTCTGGTGTTTGGGAATATAAAGAAGACAGGCACCAAATTGTGCTAAGGTCAAGCATTTATGATGCTAGCATTTTTTAATGGGTCATGCTTCTTGACCATTACAGAAAAACAGGCTGTCAAAGGGCTAATACAGACAACCCAGACCTGATACCAGATCTTCAGTAATTAAATGAATGATTATAACTTTCATCTCCACCCCCAAACCTGTCTAGCCCCATAAAATTTCTCAACTCAATGAACTCAATTAAGTTTCACTCCAGGTATTGCTTACGTGACTAGAGATAAATTTTATTATGAAATTAATTCGAAATGTGAGCCTGAATGGAGTTTCACTCTGACTCTGAAAGTACAAAAACCAGTCCACGTGTTGTCTCTACCTGACTTAGTTTTCCTTTCCATTTGAACAATTCAGCATGAATTGAAACCAGGTTTTCCTGTGGAAAGTATGATTGGAGTAGGAGGTAGAAGTTGAGTTCTTTCTTGCAACTCTTGGTCAGTGTTTATTTTTATATTGTTTCTCAATGTGGATGTCCTCAGTTTGTATAGTATTCACTGCAAAACACCTTCTCCTTTAATGCATATGCATAATGGCCTTCACATTTCTGTATAATAAATATCAATTATTGGTTCTCTGCTTTTACAACTTCAATTATATTAACTTGAAATAAGAATTTTCCACACAAGGCCAGTAACACTACCCCTTTACATCAGGAGATCAGCCTGTTTCATCCTGTGTAGAAAACTAGGAATACACAAATAGAATCCTAACATATATAGGCTGGGGGGCAAGGGGACATCAAAACTAACCTGAAAAGCAGCTAATATTGCAGTCTGAATTGTCTCTCATTCTCAATCAAAATAATTTACCCAATTATAACATTATCATGAAGAAAAGGAGTATGTTCTGTCCTATTAAGATCTACTTGCAAGTGACACCTAAACTTATCTAAGAGTTGAAAGTCTTAAGTTCAAAACACAGGTAACATACCTAATGGTAACAGATTTAACATGTGAAAAGTATAATGTCTCTCCCAATTAAGTGCAGGCCCCCAAATGTGAGGCAACCCGATTGAGTGGAATCTGGGGGTGCAAGTGGTGAATGGATTTCACCTGAAGCAGAACAAAAGTGAAGTTTACTCAATACACCTTAAGGGAATGGTGGGCAGGACAACAAAACAGAGACTGTGGAAGCTATATTTAAGGAAGAAGGTAAGGAATTATGGAGCTGAATGGAATCTTCTCTTTTTTGGTAACTATACCTGGTTGTAAATAGCCAATTGGTTAATTAAGGCCTGTGGATATTTGGAGGTGGGTCCCCTGATGGCCTGTCTGTATTGGTGGGGGTTGTCACAGTGGCCCCCTCTGCCTTGCCCAAGTTTCCATTGCTCAAACCTATTGCCTAAAAGTGGCATCTGCAGAAAGATAATTGTGCCAGTAATTGGCTTATTGTTCTTCCCTTCTTTATAATGTCTATAGCATAAAGGACAATAAGAAATATATTTACTTAGGATTATTTGTATTTCCTTGTCAATTTTATTTCTTTTTTTTTTAATATTTTTTTCTTTATTTATTTATGATAGTCACAGAGAGAGAGAGAGAGAGAGAGAGAGAGAAGCAGAGACACAGCCAGAGGGAGAAGCAGGCTCCATGCACCGGGAGCCCGACGTGGGATTCGATCCGGGGTCTCCAGGATTGCACCCTGGGCCAAAGGCAGGCGCCAAACCACTGCGCCACCCAGGGATCCCGTCAATTTTATTTCAAGCAAAGCATTTTGCTTTAAGTCATCCTTTATATAGTGTTTTTCAAAATGTGGTGCAAAGAGTACTGCACCAAAATCACCTGGGGGTGGAGGTTACCTTGCTAAAATGCAGGATCCTAGTAAATCTGTCTCTGGTAAGCTAGGGGCTCAGGAAGCTGCATTTTAAACACAGTCTCCAAAAGCTTGCATGTTAAATTTTGAGAACACTGTTTAATGTTTGTTTGTTTGGTTTTTTTAGTTTTATTTTTTCATGAGATACAGAGGAAGAGAGGCAGACACAGGCAGAGGGAGAAGCAGGCTCCATGCAGGGAGCCTGAGGTGGGATGCGATCCCAGGACTCTAGGATCACATCCTGAGCTGAAGGTGGCCCTAAACCACTGAGCCACCTGAGCGGCCCATCCCTGCTTGCTGTTTTATTGCTTGTAATCCATTCATCCCAAAAATATTGAGTACTTTCAAATTTGGTACTTACAAGTGCCAAAAACTGGCACTTACTAGGTGTTGACAATACGTCATATAGAACACAATTTCACTCCCAAGAGCTCACATTTAAAAGGGCTAATACACTTTTTGATAAGTGCTCTAATAGAAATGTAAACTTAATATTTGGACACCTAAGGAAGTAACCTTAGGACAGTTGAAGAGGAGTTACACTAATTTATAGCAGCTTTTGTGAACTGAGCATTTGTGGGGTTTTTTTCTTTTTAAGATTTATTAGGGAGAGATTGAGAATGAGCATAAGAGAGAGCATGAACAGGGCAGAGGGGTAGAGGGAGAGAAGCAGACTCCCCGCTAAGCAGGGAGCTGGAAGCAAGACTCCATCCCAGGACCCTAGGATCACAACCTGAGCCAAAGGCAGATGCTCAACTGACTGAGCCACCCAGGTGCCTGTACTGAGCATTTGTGAGGTACTATACTGCTTTATATGTTATTTATTTCTCACAACACTAAATCCTATAAAGTTATTTTAAAGAAAATTCAGGTAATTAAGGCTTACCTAAGGACACAATGCAGAGCTTAAGTGACACATGCTTTTAACCACTGCTTTCTCCTGCCTCCACTTAATCTCAGTCTTGAAGAATCTTCAGGTTGATGAGGAAGAACCGAGGCTGTTTCAAGGCAGGGGAAGAGCATGTAGAAAATAATTTATCATGTGCTGGAATTTGTGTGTAAATGTGTGTGTTCTTCACATATCTTTAGATTTCTAAAAGATACCATTCTAAGGGAATATATTCAAGTTGTAAACAAAGTTTTTTAAAATTAGCAAGTTATCCATTTTTGTTTATCTTCATTTATTCCTTCACTGATCTTTTCTTTATATAAAACTGAGTTTCTGACATATCATTTTGCTTCTAACTTCTTTTACTATTTCTAACAAAGCATATCTGCTGCACATAAAATTCCTCAGTTTTTGTCTTAAAAAGTATTCTTCTCTTTTGTTTTGTTTTTGAGATTTTATTTATTTGAGAGAGAGAGAGAGAGCGCGCGACAGCATGAGCCGGGAGGAGAGGGAGAAGCAGGCTCCCCACTGAGCAGGGAGCCTGACAGGGGGCTCCCTTCTCCCTCTGCTCTTTCTGCCAGTGGTGCTCATGCTCTCAAATAAATAAGAGAAATAGAAGACTGAGCAATACTTATTTTTAAAGTGCTTAAGGCAATACAAGACATGTTTTAAAAATAGATGATTTGGGGAGGGCCTGGGTGGCTCAGTCAGTTGAGCATCCAACTCTTGGTTTCAGCTCAGGTCATAGTTTCGGGGTCCTGAAGTTGAGCCCCAAGTCTGGCTCCAGGCTTAGCACAGAGTTCTGCTATTCTCCCTCACTCTATCCCTCTGCCCCTCCCCTGGTGCATGATCACTCTTCCTCTCCCCCTCACTAAAATAGACAAAATCTTAAAAAACAAAACAAAACATGGCTTTTTAATTGAAGTGTAGTTGACATAAATGTATATTAGTTTCAGGTGAACAACATAATGATTCAACAATTCTATACATTACACAGTGCTCACTACCATAAATGTGGTCACCATGTGTCACCATACAATGTTATTACAATATATTGACTATATTCCCTATGCTGTACTTTTCTGCCCTGTGACTTTTTTGTAACTGGAAGCTTGTACCTCTTAATCCTTTTATCTATTCTGCCCATCCCCCAAACCTCTCCCAGTTTGTTCTGTGTATAATTGATTCCGTCTTTTTGTTTGTATGTTTAAGGTAACTAATATGGTTCTGTGCCTTTCCATTCCCACTGCTACTGCCCCTTGTCAATAAGCCAAATGAGACCTTGGGAACAGTGGCTGGTGATTGTGAGCAAAAATATGAAGATCATTTCCTACACTCTATACCCCCTTTTAGTATCTACTCACTTCCCTAAAACAGGTGAAACCTTAAATGAGGATTTGTTTGTTTTGTTTTAGCTTAAAGTCTTTTACTGAAATATACTTACAGGAAAGTACACGTGTAGTTAAGTGTACAGCTCAGTTTTCACAAACTGAACACACCCATGTAACCAGCACCAAGATTAAGGAACAGAAACCTGGGGACACCTGGGTCTCTCAGTGGTTGAGCATCTGCCTTTGACTCAGGGTGTGATCCTAAGAGTTCTGGGATGGAATCCCACATCGGGCTTCCTGCAGGGAGCCTGCTTCTCCCTCTGCCTATGTCTCTGCCTCTCTCTGTGTCTATCAAGAATAAATAAATAAATAAATAAATAAATAAATAAATAAATAAATAAAATCTTTTAAAAACAAACAAATAAATAAAATCTTAAAAAAAAAAAAAAAAGCAAGAAACACAAACCCTCCTTGTACTCCCTCCCAGTTATTAACCTCAGAGGGTAACTTCCAACAACACTGACTGGTTTTATCTTAACAGGGTTTTTCAGATAAATGGAAAAAGCCTAGTGGAGGAAAAGAAGTTGGAAAGGAAAGGTCCATAAAATCTAAAATGAAAAAGGAAGAGAAGGGAGGAGGGAAAGGAGAAGGGGGAATAAAGATGAGAAGGGAGGGAAAACTGAGGTTTGAAGAAAGAGAATCTGCTACCTGATTGGCTGTCCAAGAACCCCAACTGCGATACTCTTCTTAAGCTAGCCTCTTTCTCCACCCCACCTCCATTAACAGGGTTGAAAGGTTGAAAGCCCTCTGCTTCAACTCTCCCTCACAAGTCTTAGGTAGCACATTAAATTTCATTAGTGATCCATTCATTTGGGTTGCAATTATCCCCTTTTGGCTGAATACCCTTTTAAATACAAAAACTACAAAAAAGAATAAGCCACTATCAGTAGCTAACACTAGGTACGTTTTCTTCCTTTTCTGTTATTTTCTCTAGGCCTTCCCTGGGCCAGTATTTCACACTGTAGCTCTTAGTTGAATTTTATCTGATTACTTAACCCAAGTGTAAAATGGCAACTGATAATAGCTGATTTGGTATCTTCCAGGCAATATATTTGCACTTTAATGCAAGTTCAATGGAACTTGGCAATGGAAGGCCAAGGTGAGGTATTTATGAAAAGAGAGGCTTTTCTGTTCTCATGGGAAAAATTATAAAAGACTTTGAAATGAGCAAAGACATTGTTGGGTATTGTCTAGAGGAATCTTCAGAATCTTCTGGTGTCTTTGAACTATTTTACAATTTCTAAGTTGAGAAAACTGATGGCAATGCAAATGATTCTTATTCATAGACAACTGAATTTCTTCCTGTGAGATACAATTGCTTACCACCCTGTGAAAATGCTCATCCTAAACATTGTATGTGCTGTAGATACTAGTTTTACCTCTATTAGCTAGTAAGTTCAGTTCAGCATTCTTAATTGTCTATGTATGTGTCTCTCTTCAGATTCTCCTTTAACACCTTATTTGTTCCATCATTTTCCTTTTTTGAAAATTATCTCTAACACTGTATTATTCTGATCACTTAGCTACTTTTCCCTAGGCTACACTTCAGGCCCATTCTTTTTTTTTTTTTTTTTTTAAGATTTTATTTATTTATTCATGAGAGAGAGGCAGAGACACAGGCAGGGGGAGAAGCAGGCTCCATGCAGGGAGCCCAACCTGGGACTCCGGACTGGATCCTGGGTCTGAAGGCGGTGCTAAACTGCTGAGCCACTGGGGCTGCCCTAAGAGTGTAAGTTTGTAAAGGAGGCAAGGAAAGGATAGAGCTTGGTTAACTTCCTGATGTTCTCAATTTGGCCCATCAGAGGGTGCTAATAGCCTAGGTCTTAAATGCAGATATTTCTGCAGTCTCACTTTTTTTTTTTAATGTCCATTCTTCTGTAGAATGTAGCTAAAGCACTGACAAATTTTACAGTGTTATTCCCAGATATCCCATCTCACTCTGAACAGATTTAGGTACTGACCTGAAAAATTCAGACATAGGCAAGAAAAAAAACCTGAAAGGTAGGAAGTTCAGGTTCCCATTTCTCTTTACTTTATTTCCTCCAATTTGCTCTTCTCTTTGGATTTGTTTTCCTGTAAATGGTACTTCACTCAGGAACCTAGGATTCATCCTTGGTTCTGTCCTCATCTTTATTCCCTACATCATTTGTCTTTTCAGCTCCTCTCTATTCACACGGCCTGTGTCTTTGATAAGGCCTCTTCAAGTCTTGTCTGGGCTACCACAGTCTGAGGTCCAGCTGGCCTCCCCTTTCCCTCAAGTCTACGCTCCATGCAGCTACCCCAGTTAAATCTTTTCAAATGTCAAGTCTAACGATAACATTTTCTGCTTGAAATCAGGTTCCCCTTTGTCTTCATGAAACCCCAACACTTTAGCATGATTTACTAGTCTCCTCAGGACCCCAGCAACCTAAACAACTTCACGTTTTGCTGCTTCTACACAGGTTCCCAGATCAACCTTATCTGTAGACAGTCTTTAGGGAGCTCTTCAAAAATACAGATTGAATAGTAGGATATCTCTTCCTCTAGGAAGTTGTAACTCTTGCTATAGTTTCTCTCTCCCTTTTCCATTGTCTTCAGTGACCCTCTAATTTTAATAACATAAGGTAGTCCTCTAAATTGTCTTCCTTTCCTCCCTCCCCTGCCAATCTCCAACCTAGGAAGGTTAAAGAATCATCTTTATTGTCCCAGTTGTCCCCGACGTGGGACTCGATCCCAGGTCTCACACCCGGGCTGAAGCGCTAAACCGCTGCGCCACTGGGGCTGCCCTTATGTTTGTTTTTAATATAAAAATGGGGACTAACACTCCAAGAAGACATGTCTATAATCTCGGGGATTTAGGTTACACCTGGCACACTGCGAAACCCTCCCCACATGCCCTCTAAACTAAGCCTTCTAAAGGCAGAGACTGTCTTACTCTATATGTATCCCTAAAAAATAAATTCATTACCATCTACACACAAACACTCAAGAAATGTTGAGCTGTGACTCGAGATACCTTAACTAGTGCTATCTACTCAAGGCTTACCATATACCTAGAACCGTGCTTTCCGTTTCAAGGATCTTACTCCCTATGGACTGACTCTGAACACGTATAAAACTGTGCAGAGGAGTTAAATCATGGAACGTAAAGCCATCTGTGCAAGACACCTTGGTTGGGGCCTCAGTCTTTCTGCTCCATTCGCCAAGTACGTACATAGCAACAGTACTGACTACCAACGTAAGGTGCACTCTGACCTCCAAATTATTTTCTGGAGATTGAGAATTTTCTTTCTTTCTTTTTTTAAAGATTTATTGATTGATTGATTGATTGATTGATTGATTTATGACAGACATAGAGAGAGAGAGGCAGAGACACAGGCAGAGAGAGAAGCAGGCTCCGTGCCGGGAGGGACTCGATCCCGAGACTCCAGGATCGCGCCCTGGGCCAAAGGCAGGCGCTAAACCGCTGAGCCACCCAGGGATCCCTAGAGACTGATCATTTTCTGCTAATACTGCGCAAAACTGAATCGTCTCCATTCTTTCGCTCTCCAGTTTTGAAGTTCAGCAGAGCCTCCCAGGCACCTGGTACTAGAGCTGAAGTAAGCCTGGTCCCCCCAAACCAGCAAAAATGCCAAAGCCAGCAGCACCACCCCCTAAGATTCACCCCCACACACACGGGCTTCCAATTGGTTCTTGGGTCTCACTCTCTTTCCAGATTGGTGTTCCAGCTTGCCTGTCGCCTCCAAAGACCCCACCTTTACCCAGCGACGATTGGCAGATCGTTACGTCATTGCCCCAGCTACCCCATTCCCATTGGCTCCCATAGGAAGGGGCGGCCACAACGTCACAGGCAAGGGCCGCCATTTTGACTGAGCAACCCTAGTGACAGGAGCCGAAGAAGCAGAGCAGGTTGTCCCCGTTTCCCCTCCCCCTTCCCTTCTCCGATCGATTTCCCGGGCCCCTTACACTCCACAGCCCTGGTCCCGCCATGTCCCAGAAACAAGAAGAGGAGAACCCTGCGGAGGAGACCGGCGAGGAGAAGCAGGTGAAATGGAGGGGGTGCGGGCGGGCGAGCCGGGGGCGACTGTGGTGGGGCGGGAGACGATCTCCCACCAGTGCGGATTGGTCGCCATGGTCTCAAGCTCTGCGGGGGTTGGCCACTGCTTGCATCACGCCGGGTGAGCCTCAACACCGCTTGCAGCTCTGGCGCTGATTAGTTGGGCCCATTGTCCGTCAGTGCCATACTCTCTCTGATTGGCCATTCGGCCTACCGCTCTCCTCATGGAGGTTGCGCTATCATTGGCCAAGCCGGGGCGCGGGGCGGGTGTTTGGAAAGACGGGGTTGAATGAACCGGGGCTGGTGGTACCGGGAAAACGATGTGTGTTACTGGTTAATGGAGGTAAACTACCCAACCACCCGCCTGGGGCCTACATCAGAAAGATGTAGGGAAAGACGTTTAAAAGACCAGCACTGGGCGTAAGGAGAAGTCTTTATCATGGCTAGTTTAAGGCGGCAACTTTCTCAAGAGACCTATTTTGACGGTTGGGGATGGTCGGTTGCCCACGGTGTGTCAGGAACGAATAGGCTTGAAGAGGACTGGAGTTCCATACAGGATAATGGAGGCTAAATCTAGAAAAGACACCAAAAGAGTCGTGACAAGAAAGACATCACCCTATTTCCACCACCACCCCGACTTCCAAGTCAATGGGACTTAGTTCAACAATTCTGTGATGAAAACACCCCAAGTAAACCTCTTCTTGGAGCTTGTATTTGACTTACAACATTTAGTACTGGGCTCGGGGGTTCATAAAAGGCACCTGGTTACAATCATGCTGGATTGTCAAGGGAAGGGAATATAAATACATTGAAAAGAGCCACAAATTGGCGTTAGGTCCTTTTAAAAAGTCAACAAAGAGCATTGGGGCCCACAAAAAGCAAGAAGATAGTAACAATGGTTACTAACAAACCAATTGCAGGTTCTTGGCATGTTCCCCAAACTTCCATCACTTGCCCCACTAGAGAAGGTGTTGACTTTTTGGCAAAAACTGAGTAAATACTGTTGAGCCTCCTGTATCTTAATTTTCCTGAGGTTAAAAATAATGTCCTTTTCATTTCTTTTTATCTGTCACTTTCCTACCTAATGTTTATGGAAATGTTAAAGCAATGTTGTTCCATTACTAAGGTGGAGATTTTTGGAGAAGGCCACATAGCTTTAGCCTCTTCCATAGAAACACTTATCAGATGACTACTGTAGACTCTGGTTAAGAGGAAGCATGTCAGCAGAATTATCCCCTTTTATTTTCTGTTTGACTTGTACTGTGTGTTAGGGACAGCCAGGGAACTTTCCTACTCATCTTGGGTAACCAGAAGCCCTGGTTAGCACTTTTCTCTGTCTTTCCTACCTTCTGTGCTGAACGACCTATGGTTTGCCCTTGATTGAAGTATTTTGTTTAGGTATTATCTTTAACCCAATCTCCCAGGTCACTGAAGCGGTTCTTTGGGCGTAGTGTGAGAAGCAGCTTGTTCTGTTTTTCCTCACAATACAATCTTGAGCGTTAGGATTTGAACAAAGGTCTGGCTTTATTTAGGAGCAGAATAGAGACAATATGTTCACAAGGGCGTGGATCTCCAGGAAAAGTTGATAGTATGAAAGTTCTTAGATATTAGAAGCAGTTCCTTCTCAGTTTTTAATTTAAATTGGCCCATTTGTTTCCTCCAGGACACACAGGAGAAAGAAGGTATTCTCCCTGAGAGAGCCGAGGAGGCAAAGCTAAAGGCCAAATATCCAAGCCTAGGACAAAAGCCTGGAGGCTCCGACTTCCTCATGAAGAGACTCCAGAAAGGGGTATGGGACAAAATTCCTTATCTTCTTACTTTGAAGTCAAAGGGGGCTTTAGGAATGAGATTTGTAGAGCTGCTCCTGAATACTTATCTGGAGGTTTTGTTATTGGGCAGTTTGTAGAGAGGAATTAGAAACCTGTAAAGAGCAAGGCAAATGATTATAAATCCCTGATATGGTATCCTACAGGATATTAAGGCTTAATGTTGAGACATTTGGGTATGGGGGCTTTGGGGGATTGAGAGAAAGAAGGACATTAGGAACTGAAATGCTGACTCCCCCAGGGATTTCTGTGTTTAGATGGTGGGAGTTTTAGACTTGCATTTTTTAAGATTAGAGCTAAATTTTGGGGGTGCATGATTTCAAAAAAGATCACACCATCTGTTCTATAGATTTCTTCAACTTGAAGTGAATAGATTTCTTACAGAAGGTCTGCCTTCATAGCCATCTAGCTCCTGATCAGGTTTCTCTGTCCCCATTTGTACCTAAAGCTAACTGATGCATTATATATATATGTCATTAAACTGGTGTGTATTCCTCGGTGTGGATGAAATGAACAGTAAAACAGATTCCTGTGGAAAATCCTAGTTACTGAGTCTTAGTCACAGATGATGATGTGATGCTGATTTGCAGTTTACCTTGCTGTAGGCAAGGCAGGCGTGGGCAGGCTGTCACAGCCATGGAACATGTGTGGGAGCAGTGGGAGTCGGAGGAAGAGGACATGATCCTCAGGAAAAAGCCCAGTTTCTATTCATGGTCTGAGGGAATCATTTTTAATTTTAAGGTTTTGACTTGAGATTGCTCTCCTGCTGTTTGCTAGGATAGCCCCAGATTGATGCTTCTGTGTATTTTACTCATTTGTTTCCCCAGCACCAAGCCCACTGGAGACTGACTGATTGGTCCTCAGTAAGGCTTTATGAACAGTCAGTAATTTGGTTGAACCATACTGTACTGATGGGTGTATAAAGGGTGTACGGGCTATCTCTTAACTTCTAAAATCTAAACCTTAGCTAGGAAACTGCTTATATATCTGAAAAAGTCAGAACACATTTGGGAGAAGACCTAAGTACATGTCATTAATCTAAACTATGTGTGTATGAAGTTAATCAAGGAAGACTGGAAAGATCTAAGCACTGTTGAGGGTTTTATAATGGATGTGAGTCTCCTTGCTTTTAGGTAGACCAGAGTTCCTCACTCACTTAAACATCCCTCTTGTCTCTTAGCAAAAGTACTTTGACTCAGGAGACTACAACATGGCCAAAGCCAAGATGAAGAATAAGCAGCTGCCCAGTGCAGGACCAGACAAGAACCTGGTGACTGGTGACCACATCCCCACCCCACAGGATCTGCCCCAGAGAAAGTCCTCGCTCGTCACCAGCAAGCTTGCGGGGTAACCTGGGCCCCCCTTCTGTCCCCTTCCTCACCCACAGGACTTTTATATGTCATAGGCAGGGATGGAATGAGCACCTAGTTAGATCTTCTCAGCTTGCTAGCCAGAAATGACTGTGATTCTGCTGGGGGCTGCTGAGAAGATGATGCGGGTTGAAAAGGGGTTCAAGTTCATTTCTTTGATTAAATTGAGATTTCCACACCCACACTGTAGCCCAGGTAGAGGCCCAGAAGTAAGAGAACAGGACTGGATAATGCTGCAAATGCTCTTTTTTCTTTTGTATGAGAAACCAGGAAGATGTGATTTTTCCTTTTGGAAGAGAATATCCCAAAATTGGTTAGGCTAAGCCTTGGGAATAGTATGGTAGTTTTACATCCAGAGGCTAACTTGACACAGTTGGGAAAGGTAGATGGAATGAGATCTGTTTTCTGTGCTTCTAAGTGTTTTTCCTTAGGCTGCTATTGCTTCGTGTTTCCATTATAGCAGGTTTAGAAAATCCTCAAAAAGGAAAACTGATTTGCTTGCCTAAAACTGTAATGCCCACTTAACCTCCCTTACTCAGTGAGCATCTCTGACAGTTTGCCCTGGCTCTTAAGTAATGTAAAGTTTGGAGAACATCATTTACATGAAATGGGCACCTTCTCTCTCTCTTCCAGCATGCTGCTTTTACAAGTATCATGGGGTAGTGGAAAGAGCATTGCATTTGGAGTTAAGATATCTGGGTTCTAGTTGCACTCCGTCTCAGCAAAACTGATGTGTTACCTTGGTCAAGTCATTTAACCTCTATGGATATCTATTTCCTCATCTGTAAAAGAGCTGAATATAGATAAGATTAATTCAAATTTAAAAATTGTATAACTGCCAGCTGAAAAAAAGTCTCTGCTATTCTTTGTAAAACTAAGTGAGGAAGGCCTAGGGGTGAGCCCAAGAGGGGAACCATTTGAAGAAGACATGGGAAGACAGGAAGTTGAGATTTGAGGGTTATAGATGTAGGCAAGAGGGCCTCATAAATATCATGGTCTTAAGGGTCAAGGAAAAAGTTCTAAGAAGCTAGCTTCTGTAGAAGCTTCTTGCTTCTGCCCCCACCCACTCTCCTGGCCCTCCAGTCCAGACCGTGGCTGCTAAAAAGCTGCTCTAGCCGCCAAGCTGTGGGCCTGAGAACACATGTTCAGTCACGCATATGTGGTGGAGTCCCACATTTGAGATTAATCAGATGTCAGGTGTATTGTTAGGGAGACCAGAAGAAAAGGGACAAGCTGAAGCCAGCCTCTGCCTTGGTACTAGGACAGGGCTAGAGCGGCAGGTTCTTAGTAGATAATTCACCTTGGAAGAAGCTGGTGGAGGAAGGTAGTCAGGTCAGGGAGAGAGAAAAGGAACAGTAAGAAATCTCTGCCTTCCTAGGGCTCAGTAACTCAGCTCCTGTGAGATGAGAAGCAGCAATGCAGATTTGTGAGCAGGTGGAGGAGAGGGGTGCAGGTGGCCAGCACCCTCAGCCTCTTTAACTTGGCCTGAGTCCTACTGCTAGTTAGGACAGAGAGGGTCAGAGTGAGAACTGTTAAAGAGGACAAGATTCTGTAATACTCTTGTGCCCTCTCACCTCATAATTCTGATATGCCAAAACATTTGACCTGATGAGAATGACCATGAACTTGCTGATGCACATGCGGGGTAGATGGTAGATGTGTATGCTTCTTTCCTGACTGGCCATTCACTTTCAGGCTGTCACTCAGATTGGATAGGAGAGAGTTGGTGAGGAAGGAATGGAGAGAGCAGGATCCCTGGATTCCCTGCCCCCAGATTCCTTGACTGTCACTTGTAACTGTATATAATTTTTGTGTTTCTTGCTCCATTCCTCATGCTGTCTTCCTTAGTCTAAAGTCCGTGTGGGAAGGGGAAAATGCTGAACATCCTTGTATAGTTTCCTCAACTGTCCCAGCCATGTTGTACATAGATATGTCATGTTATTATATATATAAATATATATATAATTTTGTACGTTTTCTTCATCTCCGATCTTCTCAAATTTTGTACTTTTTTCTTTTCTGTCTGAGCTGCTTTCTCTATTGGTCATTTGAATACTCAAGACTGAGGTTACAAGTCTGAATTTTAGGAAGAAATAGAAAAAAATAGGGAAATCAGAAAACTGTTGGTCTCGCTGACTCTCTACCTGGTCATCTTCAAGGCTAAAAAGAACAAGCCACGTTCTGTATTTGCCACCTGTTTCCAGAGCATGAAATACTTCCATGGCAAAGAAGGGTCATTTCCAAAACCAAATCCAAGTCTCCCTTTTTAAATTATTAGATTATTAAATCCACTCAGAACAACATGTGTGTTATCAGGCCCTGGCTCCCATGCCGCACCACCTCATCACCATGTGCCCAACAGTCTCTGCTACTGCAAGTGGCTTTGGCTATGCCTGTGAAATCAAGCCTGTTCTAACCCAGGCCATTTAAGCCCCTGCAAACCTCCAGTTACTTTGATCTTATCTAAAGAATTTCTGTATTGTTTTCATGGGTATCTCCAGAAAGATGGAGACCACTTTGTTTTGTGGTTAGTAGAAAACCTGAAATTCTCTCTCCCTCTCTCCTGACCTTGCCTCCTCTCTCTCGGTCTCCCTTTTTCCTCCTCCACCTCGTCTCCCTGTCTCTCCCTTTACTCTCCCTTCTTCCCTCCCCTCTCTTCCTCTCTCTCTCCTCTCTCCAACTCTGTGGATTGGATTTAGGCTTGTGCCAGGTAGCCTAATGATTGTTAAGTATGGAAGAGTCATGGGCTTGGGACTGGGATGGAACTTCGGGGTTTTTTCCCTTATTACTTGACAGTGTTTTCTTTTTCTTCTTCAGTGGCCAAGTTGAATGATGTTGCCCGGGGCTCCGCCAGATCCTGAGACGCTGCCCTCCTGGGTCCTGTGCTGGCTCCTCCCCCTCCCTGTTTTTGCAGCCAGGGGTCAGGAGGTGGCTCGGGCGCGGGCTGGAGAGGCAGAAGCCCCTGCCCGTCGGTGTCCCAGCGCATGGAGCCCCTTGGGCTGAGCACCAAGACCCTGAACCTTTTTTTGTTTTATCTTTTTTCCAAATAACTGTTGGGAGAAATCTCAGTGAAATCCTGGCGGGGGTGGGAGGGGGTGTGGGGGTTGGCATGGGTGTGGTGTTTTGAGAGGGTGGGGTGGTAAATTTGTGGGGGTACGAAATAGGGCTCGGAGTTGATAAAGGCATTCCTGACTATCCTTCCTAACCATTTGGCCTGTGTAGGATGGGTGTGCGGGGGAGGAGTGCAGTAGACTCCAGATGAGGAGTTCTAATTCAGCTCTGTAGAAAAACACCTTGTTTGCTTGTGGCTGGGGATCTGGTATCAGATAAAAGAAACTGTCCATCTAAATATGACAGATGCAAACAGCTCTTCTGGTTCTGCAGAGCCAAGTTGAGAACACAATTAATGTTAATTGTTCATTGAAGAAAGTGCTGTCTTTGAAATAGATTTGCTGTGGGGAGAAGGGCAGTAAGTGTGGGGGAAAGGGGACCATGAGCGTGGGGAGCCCCACAGAGCCCAAGGGACTTTTTCAGTATTTGAAATAAAAAAAAAAAAAAAAAGAAGACGACCCACAAAAAAACACAACCCAGAAATATTCTGAAGCAGTTGGTGTGTTTTATTGGGGTTTGGGGAAAGGGAAGAAAATGAAACTGAAGACACCATTCAGGGGAGAAGCTGGTGTGGGACCCTGAGTTCTAAGGAACAGGGGCTCTTAATGTGGGATGTGACTGGACTCCCTGCTTCCATCACTCAGGGAGAGGGAACAGAGATGTCAGCACAAAGATCAGGGCTTTTCCTGACTCCTGTCTATTGTTTTGTTTCTATAGCTAATGGAGAAGATGTATCAACCTCAGGTTTTGGCTCACAAAATGAAGAATTTGATCTAAATAGTTTATGAACATCTAGAGCTCAGTTCAGGCTAAGCAAAAAAGAGAAGCCCCTCTTTTCCCTTTCTGTCTTCCATTCCTTCACAAGTTCTTGTTTTGTGAAAGAGAAATGTGACCTCTAGTAATAAGCCAAAAAGAACTCAAGCCTTTCTGCTCATGGCCAACAGGAGGCAGAGTGACTTCTTTCCTCACCATGTCCAGAGCCTCGCCAGAATCCTGCCAGTGCAAGAAGTTTAAAACTGCTTGTGAATGTATTATAGAAAAGACCATCACCTAAAGGAGAAACAAACTCACTCCTGTCTCTCGCTGCCACACACCAAACTTCACACGTGGTAGATTGAATCTACTTGCCTATTTGCCCAGCTTTGGGGAAGAGAGTATATTTTTCCAAATATAATTGGCTTCTCAAATGAGTCTGCATCAAGGAAGATAAACAAGGTCCAGTAGACATAGATATTCCAGAGAACTCTCCATCTTAGGGGAAGTTCTGAAGGGAAGGGCACTTCTAAACTGGGCTAGGAATGCTGTTCTTTCCAAGTTTTCAGCTACTCAGGATGTTACTTGCTTTCTCCTGCTTTAGTCAGGGAATTGTGATGCCTCTCAACCATTGGCCTTTAATTTTTTCTTTTTTTCAAGATTTTATTTTGTCATGAGAGACACAGAGGCTGAGAAACAGGCAGAGGGAGAAGCAAGCTCCCTACAGGGAGCCCGATGCAGGACTCGATCCCAGGACCCCGGGATCATGACTTGAGCCAAAGGCAGACACCCAATCTATGAGCCACCCAGGTGCCCCACCATTGGCCTTTCTGGACAGCATGCTAGACACAGAGTGAGCTGGGTGGTTTGGAGGTACATTAAAGACATTCCCTATCTTTGTGGGCTTTATTGTCTTAGTGGGAGAAAATATATGCAAAAATTCACATACTTCAGAAGTTATAAACTCAAAGCTAGGAGCTATACACACACAAATGAGTAGAATGTTTACTGCAGTGGAGTTAGTGTGTCTTCTCATCCCTATTCTCCTTAAACTAATGCCATGACTTGTTTTTGAGAATTCCATCCCTAGTGTATGATTGCCAGGTGGCTACAGCTGAGGAGTGAGATCAGTGAAGCTGAAGTGGAATAATTGGTGCAGTTTCATTTTTAATACAGGTAAAGAAGTTGAAGTATAGAAAATAAATTACTTATAAGGTGGCAGAGTTAGCTCACTAAAGAGCGTGAGATAGTATCTTTTTTTTAAGTAGGCTCCATGCCCGGCGTGGAGCCCAATGCTGGGCTTGAACTCAGGACCCTGAGATTAAGACCTGAGCTGAGATCAAGTGTTGGACACTCAACTGACTGAGCCACCCAGGCACCCCGTAGCTAGCCTTTTATATGACTTTTCCATTATTCCTGGCTTCCCTGGTCCTTCGTTTTAAACTGTAGTCTTGGGAATCCTGGGGTGCCAAGAAAGGATTGTGGCAATCTCTATTTTAGTGTAAAACCTTACCACCGTGCATTCTCCCTCACTCCCACACTGTAGGGCCAGGCAACCAGAACAGACTGCTCTGCAGTGCTTCAAATAGCTATTCCTGCCCATATTCCAAAGAGTAGAGACAAGTGTTCCTCCACTCCTCCAACATGGTTGAGTGACGATTATGCTAACAAGCCTCTCAGCCATCTGATATACAGGGTGGCAGGGATGAAGTCACCATTATTATTATCCAGCAGCATTTATTTTAAGCCGGTGTGGCCTGAGCCTGGAAAACGCTGGCAAAAGAAAAGTAACTCGGAGAGTTGCCACTGAGAATATCTGCAGCGAGCAAGCCACCCCCACACAAGCAGCCATCGCAGGTGTAGTGCCCTCTACCGGGCTTTGAGGGAGGTAAACAAGGAAAGGGAAGCCTAAACCATAACAGGCATAGAAATAAATGTATATTCACATAGTTATAAGCTGAATTCCCAAAGTCAAGGGAAGGAGATCCAGGAGATGGATTCTTCGCTGAATATTCTTAGAGATGGAGGACTTAAGAGTGATAAGGTGAGGCTTCTCTTGCTGGGGCAAGAATATGTTCATTCACAAGTAGCTGTTGAACACTCACTTTACATTAGCTATTGTTGGGCAGATTGACAATGTAAGAGATAATGTCTGCCTCATTGAGCCGACATTTCTACATATGCAAGACCGCATATCATCAGTCAAGCTGTGGTAAAAGAATTCTGAAGGGCGCCTGGGTGGTGTAGTTAGTTTAGCAACCAATTCTTGGTTTCAGCCCAGGTTGTGATCTCAGAGTCATAAGATTGAGCCCCATGTCAGGCTCCGTGCTCAAAGAGCAGAGTCAGCTTGGGTTTCTCTCTCAAGTAAGTAAATCTTTATTTATTTATTTTTTAATTTTTATTTATTTATGATAGTCACACAGAGAGAGAGAGAGAGGCAGAGACACAGGCAGAGGGAGAAGCAGGCTCCATGCACCGGGAGCCCGATGTGGGATTCGATCCCGGGTCTCCAGGATCGTGCCCTGAGCCAAAGGCAGGCGCTAAACCGCTGTGCCACCCAGGGATCCCTGTAAGTAAATCTTTAATAGAAGAAAATAATTTCTAAAATAGAAAGAAAGAAGAAATAAATAAATAAATAAATAAATTTCTAAAATAGAAGAAAGAAAGGAAAGAAAGAAGAAAGAAAGAAAGAAAGAAAGAAAAAGAGAAGAAAAAGAAAGAAAGAAAGAAAGAAAGAAAGAAAGAAAGAAAGAAAGAAAGAAAGAAAGGGACACCTGGGTGGCTCAGTGGTTGAGCATCTTCCTTCAATCTTCCTTCAGCTCTGGGCATGATCCCAGAGTCTCGGGATCTAGCCCGCATCAGGCTCCCTGCATGGAGCCTGCTTCTCCCTCTGCCTATGTCTCTGCTTCTCCCTCCTTGTGTGTGTGTCTCTTGAATAAATAAAATATTTTTAAAAAATTTTAAAAACTAAAAGAATTTCTGAGAAGAGAAAATCCAAAGGGCTGGATTCATTAGGTAAATATTAGTGGTAGAAATGGAAACTGAACTTGGCCTTGAAAGATGGGTAGTATTTAAATAGTCCAGTTTGAGGGAGACATCTGGGTGGCACAGTCAGTTAAGCCTACAACTCTTGGCTTCGGCTCTTATTGTGAGATCGAGCCCCACGTTGGGCTCCATGCTCAGCATGGACTAGCTTAAGATGTGCTCTCCCTCTCTCTGCCCCTGCCCTCTCTCTCTAAAAATAAATCTTTTAAAAAAGAATAAATATTCCAGTTCAATTACTTAATAAGACAGGCAAAATATGCCAGGCACTGTGCTAAAATATAAGTGATATGTGGTTGATTTCTTTTTCCATGTGAAGAAACCATACTGTAGTGTTAAACTTGGGTAGTAGAGGCCCAGCTACATAGAGAAATAGGGGTGAGTAAATAATTGCTAAATGTCTTGAGTACTTAGTCCTGTGCTAAGTACTTAACTTCCATCCTCTCATTGGATCCTCACAGCAATTCTCTGAGTAGACAGTCTTACTGCTGCCATTATACAAGTGAGGAAACTAAAACAGTAATTGCCCAAGTCACATAGTTTCTGAGAGTGGAGGTAGGAGTCACTCCAGTGCCTGCAAAGGAATGGGGAAAGAGTGACCATGAATACTTTAATGGAATGAGTTCTAGGGAGGAACAGGATTTCTCCAGAAGGATAGGGTGACAAGGAACATTCTGGTAGATAAACCAACACTTAGAGAAATATGAGTGTGAAATGGGTGGTGCTTCTGGAGCAGCAGCATCGAGCCCTAGAGCATGGCTGGTACCAGGCCAAGAAGGCAGATGGGAGCCAGATTACAGAGGAGATAGCAGGTAGGCAGACCTGGGTGCCTGGGATATGCCAGGCAGGCAGAGAGGGTGGCAAAGAGAAAACTTGGTCAGAGGATCCTTAATAAAGGATTAAGGATTTAGGGATGGACTGGTTCTAATATCAAGCTGTCTGGTTTTAAATTCTGACTTTGATATATTTTGGTAACTCAGGACAAGTTTCCTAAACTCTCTTTGCTTATTTGTAAAATAAAAATGATGTGGTACCGGGATCCCTGGGTGGTTCAGCGGTTTGGCGCCTGCCTTTGGCCCAGGGCGCGATCCTGGAGACGCAGGATCGAGTCCCACGTCCGGCTCCTGGTGCATGGAGCCTGCTTCTCCCTCTGCCTGTGTCTCTGCCTCTCTCTCTCTCTCTCTCTCTCTCTCTCTTGACTATCATAAATTAAAAAAAAAAAAAAAAAAAAAGAAATGATGTACCTACCATAAAGGGTGATTGTGCTAATTAAACAAGATAAGATATGTAAGGCCTTTCTTCAGGGATTGCAACAGCACATAAGATACGGTTTCTGCCCTCAAGGAGTTTACAGACTATAGGGGGATATAATGAAGACAAGTAGACAGGCAATTAGAATACAAGATGGGAAAGACGGGATAAGCACAGAATGCTCTGGAATCACCTAATTTGGGGAGACGGAAGAACAGTAAGGAAAATCCATTCACAGAAAGTTGTTTGGAAGCTGAAATCTGATGGAGCAGTAGGACATAGTCATGTAGAGGGTTTAGATTGGGAGAAGGGGTCTTCCAAATGGAAGGACAGCATGTGAAAAAAATTCAGAGGTATTACATTCTGAGAACTTAAAAGAATTGAGGGGTACCTGGGTGGCTCAGTCGGTTGAACCTCCAACTCCTGGTCTTTGCTTGGGTCATGATCTCAGGGTTGTGAGCCTGCTTAGTGGGGAGTCTGCTGGAGATTGTCTCTCCTATCCTTCCCCCTACTTGTGCACTCTCTGTCTCTAAAATAAATAAATCTTTAAAAAATAATAATGAGAGTAGCTGTAGCATACCAAACATTAGATGAAGTGCAGAGAAATGGGTGGAGGGAAGCAAGAGTCCGATCACAAAGGACCCTTTGGACTTGGTCCTGGAGGCAATGAGAAGCTGCTGAGATTTTGAGCAAGGGAATGACATATCAGATTGACTCTGTAGAATAATCTTTATGACTACAGTGTGGGCAAGAGACTGGAGAGGGTAAAATTGATGTGTTTAGAGGTGCTGTTAACAGGATAGAAAAGTTGGGGCACCTAGGTGACTCAGTGGTTGAGCATCTGCCTTTGGCTTGGATCATGATCCCAGAGTCCTGGGATCAAGTTCCATATCAGGCTCCTCAGGGAGCCTGTGGGGAGCCTGCTTCTCCCTCTGCCTATGTCTCCGCCTCTCTCTGTGTGTCTCTCATGAATAAATAAATGAAATCTTAAAAAAAAAGTCAGCCTGGGTGGCTCAGCAGTTTAGTGCCACCTTCAGCCCAGGGCGTGATCCTGGAGACCCAGCGTGGAATCCCGTGTTGGGCTCCCTGCAGGGAGCCTTCTCCCTCTGCCTGTGTCTCTGCCTCTCTCTCTGTCTCTCTCTGTCTCTCATGAATAAATAAATAAAACCTTTAAAAAAAACAAACAGGATGGAAACATTAAGAAGGAATGGTTGTTGTGAAGAGAAAGATGATTCAATATGTGGCAAAATAAATTTGAAGTAGCAGTGAAACACTTAAGTGGGGACTGTGTACTACACTCCACTTAGTTAACGGTTACCATGGGCTACTTATGAGTAAGACCGACTATTGTGTTGCTACAGTACTCTAAATTAAGTATGATTAGGAACTACAGAAGATAAGGACAGTAAGGATTAGGAAGAGTGGACAAATTCAAGAGATACACGGGAAGTACAATCAATAGAACTTGATGAGGGATATGCAACTTGGGAAGAGACAGGACTCTAATAAAAAATTCCCAGGTCTCTGGCCTGGGTTACAATGTAAAGGATGATGCCATAACCTAGAGAGAAACAACCACTGGAAGGGCAAGTTTATCTCTTCAGTATTGCAGAAGGGATGATATGAGGTGTCTCTAGGACATCCAAGAGTAGATGACCTGGAAGTTACTGGATTTATGAATCTAGAGGTTGGAGAATCGAAATAGGAAATATAGATTCTGGGATTTCAAGATATACTTAGTAAAATGATGGAAGTGAAAGCATATAGAACAGAAAGACTGGAGGGTTGACCCTGATGAAAGCTAACATGTGAAGGGAATAAAGAAAAGGGCCCAACACAAGAGAAGAATCAGGAAGATGTGGTGCCCAGTGAGAGTTTATCGGAAGAATACTGTAAAATGCTATTGGAGGTTGATGAAGCAAAAAAATTAAACTTTCACCTCTGTAATAAAAAGTGCCAAAAAATGTCAAGAAAGAAATGTGCTACAATAGTAGGTAACTCTGTTTGTCAGGAATATAATTTAGAGTATACCTGTATGTCCACTTTCTGTACTTTTTGAGACTTTGGAAATGAGCATATATTTGATAGAGGTCATTTTAATTTTAAAAACACTAATAAAAATTACCCCCCAAAATTTTTTTAAATCGTTCTAAAGGATGTCCATTTGATTTGGCAGTTAGTAACCATTTTGATACCAGAGTCAATGGATTGGTAGAGGTAGAATCTTGCCTATCACACTGAGTAATATGGGAAAATTCTGTTGTTTTAGGATGGGAATGATTTAGGCATATTTATAGACTGAGTGAAAGGAACAAGTAAAAGTTGAAGCTCAGTAGAGAATAGCTCAAAAGGGTTCTGAAGATTAAGGAAGGAATGTAAATAAGTTCAGGTGGGTGTGGTCAATTAAACACTTCAACAAACATTTATTAAGCACTTATTATCTGCTGACTACTATGTAGGAGAGGTGCTGAGGTTAGTCTAGTGGGAAGCCAGCTAAGTAGGAAATCAGTCACAAGCAGGAAGATGTATACTGCATCCTGCTTGAGACTCAAGGTGAAGATATAACAATGGATAAACTCACAGCTGTTTGTGACTGGGGGTGGTGATTGATGGGAGTCCGTATCTGACAGCTTCATTGTTCTTCGTAGAGATGTTAAAGTTGCTAGTTGAGAGGGAGGTGGGAGTTAGGGGGCTTAAGAAGAATGGCCACAGTTTAGAAGAAGAGAGGATGAAAGGGAGGTGAATGGGAGAGAGCCGACAATAATACTAAGTAAAAGATTTAGGGAACAGTGTTGAGGGCCTAACACATTGGAACCACAGCAGGTACCAATCTATGCATTTCTGCTGCTTTCTCTAGCAACACACAGCTGCCTAGGTACAAAAGCACAGAAGATGCATTATTGTTTAGATCCTGGATCATGATTTATAGACACATGGAATGGACTCACAAGGGAAAAAGGGAATGGAAGGTGCTGGGGAGAGAGTTCAAGAAATCCACCTGATTCAGACTGGGTAAGAAGGTAGGCTAAGGAAGGTATGATCAACTCTGGTCAAGAGAAGTCTTGATAAGGTCAAAAAGCTGATGATTTAGAAGTCAAAGTGATTAAGCTGAAGTTCTGGCCCTGGTAGTCAGAATGACATCAATAGTTGAAGATTTTAGGGGCAGCCCAGGTGGCTCAGTGGTTTAGTGCCGCCTTCAGCCCAGGGCCTGATCCTGGAGACTCGGGATTGAGTCCCACATCAGGCTCCCTGCATGGAGCCTGCCTCTCCTTCTGCCCATATCTCTGCCTCTCTCTCTCTCTGTGTCTCTCATGAATAAATGAATAAAGTCTTAAAAAAAGTTGAAGATTTTAGAGCTGGAACTCTTCTATGTAACAACAATGGTAGTAGGAATGGATGTCTGAAGTTGAGTAAAAGTAAAGGTCATTAGAGTATTAAAGAACAAGGAGTTCCCACATTCAGCTGCAAAGGTAGGTGGCTCATGTATCTGTGGTTTTGTTGTTATCTCTTGTTAAACCCAACTGTATTATACACACACATATATATGAAGATTAAAGCATTTAGCTTAGAAAACAACAATAACGAATTACGGACGTGGGATTTTGGATCAGGAAATCGAGTTGTTGGAATGAATCCAGAATTATGCAGGATTGGGGAGAAAATGAAGCCTCTACCATACTGTTATTGAAGTGACCAGGACTAGCAAAGAACATAAAGGAGAGTGTAGCCTGATGGAATAAACTCCAAAAACAGGAGGAATGGCATATAAATATCTTGGAAGAAAGTTTATTTTTTTGCTTCATTATATAAATATCTTGGAAGAATAATGACTGAATAATGCCCTGAAAATGACTTTAGGGATCTAGAAGTATCTCAGTTTCCCCACTTTCTGGTATTGGAGAGGGGGGAAAAAAACCCTCTCGTGCTGTAAACAAAGCAGTGTCTTAGGGGAAACCTAGGTGTAATTTGAATGAATGGATTGAGGGAAATTCTCTAAAAAGTTTTTGTGTGAGGTATCAGGGAAATGAGCAGACCAGGAAGGAAGGTATAAGTGAGTGGGAGAGTTCTGCATTTGAGGCAGAATCCAAAGATTATAGAGAAATGGGAACCACTTGTGCAATGAATTAACTTTAAGGTTCCCAACTTTGGTTTAAAAGTTGTTTGGTATTTGTACTGACCGAAGGCGCCAGAGGGTTATGGAGCCCAGTCTCCTTAAGGAGACTGCCTGAGTGGTAGGTTAAGCATTCCACCTTTGAGAAGGCATCCGAAGGCAAAAAGAGAAGATAGCAGTAGTTTGAAACTGATTACAAAGAGGAAAATTAGGCTAGACTAACACAAACAACTGGCAAAGGGTCCTTGACTCATTTTGCAAATATTTATTGAACTACCAGAACTTACTGGTATATTCCCTGCCACCAAGAATGGCACACAAAGTATGTGTTCCGTAAATACTTGCTAAAGGAATGAATTGTTCATTGTGAAAATTCAGAAAAAATTACAAAGAGTTGACTGTTGACTGTTTCAACAGTCTCTGAACAGCAGCAATAGTGGATAAGCAGAGAGATGAAACCTCTAACAAGAAAACAACTTTGGAAGGTTACTCCCCAGACAAAGCTGGGCCTCTCTTGGAAAACTTTTAGATGAGCTGCATGACTAAGACCAAGTAAGAGCCAAATACTCTTATCAACCAAGGATAGTTTTTCTTCAAGACATCTTCAAAACATCTCCTAATGACAGGAAGAGAGCACTCAATACTGATAACCACAGTGTGTAAAGTGGCCCCTTCAGGTAAGAGAAAAGTTTTGATATAAATGGAAATTTGGTGACAGAGGCACTTAGTGTATTTACATGGACCTTTTTTGAGCCTTGTTTTGACTTATTTATCATAGGTAGATACTCGAGATTAATAGAAAATACAAGCTCTTAGTTATTAAATCTTTATTATAATATTTAGTTGAGAAAGCTCAAACTGAATAGAATTTACACAGTATATGAACTTTTCTCAAAGTAGTCATATTAACTGCTTAGGACTACATACCCATGAACAAGCACTATTCTTGATCTAGTGCCAGCTACCGACCTTACAGCCTCAAATCCAATTAGTAACATCAAACTGTTATTTATGCTAGAATACTTATATTTCCAACTAGAAAGAAAACTCTTATATGTTAGCAGACCTGTTGGCAGGGGGCAGGGGTGGGGCATGGGCAGGCAGTTGGCAGAGGCAACTTACTGAAATCACCCCATGAGAAGACCATCTACTCAGATATACACAGGGAAGTCCTGGCATCATTCAGTGATCAGGAGTCCTGGCTCAACATTAAGGTCCTTGTCTGAAATGCCTTTTATTATTAGGAAAGTCTGAGTCAGCCTCAGACTTCCCTCCTTGCATTTGAGTCATTTCCTTTTCCAGTGACCAAAACTGGTACAACTATGTATGAGAAATATTCAAAAATACAAAATTTTAGAACTAAAGAGACATTAGAGGTCATTGTGTTCAGGGTACTCATTTCACAAATGCTAAAACTGAGGCCAAAAGATTGTGCCTTTTGCCCAGTTGCACAGCCTCTATCAGGTGGCTTTTGCTACACGCAAGGCCCTCTTATCTAGAAGCTGATTTCACAGCAAATTTGGGACTCTGGCTTTCATTTACTTTTATTAGAAGTAAACAAACTAAATACTTAGGTTGGAAGTCTGAGAGGAACTCAAGGCCCAAACAAACAAGCTGGCGTCTATGGTATCCCCTTTAAGTAATATATGATGGTGTCCTGCAGTGGACCAAGGAGAGGGCTCATGTAGAACCAGCATCTTCTAACTCAGGGTTTCTCTACCTTGGGACTATGAACATTTTGGACCAGATATATCTTTGTTGTGGGGGTTGTCCTGTGTATTTTAGGATATTAACAGTAGCTCTGTCCTCTACCCACTAGATGCTCAGTCAGAGCAACAAAAAAGTCCCCAGACATTGCCACATGTCCCCTAGGGTCCTCTGGTTGAGAACCCCTATAAAATCTTTAAAAGGAGGGGGCAGCCCCGGTGGCTCAGCGGTTTAGTGCTGCCTTTGGCCCAGGGTATGATCCTGGAGACCCAGGATTGAGTCCCACGTCGAGGTCCCCGCGTGGAGCCTGCTTCTCCCTCTGCCTGTGTCTCTGCCTCTCTGTGTCTCTCATGAATAAATAAATAAAATTAAAAAAAAAAAAAGAGAGAGAGAGAGAGAACCCCTGTGCTGACTTAAGGAAGGGACTCATATAACTCAGTCCTGGTCCCATTTAATCCTCTTAGCAGTGCAGTATCCTTACTCCTATACCCCTGTCCCTGGCTTCTCTTCCTCACCTTTCCCTCTGGGGCTACCATGCCTTCAACAGATGGGACCCTCCAGCTTCTACCCTCACTAGCCCCAAAAGTGGCACCTGGGGTGAAATGGGAAGCAGAAGTTTCTGCCCTCCCCTTCTTGCACCAAGGGGATCCCCCTGACTGCATAGGAATTTACATACTTGGTTAAAATAAAATGCAGGGATTAGCGCTTAATTGTGACTGCTGTGAATCAAGAAGAGATCAGGGCCTTAAGCCCTTTCCTACCTTGGGATTGGGCTGGGAGAGGTAGATGAGGGCATACCAAAGGAATCTGCCTTTTCTGCACAATTTTCTCTTGACTCAGCGGCCAGCTTTGCCTCCCCAGCCACACTCATCCTCACAGTGCCCATATTTAGACACTGCAAGCCTGTGTTGTCGTAGACAGACAAAAACCAGATGGTTGCTATAGAGATTTGTATACACACATCCCTAGAGCATGGCCCAAGGCTGAGTGGTAGGGGTAAATGGCAGTTCTTAACGGGACATGCATTTTTCTTAATTTGCTATTCTACCTCTTCTGTTCTTCACAAATCTCCATGCTTCTCATTCCTGCTTCCAGATACCACTTCCTGTTGAAAAGTGTTGTTCTTAAATATTTCCTTTGCATCAGGAAGTCAATTTAAGAACAGAAGTATTAGGGGGTGCCTGGGTGGCTCAGTTAAATGTCCAACTCTTGATTTCAGCTCAGGTCATGCGTGATGTCAGAGTCATGATCAAGCCTCATATCAGGCTCTGCGCTGAGCATGGGGCCTGCTTAAGATTCTCTCCCTCTGCCCCTCCTCCCACCCCCCCCAAAAGAAAAACAGTAATTAACCTTTCTGAGCATCAGTCCCTTCATCTGTAATAAGAAGGTAATTACAATACAAAACTTATATGGCTTTGTTAGAATTAATTAGATAAAAGAAACTTGTATCGTGACTGGCAAAGTAGATGGTCAATAAATGTAATTTGTTCTTATGCTAAAATAAAATCCTACTCTGGGGCACCTGGGAACCTGCCACTAGTACCTTTGGAAATCTTAGCTTGTGCTTCCTCCCTGATAGTAGGAAAAAGCTACTGTGGGAATACCCCTTGTCCTGTGGAGTGGTAGAAGAGCAGAATTGTGGGAAGAGGAGGGTTCCTTTGTTTTTTGTCTTTGTTGTATTCAGTTCAAAAGCTATTTTGGGGGACACCCGAGTGGCTCAGCAGTTGAGCATCTGCCTTCCCCTCAGATCTTGATCCTGTGGTCCCAGGATCGAGTCCCACATCAGGCTCCCTGAATGGAGCCGGCTTCTCCCTCTGCCTATGTCTCTGCCTCTCTCTCTCTGTGTCTCTCATGAACAAATAAATAAAATCTTTAAAAAAGAAAAAAAGCTGTTTTGGAGGAAAAATCTGGGCATATGATCTCTTCCTTTCTCCAATTTGAAATGAAAGCCACCGAGAAGAGAAGATATGAGACATTAACTTATCTTTGCCTGGCTAAGATGGAAGAACAAAAAGGAAGCAAAATGCTCTCTGGAGCTTTGGCTTGGGCTACCCTCCTGCAGTAGACCCCTGTCCAAGAGGAGGCTGGCTCTGTCAGTATAACAAGCTGAGGCATGTTCCTACTGTAGATTCTGTGCATGCTGTCGAATTTTGTAGGGAAAAAAACAGACAAAAATTGATATTTTCTAATACCAGGTAAAGGGGCAGGTAGTTTCATCCCAGTAAATAAGTAAGATTTCTCTTCCTCAGCTTGAATTTAGTGCAGAGTTATGTTCCTGCAGGAGGTCTCAACATCTTCCAACACAGTGAGGAAACAGAAGAAAACATTATGCACTTGCATTTTTACCCCTGTTCTGTCTCACAGAATAGATATTACTATCCTGTTTTTACAGGTAAAATCAATTGGATTGAGGGGCACCTGGGTGACTCCATTAAGAATCAACTCTTGATTTTTGACTCAGGTCATGATCTCAGGGTTGTGAGATCGAGCCCTGCCCCAGTTGGGCTCACACTGGGTGTAGAGCCTGCTTAAGATTCTCCCTCCCCCCCCTCCAGAACTCTCACCTTCCTCTCTTTTAAGAAAACAAAAACAAAAATAAAACACATAAACAAAAAGATTTGTTTCAAAAAGGCCTAGAAAGATGAATACTAAACTGAGAATTGTTACCTTGGGGAGATGGTTGGGGAGGGGGGTTAAAGAGTGGGATTGAAGGTAGGGTAGTTATCAAAGGAAATTTAGTCTCATCTGTCATGTTTTGTTTTTTCTAAGGAGAATATTTATGTATTAATTATGTAATTAAAAATCAAATTTTGAATTAAAAGATTATTTTATATTTTACAAAATTTTAAGAAGCTCAGAAAAGGTAATTTATCCAAGGTACTTGGTAATTGACAGACTCCAAAGTCCATAGCTGCTCTATCAAACCACAATGCCCTGTGTTCAATGCTCAGGGAGAACTAGGCTTAGAGCCAGAAAGGAGTCCTGAACTTTCCATCTCATGGGCAGTGGGATTGTTTTATAGCCCTAGGCCATGGGTCAGCCTTTTTTTTTTTTTTTAATTGCTAAATGGGAGCGTGCCCACACCATCTCAGAACAACTTGCTGACTATTCTATGAGCTGGCCTGTGAAGTATGACTGAATCACAGACTGCAGGGAGGAAACAGGTAAGCCTGTAAAGCAGGATTGATAAGGCAGAATATGTTTTATATTTAATAACATTTTTTTTTAAGATTTTATTTTTGGGACACCTGGGTGGCTTTACTCTGTTTAGTGTCTGCCTTTGGCTCAGGTCAACCTGGGATTGAGTCCTGCATCAGGCTCCCTGCTCTTCCAGGAAGCCTGCTTCTCCCTCTCCTCTGCCTGCCACTCCCCCTGTTTGTTCTCTCTCTCTCTCTCTAACAAATAAAATATTTAAAAAATAAAAATAAGAATTTATTTTTAAGTAATCTCCACATCCAATATGGGGCTCAAAATCACAACTGTAAGATCAAGTGTTGCATACTCCACCAGCTGAGCTAGCCAGGGATCCCTATATTTTTTTACATGGTTAAAGTGCTTTTTTCTTTCTTTTTTTAAGTAAGCTCCATGCCCAATGTGGAGCTTGAACTCATGACCCTGAGATCAAGAGTCACATGCTCAGGGCACCTGAGTGCCTCAGTCAGTTAAGCATCCGACTCTTAATTTTGGCTCAGATCATGATCTCAGGGTTGTGGGATCGAGCCCTGCATCATGCTCCTCACTCAGCATGCACTCTGCTGGGGAGTCTCTCTCTCCCTCTCCCACTGCCTCTCCCCTGCGTAAGTAAATAAGGAAATAAGAGAAAGAAAAAGAAAAGAAAAGAAAAAGAATTTTTTAGAAAGTGTCACATGCTCTACCACCTGAGCCAGCCTAGTGCCTCTTAGTAGGATTTTAAATTGGGGGATGCCTGAGTGGCTAAGTCAGTTAAACAACCAACTCTTGCTTTCAGCTCAGGTCATGATCCTCTTGGGTTGTGAGATCAAGCCCCATGTTGGGATGCTCAGTGGGGGGATGTACTTGAAGTTCTTGCCTTTTGCCCCTCTCCCCCACTCATGCTCCCTTGCACTCATGCTCTCTCACTCTCTCAAGTCTTTTTTTTTTTTTTTTTTTAAGACTTGATAGGGCAGCTTTTTAGGGCAGCTTTTTAGGGCAGCCTGGGTGGCTCAGCGGTTTAGCAGCTGCCTTCAGCTCAGGGTGTGATCCCAGAGACCCGGGATCGAGTCCCACATCAGGCTCCCTGCATGGAGCCTGCTTCTCCCTCTGCCTCTCTCTCTCTGTCTCTCATGAATAAATAAATAAAATGTTTAAAAAATAATAAAAATAAAAAATAAAGATTTTAAGTTGGATGTTTCAGCTGAGGTACCAAGATATAATAGATATAAAATTCTATTCCTATAAAAAGTGGATACACAGGGAGGGTTTTCAAAAGAGATTTATTTGAAGATAGCTACTGTCCTGTTGTGAGCTGCACCAGATCCCAAGGAGAAGCAGTCAGGAGCACTTCTGTCTTCTCCTCAAGCTTAGAAAGAGAGGCCTTGAGGGACCACTGAAGCATTTGATATTTGTCTCTGGGTAGAGGATGGTCATTAGACTGTGTATGACTCATGGTAGAGGAATTTCAAAGCAAAGATTGGCTAAAAACAACGCCTGAGATAACCAAGTAAATGGCTACATCTTGGAAGTAACTGCACTCCTTCTGACAAAAGATCAAATACACATTAATCTTGGGGACCAGGTATGGAGCCAGTTTAAATCTACTCGAGAACTTTGTGGAAGCATAATGGGATTCTTCACAAAGGTTTCTGCATAGAATAGACCCTCTGGAAAACAAAATGATGAGAGAGGATGTGGTGGCCATAGATATGCAGTACATCATCTTTCAGGAAAGCTGACATTGCCATTGGAAAGGCCCAGCAGGGAAGCCTCTGATGGATCCATACAAATGCCCATGAGACCATCAGCCTTCAACATCAACCAGGTCTAGAAAACATTTCACCATCTCTCTTTTGCTCCACTCCTGGAGGTGTCAGTGTCAGCATCCAGGAAGTAAAGAAGGATATGTAGCAAAAGGAGAGAAGCCAACCACCCCTCTTCCATAAAGGCAGGCCACATTGACCCTAGCAGTGGGGCGAAGATATTCTCATATATAATGAAGACTGATATGTTCCTTAATATATTTCTGAATCAAGAATGTCTTTTGCTTAAAGTGATTGCAAGGCTGTTACCTAAAGGTGATGAAAGGGTAGGAAGGATGCTGGAATCTTTATCCATGTCAGAGGAAAACTACTCCCATTGAAATAAATTTTGCAGAGACAGGGGGAGACAAAATTAAACTTTTAATTTTCATCACATTCCTTCAGTTAGTACTTGTTAAGCATTACAATTATAATCATCTTTGTATTTTTTGAGACATTTAATTGGCACTCATGGAATTGAGACTATTCTTGCCAGTTTGTAGTGTGCCAAAGTACCTCTGAAAAGTTAACATCCCCTGGGATGCCTGGTTAGCTCAGTTAGTAGAGCGTGTGAATTCAAGCATCACATTTGGTGTAGAGATTACTTAAAAATAGAATCTTAAAGGGGGCGGGGGAGGGGGGCAGTTCCCTGGGTGGCTCAGCAGTTTAGCACCTGGGTTTGGCCCAGGGCATGATCCTGGAGTCCTGGGGAGAGTCCCGCATGGGACTCCCTGCATGGAGCCTGCTTCTCCCTCTGCCTCTCTCTCATTCTCTCTCTCTCTGTGTGTGTGTGTGTGTGTGTGTGTGTGTGTGTCTCATGAATAAGTAAATAAAATCTTTAAAAAAAAAATCTTAAAGGGGCACCTGGATGGCTCAGTCAGTTAAGCGCCTAACTCTTGATCTGAGCTCAGGTCTTGATCTCAGAGTTGTGATTTCAAGCTCCATATTGGTCTCCATGCTGGGTTTGGAGCCTACTTAAAAAGACAAAACAGGGGCAGCCCGGATGGCTCAGAGGTTTGGCGCCACCTTCAACCCAGGGCCTGATCCTGGAGACCTGGGATCAAGTCCCACATGGGGCTCCCTGCATGGAGCCTGCTTCTCCCTCGCCTGTATCTCTGCCTCTGTGTGTGTGTGTCTCTCATGAATAAATAAATAAAATCTTTTAAAAAAGAAAGAAAGAAAAGTTAACATCTATAATAAGACAACTAAAAAGAAAAGAGTTTTAGGGATTTGGGGTTTGGCAAATCTGGCTAAGGCCAAGGGAATTTAAAATAGACTCTTATAGTTGAATTTTTTTCTTTTTCCTAAGATTTTATTTATTTATTCATGAGAGACACACAGAGACATGGGCAGAGGGAGGACCAGGCTCCATGCAGGGAGCCCTACATGGGACTCGATTCCGGGTCTCCAGGATCAGGCCCCGGGCTGAAGGCTGCACTAAACTGCTGAGCCACCCAGGCTTCCCTGATAGTTGAAATCTTGACTATCATCTAGTTCCAACAAATTCCTCCTGAATTAATCTCTTCCTCAGCATCCCTGACAACTGATCATTTGGTCTTTGCTTGAAAGACACTCCAGTGTCTTAAAATTTACTACTATCTTCACCCTCATTATTACTATCTTTGCCCTCATAAAATTATTCAAATACAGAGGTGCCTGGGTGGCTCAGTTGGTTGAGCATCTGACTCTTGGTTTCAACTCAAGTCATAATCTCATGGGTCGGGAGATCAAGCCCCTGTGGGTTCCATGCTCAGCAGGGACTCTGCTGAAAGATTCTCTCACTCTGCTCCTCCCCCAACTCGTGTGCATGTGCATGCAGGTGCTCTTTCCTTCCCTCTCAAATAAATAAATAAATAAATAAATAAATAAATAAATACATAAATAAATACATAAATATCTTTAAGATTATTCAAGTATGAAATATTCTGCATCTCTCTACATTTCATTTCACTAGTCTAAACATTCTCCCCTCAGTTATTTCTCCTTGATGTCTAGCATGACCCTTGCTGCTTTCTGGAATAGCTCAAATATGTCCATGTGCCTGTCTAAGTTTGGTCCAGATGTGGCCTGACTGAGGCAAGGAGAACTAAACCATCACTTGCTTGGTTGTGGACTTGGACTGTAAAAGAGCCTTTAGGCATCCTTAGATTCACTGCCTGCCCTATCACACTGTTGACTCATTTTTTAAAAAGATTATATTTATTTATTTGAGAGAGAGAAAGAGAAAGCACAAGCAGGGGGAGGGGCAGAGGGACAAGCAGACCCCTCTGAGTAGGGAGACCAATACTGAGCTTGATTTCAGGACCCCAAGACCACCACCTGAGCCAAAGGCAGATACCTAACCAACTAAGCCAACCAGGCGCCCCACACTATTGACTCATTAAAACTGATACTACATAATACCTACAGGTATAATTATGGGGTGAGGTAGGGTTATTTTAATTTGTTTTGACTTCATGAATAACATGAATGCATTTACTTTATAAAACATGTAAATAATAGGGATCAAAATCTTCATTCAAAAACACTACAGACGGGGGGGGGGGGATCCCTGGGTGGCTCAGTGGTTTAGTGCCTGCCTTCAGCCCAGGGCATGATCCTGGAGCCCCGGGATCGAATCCCACATCAGACTCCCTGCATGGAGCCTGCTTCTCCCTCTGCCTGGGTCTCCGCTTCTCTCTCTCTCTCTCTCTCTCTCTCTCTCATAAATAAATAGGGATCCCTGGGTGGGGCAGCGGTTTCGCGCCTGCCTTTGGCCCAGGGTGCGATCCTGGAGACCTGGGATCGAATCCCACGTCGGGCTCCTGGTGCATGGAGCCTGCTTCTCCCTCTGCCTGTGTCTCTGCCTCTCTCTCTCTCTCCCTGTGTGACTATCATAAATAAATAAAAATTAAAAAAAGAATAAATAAATATAATATTAAAAAAAACAAAAACAAAAACACTACAGACAAATTCAAACTTTTCTTTGACCGTTATCCCAAATCCTGGTCCTTTCCCTCCAGAGATACATAGTTCTCTTCTGGTTATGTTTTATTTTATTTTATTTATTTTTTTTTTTGGTTATGTTTTAATATGTTACAGAGAACTTTTCACATCAGTAGGTTATAAAGCTATCTCCCTTTTATAACTGCTCTATAGTATCCTATTGTATGGATGTATCAGTTTAGACATTCTGTTGGACACAAGATTGTTTCCTTTTTTTTTTTTTTTTTGGTTATTACAATGTTTCATTGAAAATTCTTTATGACTCTTAGTGCTATAGAGAAGTATCTTGATTTTTTTTTTTTAAAGAGGCTCCACACCCAGCATGGAGCCCAACACAGGCCTTACAACCATGCAATTGAGACCTGAGCTGAGATCAAGAATCAGATGCTTAACCAACTGAGTCTCTCTGGGGGAATATTAAAAGATTCAATTGCTAGGTTACAGAATATGTACTTTAAAATTTTTAATATATACTTAAAAATAGCCCTAAAATGATTTATATTCCCACCAACTAACCTTGTGAGGATACTTTGGACACTTTCCCATCCTTTTGCTAACACTTGGTATTAGCAGTCTTAAATTTTTGCCAATAAGAAAGGTGAATAAAAGTTATCTCATATAATAGCACACACATACACACATATATATGTATATATAGGTATAAGTGTCTATGTATGTATATGCCATTTGTATGTCCTCTACTTGAATTGCCTACTTTGCCCATATTTCTTTTCTTTTTTTCTTTTTTTTTTTTTAAGATTTTAATAGAGAGTGTGAGCACATGGTGGGGGAGTGGGCAAAGGGAGAGGGAGAGAGTCTTAAGTAGACTGCACTGAGCATAAACCCAACATGGGGCTCAATCCCATGACCCTGAGATAACCATCTGAGCTGAAACCAAGAGTCAGAAGCTTAATTGATGTGGCCACCCAGGCGCCTTCTACTTTGCCCATATTTCTATTCAGTTTCCTAGGTAATTTTCAAAACATATTATGCCATATCTTTTTTTTAAAGATTTTATTTATTCATGAGAGACACAGAGAGAGGCAGAGATACAGGCAGAGGGAGAAGCAGGCTCCCCATTAGGAGCCTGATGCAGAACTTGATCCCAGGACCCCAGGATCACAACCTGAGCCAAAGGCAGATGCTCAACCACTGAGCCACCCAGGTGTCCCCATATTATGCCATATCTATCTTCTATGTCATATTCATGCACGTGCGCACACGCACACACACACACAAGCTTTGTGCTACACTTTACATTTAACCTATTTAAACTAAATTTTGTTAGATTTGGTCTAGCCTGCCAAGATCCCTTTGCATTCTGATTCTGTTCTCCAACATTGTATTCATTATCCCTCCCATATTCTTGGTATCTACAAATATGATGTCATCAATGTTCTTTTTTCTAAAATTTCTAAAATAAATTAATTTTTAAAGTAATCTCCACACCCAACATGGGGCTCAAATTCAGCCCCATGAGTTCGATGGGTTGAACATCGTATCAAGAGTTGATGTTCTAGGGATCCCTGGGTGGCGCAGCGGTTTGGCGCCTGCCTTTGGCCCAGGGCGCGATCCTGGAGACCCGGGATCGAATCCCACATCGGGCTCCCGGTGCATGGAGCCTGCTTCTCCCTCTCCCTCTGCCTATGTCTCTGCCTCTCTCTCTCTCTCTCTCTGTGACTATCATAAATAAATTAAAAAAATTAAAAAAAAAAAAGAGTTGATGTTCTACCAACTGAGCCAGGTGCAATTGTCATCAATATTAACCTAAACCATTTGTGCAAATATTGAAAAGGATAGCCCCCAGGTCAAGAGCCCGGGGGGTGGGGGGGAAGAACCCGGTGGAATGTACTAGAGACCTCTAATTTAGTATTAATCTATTATTAGTTAATGGGATTCTAGATGGTGCTCACATTGCCTTCTCACCCTATAACAATCAGGAGCCTGGTTCAGTTGGAACTTGCACCTGCAGGTCCCATTGTCAGACTTTATATAAGAGATGTTAGTCTGAGTTCTATGTCCCAGGCCAAAAGTAACAAGTAAACTTGGTTTACTACCCCTTTCCTAGACTTCAGTCATCTGGGTCAGGCTTCTCTAAGGATCTACTAATTCCATTTCAGAACCTATAGATTTTCTAAAAACTTAGAAAATGGGGGCTCCTGGGTGGACCAGTCAGTTAAGCATATGCCTTCGGTGTGAGTCATGATCCCAGGGTCCTGGGATTAAGCCCTGTGTCAGGCTCCCTTCTCAGTGGGGAGTCTGCTTCTCCCTCTCATTCTCCCTCTGCTTCTCTACTCTGTGCTCTCACTCTCTCTCTCAAATAAATATAACCTTTAAAAAAATCTTAGAAAATTTCATTCATTCTTCAATTTTGTAGCACTTAGTTTATACTAACTACAGTTCTGGTCTGTCAGATCCTTTGTGGCTTCACTTCTTACCCTGTCCATCTTAGGCTCCATGGACAATGATATATTTCAAAACACTTTTAACACACCCTCAATTACCTTTGTCTTTTGTTCTTTGGTCCCAACTACCTCACCACACCCCAGTTCTAATTAATCTAATCTTTGTGTTTGTTTATTCAAGAAATTTATTAACTGCCTATTGATGTGCCAAGAGTTCTTCTAGGTATTGGGGATACAAGTGGGTTTTCTATACTTGTGGTTTGCCTGCTACTTTTTGGGATAGCATTTATGAGAGTCAGAATTAGTACTCATGTGCGATTTCCAGCCTTAACTTGGCAGTCTGCATGGGAAGCTAGGTTCCTTGTGAATCTTCCACAGCTGTTCTCAAGTACCCCACTCTAGTCCTAGCCTCTGCCTTTTATAGACTACCTTGTATTACACCTCAAAAGGAATGGGGCGCCTCATCTGTATCTTCTTGCCTAGTTAAGTAGAGAAACTCCTTATAGAGGCATTAATTTTGCCCTCCTATCAGTATCTTCTGGAATACTGTGCCTATCAATCGTCCCTTCTCTCTTCTCTCTCTTTTTAAAGATTTATTTATTTAGGGGCTCCTGGGTGGCTCAGTCAGTTAAGCATCTGACCCTAGCTCAGGTCATGATCCTATGCATCAGGCTTCCTGCTTAGTGGGAAATTTGCTTCTCCCTCTTCTTTCCTCATGCTTGTGCTCATGCATGTGTGCGCTCTCAAATAAATTTACTTGAGACAGGGAGGGACAGAGGAAAAGGGAGAAAATCCCAAGCAGACTCCCCAATGAGTGCAGAGCCCCATCAGGGCTCTGCATAGGCTCAATTTCACAGCGCTGAGATCATGATCTGAGCCAAAATCAATAGTCAGATGCTTAACTGACTAAGCTACCCAGGTGCCCCGCTTCTCTCCTTTATAATTTCTCTCATACCAGATCATTCTCCCTAACCTACAAATGTTTGAATCTCTCATTCTAAAAAAAATTCTTTCTTCAACCCAACCACCCTCTGCTTTCTCATCACTCCAAAATTTCTTGAAAAATAAATGTTTAACTACTTTTTACTCTTTTACTCAGTGAAATTCAGCTTTTGCCCTCATTAATTTACAAAATCTGGGACACCTGGGTGGCTCAGTCAGTTAGGTGTCTGCTTTTGGCTCAGGTCATGATCCTAGAGTCCTGGGATCAAGCCCCACCTAGGGATCCTTGTTCAGTGGGAGCCTGCTTCTCCCTCTGCCTCTGCCTGCCACTCCCCCTGCTTGTGAATGCACCTCTCACTTTCTCTGTCAAATAAACAAAATTTTTTAAAAAAAATTTACAAAATCTATTCTCAAAATGACCTAATTGCTAAGTACAATGGCCTATTTTCCATCCTTACCTGAATTTTTTTCCTCTCTTGCCTTTCAGGGAACTCCTAACTTTCTTTCCACTTTCATACAGAAAATAGCAATGAAGGGGCAGCCCCGGTGACCCAGTGGTTTAGCGCCACCTTTGGCCTGGGACATGATCCTGGAGACCTGGGATCGAGTCCCGCATCGGGCTTCCTGCATGGAGCCTGCTTCTCCCTGTGTCTCTGCCTCTCTCTCTCTCTCTCTGTCTCTCATGAATAAATAAATAAAATCTTGTTTTTTTTTTTTTACAACTGCAAGTCTTTTTTTTAAATTTTTATTTATTTATGATAGTCACAGAGAGAGAGAGAGAGAGAGAGGCAGAGGCATAGGAAGAGGGAGAAGCAGGCTCCATGCACCGGGAGCCTGACGTGGGATTCGATCCTGGGTCTCCAGGATCGTGCCCTGGGCCAAAGGCAGGCGCTAAACCGCTGCACCACCCAGGGATCCCATAAATAAAATCTTTAAAAAGAAAATAGCTATGGCAAGACGGACCTAGCTTCTGCTCTTATGGAATTTGTAGTGGAGGAGGCAGGAGGGTGTGGGGGAATCATGCAACAAAGAATCAGACTTCCATTCTAGCAGTATAACAGACCAGATAGCCTGAGAACTATTCCATAACAAAACACCTAAAAACACTAGCTCAAATATAAAAAGTAAAAGCATTAATCCAAAAACATAAGGCTGAAATTGGTGGCTGTTCTACAGACATCTGCTAACCCTCAGAGACAGAGCTTCCATCTTAATCGTTTTTCAAGGACAGCAGACAAAGCCTAGGGCTTGTACAAAAAGAACAGTTGGATTGGAATGCCCCTGAATGAGGCTAGGACTTCTGCAGACTTCACTCTCAGTGAAAAGGTAAACCAGAAAATACCCACCCTGAGAAGAGAGATGGAAAAGAAATGTCCTGATCTCAGTCATAGCTCAGAATAAAGGGGAAAAGATCTCTCCTTAGAAATCACAAGTTAGGGATCCCTGGGTGGCGCAGCGGTTTGGCACCTGCCTTTGGCCCAGGGCGCGATCCTGGAGACCTGGGATTGAATCCCACGTCAGGCTCCCGGTGCATGGAGCCTGCTTCTCCCTCTGCCTGTGTCTCTGCCTCTCTCTCTCTCTCTCTGTATGACTATCATAAATAAATAATTAAAAAAAAAAAAAAATCACAAGTTAGTCCTCCCAGGGGTTTATAGGCTAAATTCACATTACCTAAATTAACAGAAATCCTTAAAGCTCAGATTTTATTTTAAAGTAATTTACAAGTTGGATACTATTCCCAGGCATTTGAAAGAAACAAACACAGGGACACCTGGATAGCTCAGTCAGGTAAGTGTCCAACTCTTAATCTCAGCTCAGGCTTGATCTCAAGGTTGTGAGTTCAAGCCCCACATTGGGCTCCACACCCAGCATGGAGCTACTTTAAAAAAAAAAAAAAAAAAAAAGAGGAATGCCTGGGTGGCTCAGCGGTTGAGCGTCTGCCTTCAGCTCAGGGCATGATCTCAGGGTCCCAGGATCAAGTCCACATTGGGCTCTTTGTGTGGAGCTTGCTTCTCCCTCTGCCTGTGTCTGCCTCTCTCTCTCTCTCTCTCTCTCTCTTTGTCATGAATCAATAACTAAAACCTTTTTTAGAAAAAAAGAAAGAAAAGAAACACAAATCCTCTCTGAAGAAAGGCACCTTCAATCCAGACTTCAAAAATTCCCCAAAGTTTCTTTGAATATGAATTCTCAAATAAAAATCCTAAAACACAAGGCAACAGAGACTTTGGATATTGGAATTGTAATACAGCATATAAATAGGTATGTTTAATATATTTAAAGGAAATATAAGTATGACTAAAGGATAAAACACTATAAAAATGACAAGACAGATTTTAAAAGGTAAAATTAAGATCTAGAAATTTAACATATAAAAATAGTAATTCAGGCAGCCCCGGTGGCTTAACAGTTTAGCACCGCCTTCAGCCCAGGGTGGGATCCTGGAGACCCAGGATCCAGTCCCGCATTGGGCTTCCTGCATGGAGCCTGCTTCTCCCTCTGCCTGTGTCCCTGCCTCTCTCTTTATGTCTCTCAAGAATAAATAAATAAAAATCTTTTAAAAAATTACTAAGAATGGAAAACTTTAAAAAATAAAAATAAATATAAATAAAAATAATAATTCATTTTTTTAAAGATTTGTTTATTTTTAAGTAATCTCTATACCCAACGTGGTGCTCAAACTTACAACCCCAAGATCAGGAGTTGCATGCTGTACTGGCTGAGCCAGCCAGGTGCCTCTAAAATAGTAACTCACTTTAAAACAACAGTAATAAACCTAATATAATAATAAACCAATTTTAGGTTAATATAAATGACATATTTTCAAGAAAAGTATCTTTTTATATTTTTTGCAAATCTCTTAATATCTAATTTAATTAAAAACATCATTTTCTTATCTACGCATTTAATGTTTTGATATTTTTTAAAGATTTTATTTATTTATTTGATAGAGAGAAAGAGCGTGTGCAAGCACAAGGAGGAGAGCAGAGAGCCTGATGTGGAGCTCGATCCCAGGATCCTGGGATCATGACCTGAGCCAAAGGCAGATGCTTAACTGACTGAGTCATCCAGGCACCCCTGATACATTTTGACTGAAGTCTTTGGAGGAAATATGTCCTCATACAGATCAGTAACTAGAAGAAGGAAGAGGAATTTTAATACCCTTTCCAAATAATTTTGGATATTCTTCTTTGATAATACACCAAAACATAGTGGTAGTTTCTCCAAAGTGAATTGTAATGTTGTATTTGAAACCATATCAGTGGGGATCCCTGGGTGGCTCAGCGGTTTAGTGCCTGCCTTCAGCCTAGGGCATGGTCCTGGAGTCCTGGGATCGAGTCCTGCATCAGGCTCCCTGCGTGGAGCCTGCTCCTCCCTCTACCTATGTCTCTGCCTCTCTTTCTCTCTGTCTCTCATGAATAAATAAAATCTTAA